>NC_064645.1:411605231-411914606 GCF_023864345.2 Schistocerca serialis cubense
AGAATTAAGTGAGAGAGGTTAGGAAACTAGAAAAGCTGTGTGTGAGAAAATTCTTCAGAACATTCCTTCTGACGTTATTTTGATTGCTCCTGTTGTAGCCCACTTCCACTTGTCCGATACTGTTAATAAACAAAATTTCCCCTACTGGCAGCAGAAAACCCTTAGGAACTTCACCAACGATCGCTTCACAGCTATCGTGTGACAGTTTGGTGCGCCGCTGCTGTATTTGGTGTTGGAGGTCAGTAATTTTTCGAAGGAGGTGGCATAACGA
The DNA here is from genome assembly GCF_023864345.2 of Schistocerca serialis cubense. Classification (NCBI taxonomy): domain Eukaryota; kingdom Metazoa; phylum Arthropoda; class Insecta; order Orthoptera; family Acrididae; genus Schistocerca; species Schistocerca serialis. Next base: position 411,605,503 of record NC_064645.1, read on the forward strand.
TAACGATTAATTTAAATCATTACTAGCACACAGTAGACACTTTCTATTATCTAAGTTAAACCAGTTTTCTCGGAACCATGAAGAGTGAGAAGTCTGGTTCCAGTAAGACAAAGCCACAGTCCCCAATACGCAGCATTCTCTAGAAATTTTGACAGAGTAGTTTCCTAGACGTCTTCTCTCTTCAAGAGAGGACATCACCTGATTATCATCTCGTAAATTTTCCTTTGGTGGCACTTAACAGCTCAAGTGTACAAACATTGTCTCGCAACCTTGCATTAACTTAAGGAGGCAGTCACCCGGGAAGGGCCTTCCATTCCACCAGAAACATCACGAAGAACTATAGACACCTTCTGGGAAAGGTTTCATCAATGTGTCAACAATGGAAGACGCCATTTACCGGACATAATTTTTAAAACCATCAAATGTTAAGTGGCACAGGATCCGTTGTTCAGAGATAAAAGTATTTTCTCTGTGTGTGTTTGTAAGTACTTTTATGTAACATGGTAGGTCTCTTTGTTGGACCCTGTTTTAATGCGTCTCTATGAACGTGGTATGTTTTGAAACTGCAATTTATTCCAACTGACCATGAACAATTCCCATATTTCATATAAAATAATGAATTACCGTTTTAAAGCAGAGAAAATTAAATAGAAGACTAATGAGAGCCAATGGAATAGAGTATTAAAGGCAAAGTACCAAGGGGCTTTATTCAAAGAGCTTCTAACCAACGTCCCGTTTGTTTCATAACTACTATACAAGCCCAACGCACTTACTGTTAACGTCTTTAGAGTCTATGAGTATTTAGCGTCCGTGAGTCTATAGCATTCGAGATTTTAGTGTCCGGGCTTTAGCCTTTGAGTATTTAGTATACGCATCTCATAAGTTCATGCGCCACTGTGTAAAATACGAGGGTTGTCCACAAAGTAAGTTCCGTTTGGTTATATAAAACAAACGTGTACAGATACAGAAAAAATATTTATTGTACAAAAATCTACAACTGCTAAACTACTTTTCTACATAGCTTCCGAAATTCTGTAGGCACTTCTCACAGCGTGGCACAAGTTTTTGTATGCCTTCTTCATAGAAGGTTGCCGCCTGTGTATTCAACTATGTGGTAACATGTTCTTTTAGCTCGTCATCATCGTTGAAGTGTTGACCACCAAGGATAGATTTTAGGTGTAAGAAGAGATGAAAGTCGCTAGGAGCGAGGTCCGGGCTGTACGGAGGATGATCAAACGCGTCCCAGTGAAATTCCCGTAAGAGATGTTTGGTCACATTCACCGTATGAAGTCGGGCATTATAGTGGAAAAAAAAACTTTTGACAGAAATCCTCGGCGCTAGTTCTGCATTGCGCGGAGCAATTTCCTAATGGTTTCGCAGTAACCATGTGCATTGATTGTTTGGCCTCGTGGTTAGAAACCAATCAGCAAAATGCAACAGTCGGGCGTCCACTTCGTTCCTCATCGTGCACTTGATCACGTCCTTCATTGAACAGTCTGACCCATCTTCTAACCATTGAATCACTCATAGCATTTTGTCCGTAAACCTCTCAGATTTTCCGATGAATTTCCTTTCAAATGGTTCAAATGGCTCTAAGCACTATGGGACTTAAAATCTGAGGTCATCAGTCCCCTAGACTTAGAACTACTTAAACCTAACTAACCTAAGGACATCACACACATCCATGTCCGAGGCAGGATTCGAACCTGCGACCGTAGCAGCAACGCAGTTCCGCACTAAAGCGCCTAGATCCGCTCGTCCACAGCGGCCGGCTGAATTTCCTTTGGTTTAACTTTCTTTGCATTTGGAAAACGAATCACAGATCTGATTTCACACGCGGCGTCATTTTCAATTACGGCTGACATTATAAAGAAACACTACAAAGCACACGTCTGTAGCAGCGATCTGAAAATGGCGTACATGTTGTCTTCATGAGTTAGAGCAACTGCCGCGCATGCTCGGAACTGCGATCGTATCGCTGCCGCGGATTGAAATAGAAACGGAGCTTACTTTGTGGACGAACCTCGTAGTTAACCTCACTGGAAGAGAGGCTAATTAAAAGTACATTTCTTTGACTTTCGATTATAGACCTTGTTTGGACATTTATTATCGTAGTGAATCATGTCAAAGAAACTGGGTTAATAAAATTCGAGTTAAGGAAAACGTATAGTGCCCTACGATTTCGAACAGAGTATCACGAGAAGTGAACCGTATATTGGGTTCTCTCTGGACAATAATAATAGCAATAGTCTTTTTCATACTAATATTAAAGGGAATAATTTTCAATAGATAAAACATCGATACATTGAAGTAACCATGTGACCTTAGAAGTAATTAATTCGGTGTACATGTGCTACGCAAAATCAAAGATATCAGTCTATTTTGAAACATGAATCGATCGCCTAGTAACTGTTAATGAGCATCTTTGGCGGCAGCCGGCAAACAACGCAGCTAGCTGGTGGTAATTTGAATGTGAAGTTATTGGTCAACAAATACTGACTGCAATGGCAGATAGTGGTGCGTCGCCTCGCTTTCACGCGTCTCGACGAGGTGAAGAATACTGGATGGGCTTAGAAAAAGGACATTACACCCTTCCTGATCGTGGAAGTGTCAGCAATAGGAGGCGTCACACTGCACAATGCAAATAGCCAGACCTACGAGAATCATGAGAATTGTCAGCAAGTGAAGTATCGTCTGTTGCTCGAATGTTTACGACGCCTGGGCCTCGTTGCCTGAAAGAGCTCAGGTATCACCGTGAAGCCAATTCACTTCAGTCTTTGTTGCATCGAAACAATTTTCCTCGAAGAGTTTGGAACGTATACAAGCGTGCGCGGTTGGCTTGATATCATTTCGTTTCATCGCTTTTACACATAGCTGCCTGCATCCTTAGGGAACGTATAAAGAAGAAAAGAAGCACTCTTGTGGCATAGTGCGCCAAGGAATATTCCAGACTGTAAAGTGCGCCTCGAAACGCACGCATCATTTTCAAACGATAATTTACGTCATAAGCACCTTTGTGGCCTAGTACGCCAAGGAATATTTCAGACTGTAAAGTACGCCACGAAACGCACACATCATTTTCAAACGATAATTTACTTCAAAGTTACTTCATGGGTACAAAAATGCTATAAAAACAGTTAAGTAGTTTTCACCAAATACCACTATATTAAACTAATCACACATACACGGAAAATTTTATGTTACTGCCCTTCACAGAACGCTCAGTACAACCATAAACATAACACGAGCCACGAATGTTTCGCCTATAGTCACATGGTATAGCTATAGAGAAAACGACGTCGTGCCGAGTCCACAAATATCCATCGAAGAGTTAAACACAGGTGTTCTCATTATGAAATCTGCGACTAATATAAAAGGAATGCTGACAAAATGTATCCTTGAAGACTGGGGTGTTTCCATCTTCCGTTCTACAAACAACTCGCGCCTAAGTGCATCGATTCTCGGGTATACTGTCAAATGCTTTTTTAAAATCAGCGACGTTTAGGTGCAGGGGACAGATGAACTCCATGCAATGTTGTGTTACTTTTCCCAGAGCAAATACTTGGTTGCAGCGGGATCACCCACTCTGAAACCCAGCCTCTTCTCGTAGTCGAGAATCTACCGCCTTTTGCTTCCTGTTTAGAAGAATGAGGCAATAGACTTTGCCCTACACCAATACAGACTATTCGTAATAATATGCTGTGATATCGCTACGAATATAGCTATTCGCTGAATCAGCACAGCTAACTTATAGGGTGTTTCAGGACCTCACCGACAGGGTTTGAGGGATGACAATTCATTTTTTTCTTGAGAAACATATGTATTTTGGTCTGCCGTTAGTACGTTATGTCCATGCGATTAACGTATGGACATAATGTGCACCATCACATAGCGACATGCTGTACAGCTCCTATAGCGGCCATCACGAAAATAAGCATCTCATTTCACCATCTTAACAGCATTGTCAAACTCAGTAAAAATTTCGAAAAAATATTAGAGAGCTCTATTTTTAGTCTAGAATATGATGTCACACTTTTCAAAAGAAAATTAACGCCATCTGCTACAAAAAAAGATAAAAACTAGCTTTACAAGAAATTATGAAGAAAAATAGTTTTTCACCTTAACATATCGGACAAACAGAACCACTGATATATTTTGACTGAAAACAATATATGAACATTCTGAAAGTTTACAGATACATATGATACACCTTTCATCGTGAAAACATAAAAGTATTCCGAGATAAAAAATAAAAGCGCAGCTAATCGTCGGTTTTCGGAAACTTTGGATAAGACAAGGACCTACTGCGTGGTCAGTGCTTTCGCCTGACTTCATGCCCTCAGTTACTTACTTTAGCAACACATCAAGAGTACGACTTACATTACACCAACTGTCACTAGAGCTGATATAATAGCCCGCATTCCACCAAATCCGACAGCACCCTGACGTGTTCTCCAGAGTTGAACGGGAATTAATATGAAGGTACAGGACATATTGTTTGAACCATTCACGAAAATTAGTGTCAGAAGATGCCTGATAATAATAAACGGTGGTTTTTGTGCAATTTTCGTTCTTTATTTTTATAGCCTTAAGGACGCGTTTATTACTATACGTCCCTTAATAAAAAAAATTATCCCTTTTGAGTCATCTATCACATATAAAAGTTTGTAGGTGGTGTCCTGAAACACTCCGTATAAGAAGTAATAATAATAATAATAATAATAATAATGACAACGAGAACGAGACATCTCACAGTAGAAAATGGTTCAAATGGCTCTGAGCACTATGGGACTTAACATCTGATGTCATCAGTCCCCTAGAACTTGGAACTACTTAAACCTAACTAACCTAAGGACATCACACACATCCATGCCAGAGGAAGGATTCGAAACTGCGACCGTAGCGGTCGCGCGGTTCCACACTGAAGCGCCTAGAACCGCTCGGTCACACCGGCGGGCCATCTCACTGTAGAGTCAGTGCTGCCATTGTATGAAGCATAAAAAAGATCTTAATCTTGACTAGTCCTCGTAAAATCAAAATTAAGTATTTTACTACTAAACACTTAGAAAAAAATAGTCATTCGTATCTACACATACATATGCTCTTACCAAGCCCCTATAGAGCGTGCGGCTACGGTTACCTTGTTCCACAACTAGCCATTCCCTTCCCCATTCCACTCGTAAATAGTGCGAGGGAAAACGACTCTCTACACGCCTCCATATCGGCCCTGATGCCTTGTTTCTTATCTTCGTGGTACCTACACGAAATGTATGATGGTGGCAGTAGAATCGTCCTCCAGTCATTTTCAAATGCCGGTTCTCTAAATTTTCTTAATGGCGTTCCTAGAAATGAACGCCGGCTTCCCTCCAGGGATTCCCCTTTGAGTTCCCAAAGCATCTCTGTAATACTTCCGTGTTGCTCGAACGTTACATTAACAGATCTAGCAGCTCGCCTCTTACTTAGTTCAGTATCTTCCTTCAATCTGACCTGGTGTGGGTCCCAGACACTCTAGCAGTACTCAAGAATAGGTCGCACTAGCGTCCTACATGCGGTCTTTTTTACCGTTGAATCACGCTTTCCAAATACTCTCCCAATAAACCAAAGTCGACCACTCGCCTTCCACATGCTCCGTCCACTTCATATTACCTTCCAATGTTGCGCCCAGATATTTAAATGTGACTGTGCTGATGTTGTATCCGAACAAGGATTTCTTTTTCCTAATCACCCACATTTACTTTTTCTGCATTCAGAGCTAGCTGCCATTCCTCAAACCAGCTAGAAACTTTTTCATCCCAATTACTCAACTTCTTTCAGTACACAACAGCATTATCAGTAAACAACTGCAGCTTGCTGCTCACCCTCTCTGCCAGATAATTTACGTACGTAAAAAATAACAGCTGTTCTATCACAGTTCCCTTGGGCACTCCTGAAGTTACCCTTGCCTCTAATGAACACTCGCCGTCAGGGTCAACATATTGGCTTTTATTACTTAAGAAGTCTTCGAGACATGTCTGGGGACCTATTCCATATGCTTTAGCAGCCTGCAGTGGAGTGCCATGTCAACACTTTCCAGAAACCTAGAAACATGGAATCTGCCTGTTCGACGTTATGTTACTGGCAGCAGCGATGCATGTCCGGTTTAAAACCGATTGGCATTTTTATTTATTTGTTTTATGTGTCCGGGACATGAAATTAATACAACACCGGTAGAACATTAATAACATACACACAGAGATTAATTGCACACAGAGAATTAATTATACAGAAAACTGAATAAAATGCAGACAGAAAATTATAATAAAAAAGTTGCGAATTAATAAGTACAACAAGAAGTTATGAAATAGAGACACAAAGGGCAACAAAACCGGGCGCAGAATATCATTGACGTACCGCTGTTGTGTACGGGTGCTGCGGATGAGAACAAAAATGTATCCTGCTGTGACAGGAAATGACACCTCAGACTACTGATGATGATGATGATGATGATGTTTGGTTTGTGGGGCGCTCAACTGCACGGTTATCAGCGCCCGTACAAATTTTCTCAGCCCAATCTCGGCACTCTCATGAATGATGATGAAAACACAAACACCCAGTCATCTCGAGGCAGGTGAAAATCCCACACCGCGCCGGGAATCGAACCCGTGAGCCCGCGCTCGGGAAGCGAGAACACGACCGCGAGACCACGAGCTGCGGACTCGAAACTACTGGTTGTTGGGCAGTATGGAGAGTGCCAGTGAAGGTAGTGTACCACTGCTCTCTGGGACATGGTTTTTCTGGTCATGGGGCTCAGTTCGAAGTGCAATTCATCACCGCAATCCTACTCCAGTCCTTGAGAGTCCAGGACGAAGATGTGTCTGGAGACGCCCGGGACAGCGGTGACTCCCGCCGGCCATATGGCCCGGCAACCACGAGTGATGGTCGGGTAGCCATTTGTTTCATAGCAGGGCTCCTCTGGCTGTCATCTGTGGCTCCTTCGCAACACAGTGATACGTCGACGATATTCGACGTCCCATTTTGTTGCCCTTCAAGGCAGGATACTTGTCTTACATTTCAGCCAGATAATGCCCGCCTGCACACGCCGAGAGTTTCTACTGCTTGTCTTTGTGCTTGCCAAACCCTACCTTGGCTATAAAGGTCGCCGGATCTTACGCCACTTAAGAATACTTGGAGCACTATGGGTTGGGTTCTCCAACCATCTCGGGATTTTGATGACCTGTCAGTTGGACGGAATTTGGCACGATATCCCTTACGAGGACATCCAAGAGTTCTACCACGCAGTGCTAAGCCTAATAACTGCTTACATAAGGGCCAGAGGTGAACCAATCTGTTCCCGACTGGCTGAAATTGTGAAGCTCTTTATCTGAACAAATTATCAAATTCTTCTGAAATTGTAATCATTTGTTTGTCTATACATGTACTTCACATGTACCAATTTCCGTCCCTTTCGGCTAATTCCTTCCAAGGGCTTCGTTTTTTCTAAGTTCAAGCGATTTAGACTTTTAAACTTTTAATATGAACAAAACATTACCGTTTAATTTATTTAATTTTACAAAAAAAACCATGCCTTTGTGATCAATCATCAAAAGTAGTTTTGGACAAATGTTTCAAAATGCTTACTAATAGCGTTTGGAATTTAGTATGTTGATATTCACAAACACTCGATGATCTATCTGTGGCCAAAAACTGTGGCCAAAAATGGCAGAGTCATTCCTAACTGTTTGGTGACTGCGACTGCTTATTTCAGTGTTGTTTTTTTTGCTACTCTTTCGCAAATTAACATTAGTACGAAAATCTTTTTCCGTCGTGGCAGTATTAGAACACTGCACTTATTGGGACTGAACGTAATTTCTACTTCTGCAATTTTGTTGTGCCTTTCAGTCCAAAGGCTGCGTGCTACTCTATCCAGTGCAAGCCTTTCCATCTCCGAGTAACTGCTGCAGCCTACATCCTCCTGAATCTGCTTGATGTACTCTTGTCGTGGTCTCCCTCTACAATTTTTACCCCCTATGCTTTCCTCCAGTACTAAATTAGTGTTCCCTTGACGTCGCATAATGTGTCCTACCAACCGATCCCTTCTTCTAATCAGGTTGTACCACAAATTTCTTTTCTCTCCAGTTCTACTCAACACTTTCTCATTAATTATGTGATCTACCACTTAATCTTCAGTATTCTTCTGTAGCACTACACTTCAAAAAATTCTGTTCTATTTCACTTCCATACATGGCTACACAATATACAAACACTTCCAGAAAAGACTTCCTGACAAATATATACTCGGCGTTAATAAGTTTATATTTTCTTCTCTATTGCCAGTCTACATTTTATATCCTCTCTACTTCGACCATCGTCAGTTATTTTGCTCCCCAAATAACAAAACTCATCTTGTTGTTGTTATAGTCTTCAGTCCTGAGGCTGGTTTGATGCAGCTTTCCATGCTACTCTATCCTGTGCAAGCTTCTTCATCTCCCAGTATCTACTGCAACCTACATCCTTCTGAATCTGCTTAGTGTATTCATCTCTTGGTCTCCCTCTACGATTTTTACCCTCCACGCTGTCCTCCAATACTAAATTGGTGATCCCTTGATGTCTCAGAACATGTCCTACCAACCGATCCCTTCTTCTAGTCAGGTTGTGCCACAAACATCTCTTCTCCCCAATCCTATTCAATACATCCTCATTAGTTATGTGATCTACCCATCTAATCTCCAGCATTCTTCTTTAGCACCACATTTCGAAAGCTCCTATTCTCTTCTTGTCTAAACTATTTATCGTTCATGTTTCACTTCCATTCATGGCTACACTCCATACAAATACTTTCAGAAACGACTTCCTGACACTTAAATCTATACCTGGCGTTAAAAAATTTCTCTTCTTCAGAAACGCTTTCCTTGCCATTGCCAGTCTACATTTTATATCCTCTCTACTTCGACCATCATCAGATATTTTGCTCCCCAAATAGCAAAAGTCCTTTACTACTTTAAGTGTCTCATTTCCTAATCTAATTCCCTCAGCATCACCCGACTTGATTCGACTACATTCCATTATACCCGTTTTGCTTTTGTCGATGTTCATCTTATATCCTCCTTTCAAGACACTATCCATTCCGTTCAACTGCTCTTCCAAGTCCTTTGCTCATCTACTACTACTTTAAGTGTCTCATTTCCTAATCTAATTCGCTCAGCATCACCTGATTTAATTCGACTACATTCTATTTTACTTTTGTTTATGTTCATGATCTTATATCCTCCATCGAAGACACTGTCTATTCCATTCAGCTGCTCTTCCAAGTCGTTTGCTGTCTCTGACAGATTTACAAAGTCATCGGCAAATCTCAAAGTTTTTGTTTCTTCTTCCTGGATTTTAATTCCTACTTCAGATTTTTCTTTTGTTTCCTTTACTGTTGTTCAATATATAGATTGTATAACATCGGGGATACGCTGCACCAATATTTCGCTCCCGTCTCAATCACTGCTTCCCTTTCAAGCCCTCGAGTCATATAACGGCCGTCTGGTCTCTGTACAAATTGTAAATACCCCTTCGCTCCCTGTATTTTACCCCTTCCCTCAGAATTTCAAAGAGAGTGTTCCAACCAACATTATCAACAGCTTCCTTTAAGTCTACAAATGCTATAAACGTAGGTCTTCCTTTCCTTAATTTATCTTCTATGAGAAGTCGTAGGCTCAGTATTGTCTCCCGTGTTCCTACATTTCGCCGGAATCCAAACTGATCTTCCCTGAGGTCGGCTTCTACCAGTTTTTCCAACCTGCTGTAATGAATTCGTGTTAGTACTTAGCAACCATGACTTATTAAACTGATAGTCCGGCAATTTTCACACCTATCAGCACCTGCTTTCTTCGCAATTGGTATTTTTATACTCTTCTTGAAGTGTGAGGGTAATTCGCCTGTCTCGTACATCTCGCTCACCAGATGGAAGAGTTCTGTCATGGTTGGCTCTCCCAAGGCTATCAGTAGTTCTAAAGGAATGTTGTCTACTGCCAGGGCCTTGTTTCGGCTTAAGTCTTTCAGTGCTCTGTCAGATTCTTCACGCATTATCATTTCTCTAATCTCATCTTTATCTATTTCCACTTCCATATCTATAATACTGCTCTCAAGTACATCTCCCTTATATGGACGATCTTTATACTCCTTCCATCTTCAAGTTTTCCCTTTTTGCTTAGGACTGGTTTTCCATCTGAGCTCTTGCTGTTTATTCAGGTTGTTCTCTTTTGTCCAAAGGTGTCTTTAACTTTCCTGGAGGTGGTGTCTGTCTTTCTCCTAGTGATATATCTTCCCCAATTCTTACATTTGTCCTCCCCCCATTCCTGGTCGGCCGTTTTGCACATCCTGTCAGCTTCATTTTTTTAGACGTTTGTATTCCCTTTCGCCTGCTTCATTTACCGCATTTTTATATTTTCTCCATTCATGAACTAAATTTAATATCTCTTGTATTATCCAAGGATTTCTACTAGCCCACGTCTTTATTCCTACTTGATCCTGTACTGCCTTCATTATTTCATCTCTCAGAGCTACCCTTTCTTCTTCTACTGTATTACTTTCCCCTGTTCCTGTCAATAGTTTCTTAATGCTCCCTCTGAAACTCTCTAAAATCTTTGGTTCTTTCAGTTTATCCAGGTTCCATCACCTTAAAATTCTACCTTTTTGCAGTTTCTCCAGTTTTAATTTACGGTTCATAACCAATAAATTGTGGTCAGATCCAACATCTGCCCCTGGAAATGCCTTACAATTTAATATCTGATTCCGAAATCTCTATCTTATATAATCAATCCGAAACCTTCCAGTGGCTCCAGGTGTCTTCGATAAGTACAACCTTCATTCATGATTCTTAAACCCCAGTGTTGCAAAGATTAAATTATGCGCTGTGCAAAATTCCACCACATGGCTTCCTTTTTCATTCCTTTGCACCAGTCCATAATCACCCACTATTTTTCCTACTCTTTCTTATTCTACTGCCGAGTTCCAATCCCTCTCGATTATTAAATTTTCGCTTCTCTTAACTAGCTGAATAATTTCCTTTATCTCATCATACATTTCTTCAATCTCTTCATCATCTGCGAATCTAGTTGGCATATAAACTTGTACTACTGTCCGGGGTGTGGGTTTCGTGTCTGTCTTGGCTACAATAATGTGTTCAGTATGCTGTTCATGCCGACGGCCTTGCCGCAGTGGTAATACCGGTTCCCGTCAGATCACCGAAATTAAGCGCTTGCTGGGCTAGCACTTGGATGGTGACCATCTGGCTGCAGAGTGCTGTTGGCAAGCGGGGTGCACTCAGTCCTTGTGGGGCAAACTGAGAAGCTACTTGACTGAGAAGTAGCCGCTCCGGTCTCGGAAACTGGCATAAAGCCGGGAGAGCGATGTGCTGACCACATGCCCCTCCATAGCCGTACCCAGTGACGCCTATGGGCTGAGGATGACATGGCGGCTGGTCAATACCTCTGGGCCTTCGTGACCTGTTCGGGAAGAGTTTTTTATGCTGTTCATAGTAGCTTATCTGCGTTCCAATATTTTTTATTCATTATTAAACCTACTCCTGTATTACACCTATTTTATTTTGTATTTATTACCCTGTATTCACCTGACCAGAAGTCCTGTTCCTTCTGCCACCGAACTTCACCAACACCCACTATATCTAACTTTAACCAATTTGAAGTTTTCTAACCTAACTGCCCCATGAAGGGATCCGAGATTCCACGCTCCGACCCGTAGAACGCCAGTATTGTTTCTCCTGATAACGAAATCGTTCTGAGTAGTCTCCGTCCCGAGATCCGAATGGGGTACTATTTTACCTACGGAATATTTTACTCAAGAGGATGCCATCATCACTTAACCATACAGTAGAGCTGCAAGCCCTCGGAAAAAATTACGGCTGTAGTTTCCCATTGCTTTCAGCCGTCCGCAGTACGAGAAGAAGGCCATTTTGGCTGATGTTACAAGGCCAGATCAGTCAATCATCCAGACTGTTGCCCCTGCTCCGGCCGGTGTGGCCGCACGGTTCTAGGCGCTCCAGTTTGGAACCGCGTGACCGCTACGGTCGCAGGTTCGAATCCTGTCTCGGGCATGGATGTGTGTGACGTCCTTAGGTTATTTAGGTTTAAGTAGTTCTAAGTTCCAGGGGACTGATGACCACAGATGTTAAGTCCCATAGTGCTCAGAGCCATTTGAACCATTTTTGTTGCCCTTGCAACTACTGAAAAGGCTGCTGCCCCTCTTCAGGAACCACACGCTTGTCTGGCCTCTGAACAGATACCCCTCCGTTGTGGTTGCACCTACTGTACGGCTGTCTGTATCGGTGAGGCACACAGCGGCAAGGTCCATGGTTCATAATAATAATAATAATAATAATAACAATTTGCCTTTGATAAGCGTTAATTTTTCTATGATGACATTTCAAGATGCCTGGCATCCCATCTTCATGTGTTTGCAGTTATTTGCGTTTTGTAAACACTGTTTCTTTACTAATGGTGTTGCACACTTTTGCAACGGAAGTTTTTAAGACAACTGTTGTCGGAAAGTCGCAAGTAAAGAAACAATGTTCAGACGCGTAAATAAATGTAAACATCTGAAGATGGGGTGAACATAAAAAGAATGTATACTCAGAAACGCTTGTTTCCATTCATAGTTTGTTGGCTCTCATATCGATGCGCTACCCCATGTCGGTTAACGTCATAGTCGCTGTAGTTTTAACTTTACACGCTAGGAGCACCGTTGTTGCGTCACTTGATGAGGCGTCCCATGAGATTAAGTATGCGAATCAGGACCTCGGGTCACCAAAGTTTGCCCGTGTCTGACCTAAAACGTTTCCAAACGGCCAGAGGGCTGTGTTATGGTGATACTAACATTTTGAGAGGAGAGGTTCACAAAGTTTTTTCCTTACAGTCTCGGAAAGGGTTATGTTACATCTCTCTCTCTCTCTCTCTCTCTCTCTCACACACACACACACACACACACACACACACACGCACAGATATACAGTGGGTGTTCATATTAATACTGGGTGATTACCATAAAAGTGCAGCTAGTCACAGAGGTCCAGTCGGACTGTTATTATTATACGGCAGTGAAACTTGGGAGGTATTCTAATGCGTTAGTGCAGAACCCATTTAGGCTGGAAAGAAACTAGTTTCAATTTAGGACTCCAGAAAGACGTATGTAAATGTTTCCCTGTACAATGGATTAGGAACGGGATGTAGGCAAAAAAGGTCAAACATATGAGCAAGGCATAATGTTTTGATTTTTTAACTGCTGATTACGTAGGTTGTTCAACATGAGCACTGGAAACATGGGCGGGGTGCTTCGTACGTAAACTGAAGGATCAATCGTTGTTCGTAGCAGTTCTGGTGGAATCTGAGCAACGTGTTTCTGTATTTTGGCCTCCAGATCAGGTTGAGACCGAACGTATCCCTGTGTAAGCATTTATCGAGTAGCACTGATATCGATTATGATAACATCGCTATGGTCGCTTCTTTTGTTTTTTCGCGCCAGAACCAGCGAGAGAGTCACGTGGTGGTGTTTAACAGTGTGCGTGGTGTGAAGATGTTAAGAAATCAGGCTAAGAGAACAAGTAAATTTTGTGACTATAAAGGTGTTTGATGCTGTGTAACCATTCGTGTATCTCACGAAACGTAATCCGCGGTTCGCGAAGTCATAAACCACGAGAACAATCGCGAGAACATGATTAGATGCCCGCGAGCATCTCATTCGTGCCGGTAAATGAAACTTGGATTACCTATATTGCCACGAACGCCGCATCTGGATTGCAGTGTGGGATGATGTATTGTGGTGTAGTGTTACTGTATGTATCAGTGTATCAACACATCAACATTTATCAGCCCTGTGTAGCGCTAGTGTTAAAAGATACATCAGTGGATTACACTAGGCTAAAACTTCAATTTTGGTAGTTGGTACTCCTTTGTCCCCGTTGTTAGTTATCGTTTATTACAGCAATACTCAAGCTGCTGCTCCTAGACCGCAAGGGAAGAAGCGAATGACGATTGGATTTACGAGGTGAGTGGGTACAATTAGCAAACTCAGACGGAACAATAACCCCACCCTCCCCCATTCGCTTACACCTGGTAAACGTGTTCTTTTAGATATCCGCAGAGCCAAATGTTCCATGGATTCAGATCAGGTCATTCTGCAGGCTATGCATCCGAAAACCTTATGGAGATAACACATTCGTGGAAGGTTGCATTAAGCAGATCATTCGCTGGGCGAGAGACATTAGGTGCTGCGTCATCTTGCATGAGGCAGTGGTTTCCACAATCTTGCGCTCTTCCATAGACGGAATCACATGCAGTGCAAGGAGGTCTCAATAACATGCACGCGTCACGGTACACCTGAGAGGCCCTCTGGGTGTATTGTCTTCAAAGAAGAGTGGACGGAGAGTAAACGTGCTCGTGAATCCAAACAACACAGTCACGTATGGCGAATGTAGTGGGTCGTCGTGCACAACACGCGATTTCATAATGCTCAAAATTCGGCAGTTCTGTGTATTCAGTGCATCCTGTAATGTAAAATGTGCCTCATCACTCGAATGAATACTGCCCGGCTACATGCCATTAATTTCGAAGCGTGCAAGAAACCGAAGAATAAATTCAGAACGTTGCTGCAGATGATGGTGTTTCAGTTGCTGCACCGTCTGGATCTTGTACGGGTACCAGCGTAAAATAGACAGCACAACTTTCCCTTCTGTTAACCAAGGGACGATAATTCTAGTGACTGCATGAGCAGATCGCTGTTGCAGAAGCAGCGAAAAAAGCATGCCAAATTTAAAAGAACGCAAAATCCCCAAGACTGGCAGAGTTTTGCAGAAGTTCGAAATATAGCGCGTACTTCAATGCGAGATGCTTTCAGTAATTTCCACAACGAAACTCTGTGTCGAAATCTGGCAGAAAACCCAAAGAGATTCTGATCATACATAAAGCCCACCAGTGGCAAGACGCAATCAATACCTTGACTGCTCGATAACAACGGTGACGTCACTGATGACAGTGGCACTAAAGCAGAGTTATTAAATACGGTTTTCCGAAACTCCTTCACCAAAGAAGACGAAGTAAATATTCCTGAATTCCAATCAAGAACAACTGCCAAGATGAGAAACATAGAAGCAGATATCCTCGGAGTAACGAAGCAGCTTAAATCACTTAATAAAGGCAAGGCCTCCGGTCCACATTGTATACCAGTCAGGTTCCTCTCAGAGTATGCTGATACAACAGCTCCATATTTAGCAACTATATACAACCGCTCGCTCACAGAAAGATCCGTACCTAAAGAATGGAAAATTGCTCCAGTCACACCAATACCCAAAAGAGGAAGTAGGAGTAATCCGTTGAATTACAGGTCCATATCACTAACGTCGATCTGCAGCAGCGTTTTCGAACATAAACTGTATTCGAACATTATGGAGTATCTCGAAGGAAACGATTTATTGACACATAGCACGGTTTCAGAAAATATCGTTCTTGTGAAACACAACTACTAGCTCTATATACTCATGAAGTAATAAGTGCCATCGACAGAGGATGTCAAATTGATTCCACATTTTTAGATTTCCAGAAGGCTTTCGACACTGTTCCTCACAAGCATCTTCTAACCAAACTGCGTGCCTACGGAGTATCGCCTCAGTTGTGCGACATGATTCGTGATTTCCTGTCAGAAAGATCACAGTTCGTGGTAATAGACGGAAAGTCGCCGAGTAACACGGAAATAATATCCGGCGTTCCCCAAGGAAGTGTTACAGGACCTGTATTGTTCCTGACCTATATTAGCGACATAGGAGACGATCTCAGTAGCCGTCTTGGATTGTTTGCAGATGATGCTCTCATTTTCCGTCTTGTAAAGTCATCAGACGACCAAAACGAATTGAAAAATGACTTAGACAAGATATCTGTATGGTGCGAAAAGCGGCAATTCACCCTTAGATAAGATATCTGTATGGTGCGCAACGTGGCATTTCACCCTGTATAAAGAAAGGTTTGAAGTTATTCACATGAGTACTAAAAGAAATCCGCTAAATTTCGATTACGTGATAAGGCACACAAATCTGAAAGCTGTGAATTCAACTAAATATTTAGGGATTACAATTACAAATAAACCAAATGGAAACGATCACATAGATAATGTTGTGGGTCTAGCCAACCGAAGACTGCGATTCATTGGCAAAATACGTAGAAGGTGCAACAGGTCTACTAAAAATACTGCTTACACCGCTATTGTCCGCCTTATTCTGGAGTATTGCTGTGCGGTGTGGGATCCGCATCAGTTGGGACTGACGGATGCCATCCAAAAAATACCAAGAAGGGCAGCTCGTTTTGTATTATCGCGAAGTAGGGAAGATAGTGCCACAGATATGATACGTGGAGTGGCTATCACTAAAAGAAAGGCCTTTTTCGTTGCGACGGATCTTCTCATGAAATTTCAATCACAAATTTTCCCCTCCTATTCCGAAAACATCCTATTAGCACCCACCTGCATAGGGAGAAATGATCATCATGATAAAATAAAAGAAATCAGGGCTCGCACAGAAAAATTTAAGTGCTCGTTTATCCCGCGCGCCGCTCGAGAGTGGAACGCTAGAGAGACAGTTTGAAGGTGGTTCATTGAACCCTCTGCCAGGCACTTTATTGTGAATAGCAGAGTAATCACATATATGCAGATGTAGATGTAGCAGTAGCACTACCCAGGGTATGTGCTGCGTGTTCAATTACAGCAATAGCACCTCTTCCAGGTGCCACCCTAAGCTCACCCGTGTTTTAGAGTTTCATTATCACCTTTTTTTAAAACATGAAATGACATTGGGCCTCTCCTTAGACCTTTCAGTTGGCGATGCTCTCTCAACACAGCACTGTGACTGGTGCCGTTCACATAAAAGAGTTTTTACTAACAGTTCGCTGTCTCTCCTCTCGATAGCCGTCTATTCACTCACGCTATGGCTTGTCAAATAACTTTGTGGATGTCATAACGTCATACAAATAGTGTAAAACGTCCCATTAGAAAAATTAGTGAATTACTGTGCTGATAAATGTCTTACATTATTTGATTTTCAAACAGCTGAGCAAAACTGAACGTACTCAGACATTTCGCTCTTTACCTATTCTGATCAACACTTAACTGACACACAATATTTTTTAGCGCAACGCAATCTGACTTTCAATAATCCCTCCAAAGAATGGCCCTGACTAACATTAACCTATACCTTTCACAAATCACTTACCTCACAAAAATCTTCGTTACTCGAATTACTGCAATACAGCGAGCGCCACTACTGCCAGCTAAATAAAAGATTCAAACTACTGAAGGCACTAACTACTGATAGGCATAGTTAGCAAATGAAAGATTTTGATAGACAACAAACAATGTATTTACATTAATAGTGTTCAAAAGTCATAATATATATAGCAGTTCATGACATCCATTCTTACAAATTTACTGCTTCTGATGGACACACGTCCAGATCATCCGCTCTCAAAAATCCGCCATCTCACTTCCCCACATCCACCACTGCTGGCGGCTCACCTCGAACTGCGCAACGCTACGCGCTGTTAACAGCCAACTGTCCGACACTACAATGGTGAATATTGCAACAAAGCCGACCAGCCTCAGACTGCACACAGCACGGTCAGTGATTTTCATACAGAGCGCTACGTGGCGTTACCAATATAAAAACTTAAACAGCCTACTTACAAGTGTACAACGCCAGATACGCACCTGGTACCCAAAACTGGAACTAAAGTTTTTCCAGCGTATCTCGGTTCTGCTTTAACCACGTTTCTCTGCTCTCACATTGGACCTCCGTGAGTAACTGCACTTTAATTATAAACACCCGATATGTTGTATAACCTTGAAAACTGTTGTGTAAAAATATTTACCCTTATTTCAAGATTAAATATATTTATGATGATGTTTGGTCTTTGTTACACGTCTACCAATGAAGTTTCGGTACAGGTGTATGTCACTGAACACTTCACCACAAGGAGCACTGTGTGAGCTATATCGCGAAGATGGCTTCCCCCCCCCCCCCCCCTCCCCCCAGGAGAAAGCTCAATGTATTGTGTAGCTTGCAGATCACTGATTACTGTGCAGCGAAAGTTTGTGTCTCATTATGGAAAGAAAGTATCTGATGTTAAATTAATCAGAACATGGATTGAAACTTTTTAGTAACGGGGTTGGTTTGGATATGGACAAGCAGTGGAAGAAAATCTGTGTCGGAGGAGACTGAGCAGGTAGTTCAAAGCACATTCACGAGGTCGCCACTGAAGTGGAGTAGACAAGCTTCCCAGGAGTTTCAAGTGTCAAAGAGTACAGTCCATAGAGCGGTTCGCAAACGTTTTAAATTTTGTGTGTACAAGGTCTAATTTGCTTAGACGTCACAACCAGATGATTACCAAAAACGTGAACAGTTCGCAGAGGACGTGCTGAAGCGTTTGGATGAGGACAATGATTTCTTGAAGCGTGTGTGTTTTTTCGATGAGGCTACATCTCATGTTTGTGGTTCATTTAACAGCCATAATGTCCAGATCCGTGGATCGAAAAATCCTCATGTCATATGAGAACACATTCAGGACAGTGCCAAGATCAATGTGTGTCTTGGGTTAATGTGTACGTAATGTGTAGTGATTGGCTCATTGTTCTTTCTTGAAAGCATTGAAAGTGGATATGTTTACCGAGGCATGTTGGGTGAATTACGCCATTCCCCAGCTACACGATAGGCAAGAAACTATTATCTTTCAGCAAGACAGCGCTCCCCATCATTGGGCTCTAGAAGCCTGCGATTTTGTTAATGAAATCTCCCCCATCAGGTGGGATGGCAGAGATCACTCAATTCCATGACCTCGTGATCACCTGACACTTAGATTTCTTTCTTGGGATAGGTGAAACATACTGTGTACAAAAACAGCATTTCCTGATTTGTGACGGTGCAGCAATGCAATAGAGCTGCCATTGGCATAAACACACCAGACATGTTGCAGAATATGTGGCAACAGACCAAATATCGGCTTGACATTTCACTTGTTATCGGAGGTACACATGTTGAAGTGATTTAAATACTGAAATATATTACCTGTATTATACACCAAAGAGCTAAAGAAAGTTGTACACCTGCATAATATAGTGTAGGACCCCCGCGAGAACGTAGAAGTGTTGCAACACGACATGGCGTGGACTCGACTAATGTCTGAAGTAGTGCTGGAGGAAAGTGACACCATGAATCTTGCAGGGCTGTCCATAAATCCGTAAGAGTACGAGGGTGTGGTGATCTATTCTGAACAGCACGCTGCAAGGTATCCCGGATATACTCAATAATGTTCGCGTCTGGGGAGTTTGGTGGGCAGCAGAAGTGTTTAAACTCAGAAAAGTGTTCCTGGAGCCATTCTGTAGCACTTCTGGACGTGTGGGGTGTCGCATTGTCCTGCTGGAATTGTCCAAGTCCGTAGGAATGTACAATGGACATGAATGGATGCAGTGATCAGACAGGATGTTTACGTACGTGTCGCCTATCAGAGGCATATCTAGACATATCAGGAGTCCCATATCACTTCAACTGCACACGCCCCACGCCATTACAGAACCTCCACCAGCTTGAACAGTGCCCTGCTGACACGCAGGATCCATGTTCAAAATGTGTGTGAATTTCTAAGGGATCAAACAGCTGAGATCATGGATCCCTAGACTTACACACGATTTAAAATAACTTGTGCTAAGAACAACACAATGCTCATGCCCGAGGGAGGACTCGAACCTCTCGCGGGAGGAGCCGCGCAATCCGTGACATGGCGCCCCAAACGGCGCGGCCACTCCGCGCCGCCAGGGTCCATGTATTCATGAAGTTGTCTCCATACCCGTACACGTCCATCCGCTCGATACAATTGAAACGAGACTCCTCCGACCAAGCAACATGTTTCCAGTCATCAACAGTCCAATATCGGTGTTGACGGGCCCAGGCGAGACGTAAAGCTTTGTGTCGTGCAGTCATGAAGAACACACGAGTGGGCCTTCGACTCCGGAAGCCCATATCGATGATGTTCCATTGAATGGTTGGCACGCTGACACTTGTTGATGGCCCAGCATTGACATATGCAGCAATTTGCAGAAGGGTTGCACTTCTGTCAAGTTAAATGATTCTCTTCAGTCGTCGTTGGCCCCGTTCTTGCAGGATCTTTTTCCGGCCGCAGCGATGTCGGAGATTGATCTTTTACCGGATTCCCGGTATTCACGGTGCACTCATGAAATGGTCGTACTGGAAAATCCTCACTTCATCGCTACGTCGGAGTTTCTGTGTCTGGTCGCTCGTGCGCCGACTGTAACACCACATTCAGACTCATTTATATCTTGATAACCTGGCATTGTAGCAGCAGTAACTGACTGCTGAGGTCATCGGTCCCTAGACTTACGCACTACTTAAACTAACTTACACTGAAGACGACACACACACACCCATGCCCGGGGGAGGACTCGGCGCCTCAAACCGCGCAGCCAGTCAGTGCGGGAATCCCCAGTCCATCGCTACCTCGGAAATGCTGTGTCCCATCGCTCGTGCGCCGACTGCAACACCACTTTTAAATTCACTTAAATCTTGATAACCTTCCATTGTAGCAGAAGCAGCAGTAACCGCTCTAACAACAGCGCCAGACACTTGTCTTATACAGGCGTTGCCGACCGCAGCGCCATATTCTGCCTGGTTTTGATTACGAAGGCTTTCCCGGCGTAATAATTGATAATATTCTTCTCGGGTGTGCAGCCGGATCATAACGTCATCTTGACACAATATTTCCGCGGTCCAACTGGCCACCATCTTCAGGTGAGAGTGCTGGTACACGATCTCGCCGGAACTGACTTCTCAGCGCAAGCGCCGGCCCCTATATAGTCCGCAGAAGGCCCACAACGCGCGCGCGAGAAGGTGCCGTAACTGCCCTCTAGCACAAGTTAACATACCGCGCCGCCAGTGGTGGAAACAGGCGAAATCGAGACATCGATATCAAAATTAAAAATTATTCCGACGATCGAAACACAGACCGTTGTTTTTTAATGTCTGATAACACCGGGTTCCAAGTCTTACTTAAAAGGTAACCCTTGTCTTTATTAATAAGATTATCAGATAAACGAATCTCTATGGATTCTTTTAAAACACAGTCCCAATAGCGAGATGCAGAGGCAACCATTTATGTCTCGTCATACAGCATTCTTTCTCCCTCGGAGAGACAGTGCTCCGCCACTACAGATTTCTCAGGTTGAAGCAACCGTGTGTGCTGCTGGTGCTCAACACATCGGTCCTCAATAGTCAGGATTGTCTGACCAATATAAGACTTCCCACAGTGGCAAGGGATTTTGTACACACCGGGCCTCCTCAAACCCAAGTCATCCTTAACAGAGCCAAGAAGTGCTCTAATCTTGGCTGGCGGACGAAAAATACTTTTGATATGATATCTTCCTATCTTCGAGGAAATGCTTCCAGCAAAAGGTAGAAAAGCCAGCAATTTGCAGGCATCTTCTGGTGGTTCAGGCGATGGTCCAAACTGGAAAGCACGACGGATCTGTTTATCTGTATAGCCATTCTGCTTGAACACAACCTTAAGATGGTCCAATTCTTGTGTCAAGCTTTCTCCATCTGAAATGGCATAAGCTCTTCTCGCCAACGTCCGCAGGACTCCCGTACGCTGGAACGATGGATGACAGCTAGAAACATGCAGGCAACGGTCCGTGTGCGTAGGCTTTCGATAAACGCTGTGGCCCAGTGTCCCATCATCCTTTTTGTACACCAGAAACTCCAGAAACGGAAGCTTTCCATCACTTTCCACCTCCATGGTAAACTTGATGCTAGGATGCAGGGAATTAAAACGATCTAGGAGGCGGTCAAGAGATTCTCTCCCATGAGATCACACCATAAACGTATCGTCGACTTACCTCAAGAAACAGGTTGGTTTTAAAGATGCCGTCTTCAGCGCCATGTCCTCAAAATTCTCCATAAGAAGAGTGGCGACTATTGGGGACAATGGGCTCCCCATAGCCACTCCGTCAGCCTGTTCAAAATATTTGTCATTGAATAAAAAGTACGTCGACGTCAGCACATGGCGACAAAACTTGGTTGTTTCCTCTTCCAGTTTCTCACCAAGCACCTTCTCGCGCACGCGTTGTGGGCCTTCTGCGGCCTATATAGGGGCCGTCGCTTGCGCTGAGAAGTCAGTTCCGGCGAGATCGTATACTACAGTTCAATTCTTTTATCTTGGCGGTTCGCGCATGCCCGCCCAGACGCGGGAGATTGCTGCGTTGCCAGTTGTACGCACCAAGAGAAGCAGCGCCATAGTATAGTTGGCAAACTTACGTTTAGAGGGGGAGCGCGAAGTTTATGAAGTAAAGCCACCACGGTCGCATTAACCCTTTTGCTGCTACAGAGACATGCTCCCCGCATTCCGCGCTGTGCACGATTTTGTCATCACTGCACTGCTCGCCTGTGCAGACACATGGCGTTTCGACTGCTTTGACACATTTTATCATTCGATTTCACAAAAACTATTTGGCCTAAAAATTTGATTTTTACACATCTTCTTGACTGATACCTTCCCCCCATAAATGACTTAATTTTGTTTCGATGTTCAACGCAGTTATTGTTCAGCATTAGATGTAATAAACCATTGCACGAAATTTAGCAGAGTTTGCAGAGCTAAAAGTCCATAGCGTATACTTTCCGTATGGTCGATTTTAGTTGCCACTAGAAATTTCAAAAAATTACATTCAAACGAATAAAATTCATGAAGTAAGACATTTCGATATTGTTTTTAAATCAATAAAATATGAAGCACCAAACAAGGTTGAACTCAGAACCTTTCACTTAGTAGCCTTACACCTTAACCATTACGCTAACCCAACTCATCATTCTACAGATCTCCTGGAGGACTTTAAAATATCATGATTTGATCCATTATAAATGGTTTTTGAAAGCCTGCGACTGTAGAAACAATAGGTTAGTTTGTAAATAAATAAATCTTCTGCTACCAGTTGTGACTAGTAGCAGAAGATTTATTTATTTATAAACAAACCTATTATTTAAAATATCACGCAAAATACCGACAAACATTGTTGGTATGACTATGAAGTACTCATGTTTCATCGAAGTACAATAGGAAATAAACAATTACCGCTGTTCTTTATTGCGAAAAAGCGGTTAGTGAGTATGATACAAACACCTTTCCATGCTGTCGCCTGAATTAGGATACTTATTGTTTGTTTGGTTTAATTAATTAATAGAATATGAAGCAATTGGTATAAAGAATGCTTTTTCCAAACTTTCTATAAAATAAAGTCTGCTATCAAGACATTGCTTTTGTTCAAATACTTTATTTACGACTGAACGTTTATAAAACTGAAGACACTCGTCCGTGCTCTGCACTGCAGTCGAGCTCTGGCAACGTCGTTCTCTGTTCATTGGCTGACTGTATTTTGCGATGTCAAATGCGCAGAACGAACCTAAACTCGGCCGCCGTCGTAAATGACGCGCACCTTAGCACTCTCACCTGAAGATAGCGGCCAGTCGGACTGCAGAAATATTGTGTCAAGATGACGTTATGATCCGCCTGCACGCCCAAGAAGAATATTATTTCTGTATTTGATTATGCATGCCTATACCAGTTGGTTTGGCGCTTCAGAGTACGTTTGTGTAAGTTTCAAAACTTAATGAGTGGAAGCATGTGTGGCATAACGAATGTTTCATTTGCGGTATCCTGCTAAGAGCTACACTGTTTTCTTATCAGGGTAAACTTTTATGGACAGCCTGTATTTCCCTGACGGTCGCTTCATACATTGTATGTGTGACCATTAAAGCAGAGAATTTGAGCAGAAGACTGTGGCCACACTGTGCCACGAAGGGGGCCGTGGTAGTGACAGCACTTGCTGCGCTCGCCGAAGGAGGCGGCGCTCGGCTGCCGGAACGATGCAGCACAAAAGGAGGGGAGGGGACTCGGACCAAACTGCCGCTGCGCTGTCGACGGCCGCGTTATTATGGCTGCGCCGGGGGCCCCGGGGACGGCGCAGCTGTGTAATCAGCGTGGGTCGGCAGTGCCCGGCTCGGCTTCTTCCGTTTAGAAGCTCTCAGCCACGGCGGCGGCGGCAGGGTGGCCGTGCAATCAACAGTAAAACGCCGGCACGCCGGGGCGCTCTTTGGCGAGCCAGCCATTGGGGGTCCGGCAAGTGCACGTCGCCCCGATACAATGCACCGGAAATCTGCCGCGCAGCCAGTGGCGAACCGCAATGGCGCTCCAGCGTAAAGTCTTGCGGCTGATGTGAGACCACGCGGGACTCCCCGGTAAAAGAGCGGCCGAGCGCGAGAAAATCAACGACGGTACCGGCAGAATAGGAGTGCTGCAACATGAAACGGCGAATATACACTGATCGGCCATAATATCATGACCACGGTCCTATATAAACCCGCCCAACCAATAGCAGCGTCCCCTGGCGAGGAATGACTGCTAGTCAGACAAACGCACGGAGTACGTACGAGGGTCACTCCAAAAGAAATGCAAACTATTTTTGTAAAAATACACTTTTCATTCTGCATATGTGACAGTTTTACAGTGTGTAGATACATCCTTACTGCTTGTTTTCAAACTTAGTTCAACCTGTTCCCGTGAGTGGCGCCGTCACACCACGTCTTCAAGATGGCTGCTACATTTGACTTTCGTCAGAAGCAACGTGCTGTCATAGAATTCCTGTGTTGTGAAAACGAGACAGTGGGAAACATCCACAAGAGGTTGAATAGGTGTATGGAGATGCTGCTGTCGATCCCAGTACAGTTAGTCAGTGGGTAAGCACGTTACGTGATGAAAGCGAGCACGGCAATATTGAGGATTGTCCTCGCAGCGGCAGGCCCCGTACTGCACACAGTCTAGACAATGTGCTGAGAGTTAACGAATTGGTGACTGCTGACAAACGCATCACAGTGAACGAATTGTCACGCTACGTTGGGATATGGGAAGGAAGTGTTTGCAGAATACTGAAAGTGTTGGCGTTAAAAAATGTTTGTGCCAGGTGGGTTCCCAGGATGTAGACAGTGGCTCACAAAGAAACAAGAAAAGCGGTATGCAGCGAACTTTTGGAACAGTACAAGAATGGTGGAGATGAATTTCTTGGAAGAATTGTGACAGGTGAAGAAACATGGCTCCATCATTTTTTACCAGAGACGAAGCAGCAATCAGTGGAGTGGCATCAGGCAATTTCACCCAAGAAAAAAAAAAAATTCAAAAACGCACCTGCTGCGGGAAAAGTTATGGCTACTGTGTTTTTCGATTCCGAAGGACTCTTGCTTGTGGACATCATGCCAAGTGGAACCACCATAAATTCTGATGCATGTGTGACGACACTGGAGGAACTTCAAGCTGGACTGAGTCGTGTTCGACCACATCGACAAAAGCAGGATGTTTTGCTGTTGCACGACAATGCACGGCCACATGTCAGTCAAAAAACCATGGAAGCGATCACAACACTCGGATGGACAACACTGAAACACCCATCTTACAGTCCTGACCTGGCTCCATGTGACTGTCATCTCTTTGGGAATCTGAAAGACTCTCTTCGTGGAACAAGGTTTGAAGATGACGACTCCCTTGTGCACGCTGCCAAACAGTGGCTCCAACAGGTTGGTCCAGAATTTTACCTTGCGGGTATACAGGCGCTGGTTCCAAGATAGGCAGGGATGGAAATTATGTGGAGAAATGACAGTTTATTGCTAAAGGATGTATCTACACATTGTAAAACTTTCAAACATGCAGAATAAAAGATGAATTAAAAAAATATAGTGTGCATTTCTTTTGGAGTGACTCTCATAATATCAGTGAGTGTGCTGTCTGTGTGTGGAAAGGGGAAGGTGGGAGTTCTATCTAGGTTGACTGAAGGGGGATTGTGAGGGGCCGAAGGCTCAGCTCGGGCATTTTGTAAACTGCACGACTTGTCAGGAGTTCGAGAAGTGCTGTGGTTATTTTACTGCCTAGGTAGCAGAATGCCTTAACTTCATTGACTTCGTGACCATTAATCCTGATGTTAAGTTTCTCGCTGTTCTCATTTCTACTACTTCTCATTACCTTCGTCTTTCTCCGATTTACTCTCAAACCATACTGTGTACTCATTAGACTGTTCATTCCGTTCAGCAGATCATTTAATTCTTTTTCACTTTCACTCAGGATAGCAATGTCATCAGCGAATCATATCATTGATATCCTTTTACCTTGTATTTTAATTCCACTTCTGAACCTTTCTTTTATTTCCATCATTGCTTCCTCGATCTACAGATTGAAGAGTAGGGGCGAAAGGCTACATCCTTGTCTTACACCCTTCTTAATACGAGCACTTCGCTCTTGATCGTCCACTCTTATTATTCCCTTTTGGTTGTTGTACATGTTGTATATGACCCGTCTCTTCCTATAGCATACCCCTACTTTTTTCAAAATCTCGAACAGCTTGCACCATTTTATATTGTCGAACGCTTTTTCCAGGTCGACAAATCCTATGAAAGTATCTTGATTTTTCTTTAGCCTTGCTTCCATGATTAGCCGTAACGTCAGAATTGCCCCTCTCGTCCCTTTATTTTTCCTAAAGCCAAACTGATCGTCACCTAGCGCATTCTCAATTTTCTTTTCCATTCTTCTGTATATTATTCTTGTAAGCAGCTTCGATGCATGAGCTGTTAAGCTGATTGTGCGATAATTCTCGCACTTGTCAGCTCTTGCCGTCTTCGGAATTGTGTGGATGATGCTTTTCCGAAAGTCAGATGGTATATCGCCAGACTCATATATTCTACACACCATCGTGAATAGTCGTTTTGTTGCCACTTCCCCCAATGATTTTAGAAATTCTGATGGAATGTTATCTATCCCTTCTGCCTTATTTGACCGTAAGTCCTCCAAAGCTCTTTTAAATTCCGATTCTAATACTGGATCCACTATCTCTTCTAAATCGACTCCTGTTTGTTCTTCTATCACATCAGACAAATCTTCACCCTCATAGAGGCTTTCAGTGTATTCTTTCCACCTATCTGCTCTCTCCTCTGCATTTAACAGTGGAAATCCCGTTGCACTCTTAATGTTACCACCGTTGCTTTTAATGTCACCAAAGGTTGTTTTGACTTTCCTGTATGCTGAGTCTGTCCTTCCGACAATCATATCTTTTTCGATGTCTTCACATTGTTCCTGCAGCCATTTCGTCTTAGCTTCCCTGCACTTCCTATTTATTTCATTCCTCAGCGACTTGTATTTCTGTATTCCTGATTTCCCCGGAACATGTTTGTACTTCCTCCTTTCATCAATCAACTGAAGTATTTCTTCTGTTACCCATGGTTTCTTCTCAGCTACCTTCTTTGTACCTATGTTTTCCTTCCCAACTTCTGTGAAGGCCCTTTTTAGAGATGTCCATTCCTCTTCAACTGTACTGCCTACTGCGCTATTCCTTATTGCTGTATCTATAGCGTTAGAGAACTTCAACCGTATCTCGTCATTTCTTAGTACTTCCGTATCCCACTTCTTTGCGTATTAATTCTTCCTGACTAATGTCTTGAACTTCAGCCTACTCTTCATCACTACTATATTGTGATCTGAGTCTATATCTGCTCCTGGGTACGCCTTACAATCCAGTATCTGATTTCGGAATCTCTGTCTGACCATGATGTAATCTAATTGAAATCTTCCCGTATCTCCCGGCCTTTTCCAAGTATACCTCCTCCTCTTGTGATTCTTGAACAGGGTATTCGCTATTACTAGCTGAAACTTGTTACAGAACTCAATTAGTCTTTCTCCTCTTTCATTCCTAGTCCCAAGCCCATATTCTCCTGTAACCTTTTCTTCTACTCCTTCCCCTACAACTGCATTCCGGTCGCCCATGACTAGTTTTTCGTCCCCCTTTACATACTGCATTACCCTTTCAATATCCTCATACACTTTCTCTATCTGTTCATCTTCAGCTTGCGACGTCGGCATGTATACCTGAACTATCGTTGTCGGTGTTGGTCTGCTGTCGATTCTGATTAGAACAACCCGGTCACTGAACTGTTCACAGTAACACACCCTCTGCCCTACCTTCCTATTCATAACGAATCCTACACCTGTTATACCATTTTCTGCTGCTGTTGATATTACCCGATACTCATCTGACCAGAAATCCCTGTCTTCCTTCCACTTCACTTCACTGACCCCTACTATTGAGCCTTTGCATTTACCTTTTCAGATTTTCTAGTTTCCCTAGCACGTTCAAGCTTCTGACATTCCACGCCCCGACTCGTAGAACGTTATCCTTTCGTTGATTATTGAAATTTTTTCTCATGGTAACCTCCCCTTGGCAGTCCCCTCACGGAGATCCGAATGGGGGACTATTCCGGAATCTTTTGCCAATGGGGAGATCATCATGACACTTCTTCAATTACAGGCCACATGTCCTGTGGATACACGTTGCGTGTCTTTAATGCAGTGGTTTCCATTGCCTTCTGCATCCTCATGTCGTTGATCATTGCTGATTCTTCCCCCTTTAGAGGCAATTTCCCACCCCTAGGACAAGAGAGTGCCCTGAGCCTCTATCCGCTCCTCCGCCCTCTTTGACTAGGCCGTTGGCAGAATGAGGCCAACTTCTTATGCCGGAAGTCTTCGGCCGCTAGTGCTGATTATTTATCAAAATTTAGGCAGTGGAGGGGATCGAACCCGGGACCGAAGACGTTTTGATTACGAATCAAAGACGCTACCCCTAGACCACAGGTCACGTCTTGAGGATCCACTCCACTCAAATGACCAGATTACAAGAATTGTTTCACGAAAAAAATTCTTATTGTTATAACTTCCTTGCACGCTGTGTGTTTTTTTTAGTGGATACAAGAGCGAAGAAAAGATGCCGTACGTGAACAGAAAATTCAGATATTGATGTATTCTACATCTAATATCAAATAGTAAGAATAATACATAACTTTGGTGATGTTGTTGCGGCTTTAGTTGTTGCTAACAGTAGATTTGAATGCAGAAATACTGAGGCCGCCATAAAAATGTATACAATCTTTGTCAGGCTCTATCGAGATATCGATATTGTCGATCGATTTGAGTTACGAGTGTGGTTGTAGTACGGTTTTTGGCTCAACAAATGTTAGTACTTTCATCTTGCTATTGAGAAAACGAGATGGATGGAGCACGCTTGACATTTGAGCAACGAAAATATATTGTGAAGTGGTTTTTCAAGTTTGATAATACCGTTGAACTGCAACGTCAGTGGAGGCGGGAGTTTGAAACAGAACCGCCAAACTCACCTAGCAATTAAACGCATCACTGAAAAGTTTGAATTGCATGGAACGATTTGTGATATTCACAAAGGAAGATCAGGCAGACAGCATACAGCTACAAGTCCTGCTTTGTCGGCTTTCGTGTTGGAAACGTTTGTTGATTCTCCACAGAAGTCTATTACGCAATGTGCACGTGAAGTGGGTGGGGGTTAGCAGTACAAGCGTACGAAGAATTATGAAAGCTGCAAAGTGGGAAGTTTACATTCCGCGATTACTGCACGCGATTAATGATGACGATTCTGATCGCCGAATGCAAATTTGTGAATGGTATCAGCAAATGGTAACTGATGGCGAACAATTCGTGGAGCGACGAGGCACCATTTAAACTTATTAGAACCGTGAATCGGCAAACAGTGTGTACTCGGCACCGGAAAATCCGCATGTTTATGTCGATAAAGCGGTCAATCTACCAGGGGTTCATGTGTGGTGTGGACTGTGGCCTAGGGGCTTAGTAGGACCCTTTTTCTTTGATGGAAATGTTATGCACATCAATTTTTCCAGCTATAAGTGCGATTTATGGCTGATAAAGAGGTCTTCTACCAACAGGACGGGGAACCACCACACTACCACCTATCCGTACGAGCTTTCCTGGATGACAATTTTCCGGGACATTGGATTGGACGGAGAGGGCCCATTGAGTTCCCTCCACGGACGCCAGATCTAACACCTATGGACTTTTACTTGTGGGGAACTCTGAAAGATAACGTGTTTGGCGTAAGCCACGCACGCTGGAGGAACTTCGGCAGGAGATTACAGCGACATGTGCAGCGATCCCCACTGTAACACTGACTGACGTAGTTGCGGCGACCGCTCGTCGTTCTCTGATGTGTATAACTGCCAATGGTGAACATTTTGAACATTTAAAGTAACCATGTGCTAAACTGAAGGATGTATAACACGTGTGATCAATTACTCGTATTAAATGTAAAACAAACACAAAAGTAATACAGCCGGCCGGTGTGGCCGAGCGGTTCTAGGCGCTTCAGTCTAGAACCGCGCTACCGCTACGGTCGCAGGTTCGAATCCTGCCTCGGGCATGGATGTGTGTGGTGTCCTTAGGTTTAAGTAGTTCTAAGTTCTAGGGGACTGATGACCTCAGATGTTAAGTCCCATAGCGCTCAGAGCCATTTGAACCATTTGAGCCAAAAGTAATACTTTTCGTTCCTGAATGTGTGTATACATTTTTCTGGCTGACTCTCTACATGCAAAAGAGTTAGAAATCTGTCGCTCTTAAATACAGGATAAGTCAGGAGGAAAGATACATGCTTTGAGGGGTGATAGTATTAGTGATTCTGAGTAAAACACTTCATATGGACGTATGCCCTATTTCGAATGGTTTCCCAGGTAGAACACATTTAATATCACTTTTGCACGATTTTATTGAATAATTCGAAAGCCGCAACCTCCACCCTGTATATTGACTATTCACAAGATATCGAGCTCTGGCCACTATGAAAGTGTGTAAGTGTTAATCGACTGGCAAACACGCAAAATGGGGTCAGTACATGAAAGTTCGAAATTGAGTACACTCTCCGCTGAAGCTCTGGATAGGGGATGCTTGCATCTCATTAGCAGCAGTGTAACCAGTGTTAACTCATCAAGTTAGGGAATACAAGAACGTTATATTAACTGTAAAATTACAACTGGATTTTACAATAAGCGGCATATATCTGTGCTTATTATGCATGTGTGTACGGTATTCTCAAGAGTGACAATCTTTTTTAATTCTCGTTTTATTATATCATTTCTCTTATTCATTTTTAAATTTTATACTTACGTTTATTCTGCAGGAAGATTTGATGCATTTCCTTGGATTATACTGATTGCAGAAACATTTGAAACATATGTACAGGTTCCAAACACCAATAGAATCGCACAAAGACAGTTTTGCCACAGCGACGTTTCATCGTGTGAAACTCACTCGAGAAAGAATCGTCGTTAACATTGCTGAAGGTTTCTTATTCCTCTACTAGTTGTGTGTCTGGTCAATAAAATAAGAAATAATAAATAAAAGAGAAAATTATTTTAAATTGTTTCCTGTGAAATATCTGTAATTTATCTTGATTCGCAATCAGTTGTAAGCTCCAGTTTACGGTAAAGTGATCGATATGCGTGGTTTGTCGCAAGTTATTGCCAATGCGTGAATGCTTCAGCAAAACTGTCTTTGTTCGATTGCGTTGGTGTTCGGAACTTCTACATGTGTTTCAAATGTTTCTGCTATCAGTATAATCCGAGGGAATGCACCAAATCTTCAAAAATGGTTCAAATGGCTCTGAGCACTATGGGACTTAACTTCTGTGGTCATGAGTTCCCTGGAACTTAGAACTATTTAAACCTAACTAACCTAAGGACAACACACACATCCACGCCCGAGGCAGGATTCGAACCTGCGACCGTAGCAGTCCCGCGGTTCCGGACTGCGCGCCTAGCACCAAATCTTCCTGAAGAATAATCATAAGTATGAAATTTAAGAATTAATATAAGAAATGATATAATAAAACGAGAATTAAAAAAGATTGACACTCTTGAAGATACCATACACACATGCATAATGAACACAGGTATATGACGCTTATTGTGAAATCCAATTGTAATGTTACAATTAATATAAGATATTTGTATCCCCAACTTGATAAGAAACATTTGTATAGAAACCTTCTACGGACCAGGGTAGATAAATGGAAAATAAAATAAATAAAACAGTACTCGGGTTTCGAACACTGGGCTCAAAAGCAGAAGGCCGCAACGCTAGGCACTACGCCACTATTTCGGCTGACATTATTGCGGGCTAAAAGGCATCTAAATGACGTCGAAAAGTTTGGCCTCGTTTTCTCAGAAACAGCCGAGTATCCACAGATAAGCCGAGACAAGTGTTTGCTTATTTGAGTCCTCTTCTACTAAGCGAAGTCAATGGGAAATTGGCTTCTGTCACATCCGTGTTCTCCTCGCCAGTGGCGTCAGTGGTCTCGACTACACAAGGCCAAATGAAAGAAGCGCTGTTGTTGTTCCTGGTGGATAACCTGCAAATCAGAAGAAAATAACGGACAAATGAAATATAATTCAACAAACGTTTTACCTGTTACATGTATTGAGCACATTATGTACATGTTTCTGGTACATTTTTTCACTGTGAAAAAATGTCGTTACATCTTCATGTACATTGGGGACCTTGGATGTAAGCGTATTTTTCAAGAAAGTTCCGAAATATAGAATTCCTCCAGCTAACCTTTGCTGACCGAGAGCCCAGAACATTTACGCAAGTTGCATTCTTTTCTGCAGTGCTTTAAATACCACTTTTTTACTTGGGACAAGAAGTACGATTGGTGGTTAACGTCCCATAGGCGACGAGATCACTAGAGGCGGGAGGTTTTACGAGCTAACTTCAGTTTAGATCGCACGTTTATTAACTTAAATCAAAAGCGCCACGGGTTTCACTTACAAAGGCATGTCATTATCAAACAACTACCTTCCTTCATCGGTAAAAACGGAACCCGTATCACTTCTTTCTCCGTCCGACCATCTGCCTGTCTGCCTGTCTGTACGACTGTTAAGAACTCTTTATCTCAGGAACGGGTAGAGGTATCAACTTGAAAATTATGTCACACACTAAGGTTGTAACCTCCCCCTCACTTATCGACCTTAATGACAGTGAAAAATTAAACCGCGTGTACCTAATGGAAATTTGGGAAAAGCAATCGTCACCGAAGTTAATCTGTCGGTAAAGAGGGAGGAAAGGGTTACATCTAATTGAAAGGAAAAATGCAAATGAAACTGGTGGAAATTAATTTTGAAAAGGGGTAAAGTTAATAAAGGAAGTAAATGTGCGGCCGTTACGTTAACAATTGACTAGCGGTAATTAGATATTTGAGATTTGGGGGAAATTACGGTCGCCAGTCCTAAGGACAATTACTATAGTAACTGAAAAAGAAAGGTTATTACACATATAATTAGCACTAGAAGCGTGGCAACTGAAGGTTGACACGTGTAGTGTGAAAACTGAAAGTTTGTCAGAAGTAATAAATCTCGCTACACTCTGACTTAATTTAGCAAAAGAATTAATAAAACCGGAAAATCGAAAGTTAATTTAGTGACTGAAATTAATAAGAAGCTTTCTTTCTTAAGCACATCGAAATTCAGTAAAATACGGTTAGACTTGGACTACCTCAACAATCATTTCAAAAGCAACTTGACTCTACGCAATTTAGAAACAAGAGATTTAACTTTGAACTTGAATTAAATGATTCTGAACAATTAACAATAGTAAAATTTAGTACGTACCAAGCTGAGCTGCAGTCACAGGTAAGGTAAAATATGCTAACAAAACTCGCACTCTTAATTTGTGCTCGTGTAATCTAAATATTGTAGCCAGCTATGAATACTTTAACTGAACTTTGAAATTAAAGCAGTGAAATCTAATTATATTATTTTAATGCTGGCGTTTGAATTTCAACGACACTCGGGTTCATTTCGGAAAAGGAAGGGACCCTGTTTGGTAATGCAATTGGGACAATGAGCAACAAAAGTTCATGCTAAGTTGCTGAATTTTGCGAGGCAAATGGAACAGTTTGAAAAGCTGAGGTCTGCCATACAGTTCTGAAACTTTACGTGCTTTTAGTCTTCCTTGTTGGTTGATTGAAGGTTTGAAGTCGTCGATCGAGGAGGTGGCGACAGTCACTCATTGTCGGCCGTCGCTGTTGCAGAAGACAAACGGGCTCTTGATGTGCGCCAGCTAATGCTTCCCGTCCGCGACACCATGTCAGAAACTATCATCGCAAGTCGAGCGCAATTACATGCTGCCAAATCCCGAAAGCGCGGCAACACGCGGGAGCGTCACACAACACACCTGCTCCACTCGCTACTCCAGCCAGACTCCCTCTCTGCCCGCGCTCCACGCGGCGGAGTTCACACTACCAAAGATCCTACACACTTTGATTCTTCACACGACCTATCGATGTAATCTTTCGATAGCAGTTTTCCCTAGGCAAGACCCAGCGTAAAAATACAAATAATATTTACGAAACAAACCAATTACACATCGACATAAATGCATAAATATACGTATACAAATACTAAAACAATTACAATATGTAAAGACACAGAAATGTCATATATTGAGGTAACAAAACAAGGAAAAAATTATAGTACAATAGATGGAAATAGGAGGATATGCATTTCCGGCGTTACAAGGTCTACGGTCGCTTGCCCGAGCAGAAACTTAAGCTTCTAAGTCAATGCAATCAAAAAATACGCTAACTCATGTCACATATTTCGACAGTCGCAAACTCAGTCATTAAAATGTATAGATGAATTACCTACATTGCTCAATGCTCAAGAGAATTAAGGGATCACCTGAATGTGATTTTCACTCTGCAGCGGAGTGTGCGCTGATATGAAACTTCCTGGCAGATTAAAACTGTGTGCCGGATCGAGACTCGAACTCCGGACTTCGCCTTCCGCGGGCAAGTGCTCTACCAACTGAGCTACCCTAGCGTGACTCACGCCCCCTCCTCACAGCTTTACTTCTGCCAGTATCTCGTTTCCCACCTTCCAAACTTTACAGAAACTCCGCTGCAGAGTGAAAATCTCATTCTGGAAACATTCCCTAGGCTGTGGCTAAGCCATGTCTCCGCAATATCCTTTCTTTCAGGAGTGCTAGTTCTGCAAGGTTCGCAGAAAAGCTTCTGTAAACTTTGGAAGGTAGGTGACGAGATACTGGCAGAGTGGCGCCCTGCGACGTCGTCGTCAGGCTCGATGACGCTTCAGACACTAAGAGTGTCGACACTTGCGAAGGAAAAGGCCACAACTCAGAGGTCCATGTGACGTCTTAGTTGAGTTAATGATGTCACATTGGCACCAAATTTCAGCACAATTCTGCCCATTACTACTGCAGACGTGTCACACGATCGGAATGTCGTCACACACCCTCTTACTCACATTTCACCCTGAGAGTTTCCATGCCCTCTTTTGCATGTCCCCTCTCATTTTCATCAATTTTATTAACGTTCTATGACATTGCACTGTAGTAACTGACCTAATAAGGTTATTGTAATGAGAGTATTTGTACTGAGAGTCCAAAAATACTTTTCACTTGATTGGGTTACTTCCCTGGGTGGCTTCTGCGAGGCAAGCATCGGAGGACGCAGGACACGGCATTTCCGGATGGGGGCTGCACTTCCCTGAATTCTGAGGGCTTCGTACAATAAGCTTAAGCGCCTGGCGGAACGACTAACGTCGGTCGAGTTTCGCCAGTTGTATGCAGGGCGAAATGACCTGCGAGATATCTGAGTGTCGCTGCAGTTTATGTGTTTACCGTTCCGGCGCGTCCGGAACGAAGATTCCTGGCACCGACTGACTGGATTGTCCTCTTGATTCTGAGAATACTTGTGGACTGTGCCCTGCTGGGTGCGACTGTCTGGCGTCGGATGCCCGGTGGTCTAGGCAGGTTGTTTTCATAGCCGGACAAACGGCAGGTTCAGTGCCCTCTGCTGAATAGCACAGGCATGATTGGTCAACTTAAACTGAGGGTAGTTGACGTCATAAAGCCCCGCTCGGAATTGTAGGGAATGGTCGCTATTGGAGCGAATGATGTTCCGAGACAGTGTGGAGGAATTTTGGAATCAGCACTGAATGCTGATTCGCGGTTTTGGATCTGATCTTCGTCGGAGTCGGACGGTCTTGCGACTTGGTCGCTCGTTTTCGGAAGAACTTAGAATTCTCGGACAGCCGTTGCGGCCAGGGGTTGACACAGAGTTGCTGCACGACAGAAGTCGGCGCCTACATCATCAGGACGCTGTCCCCCGACGACGTACTGCAGATTTCAGTACTGGTACAGTATTTTGCGGCTCCGACATTGTAGGACCTTATCAATTTTATTCTGAATCCCTCAGCAGCACGCGCGCTCGCTTTGCTACAAGTCCACCTAGCTTGTTTCTCCATGTGATCCCATTTGAGCTCTCACGACTAATTGCGATACTACTTTATAGTCGGGTGATTAACATTTGATTCATTAGGACCTCCAGTCATTATCGTCAATCTATTGTATCACAGAGAGTAGGAGCCCCTTGTTCTGGAGCCAACTCTTATTCTCATAACATTTCAGTATACCCTATCCTAAAACCTACTGTTTGTGTCGATAATCATGTGCATTTCTGTTCTGACGTATAAGAAATCTCATTGTAATATTTAATCCGCATATCATTCCATAGATATATGCAGAATCCCATTTCCTGTTAATCAAAATACCCACGGGTGTACTGCCGGTCTACAGTGTCCAACGGGCACAATATTTCGGCGATCATACATGTCGCCATCATCGGGTGAACTGACGGACTGAGCTCCTGTGAGCGTGCCGGCACGGAGATCCGTGCGCTATGGCTGCTCAGAGGGAACTGGGTTCGGTCGCGGCGGCGGCCGATTTAAATACCATCCGCCCGCGGCGCGCTCCCTCCACTGTCCGCGCCCCGCGCCACGGTCGCGCGGTGGAACAGATTGCGACGGCGTCGGTGTGATGGCTCTGTCCGCCGTGGTCGTCACAACTATACGTTTGCTCGATTTACTCTTGATTAACTCAGTCGCTGGTTCCCAAGCCTTGCTATGATTATAGCCACAGTCGCGGTTTATGAGGTCGTCATTGGTCCGAATTGCGATGGCCTCTCTAACAACGCTGTCCCAGTATCTCGACGTCTGTACCAGAATCCTCGTGCGTTGATACTCCATAGCGTGATTTTCCGACAAACAATGTTCAGCGACCGCCGACTTGCTCGGATACATCAGTCGAGTGTGCCTCTGGTGTTCACGGCATCGATCCTCGACGGTACGCATCGTCTGACCAATATACGACTTGTCACACTGACACGGAATCTGGTACACGCCGGCCTTCCTCAAACTGAGGTCATCTTTGGCGCTCCCCACCAGTGCACGAGTTTTATTCGGAGGACAAAACACAGTTCCGACTCGATGTTTCTTCAAAATGCGGGCGATTTTCCACGAAAGTGCACCTGTATATGGAATAAACGCAGTGCCTACCTCCTCCCTCGTGATTTCATCCATCTCCACAGGTTGTGCTGTAGTGCTTGGGCGGAGAGCACGTTGAATCTGTCACTCTGAGTACCCATTTTTTTAAAATTCAGTTCTCAGATGTTCCAATTCCTGGGGTAGACTCTCTGCGTCAGAGAGTCAGTTATCAATTCTCAACTTGAACGTAAATGACGATAATGTTTGTACGAAAGCAGGAACCCTAACATGACAATTACCTTCTTGGTAATTAACTTCAAAAGACGTTTTACAGTGTTGCATTGTCAAGGAATAAAGGATGCACATGTTTAAAATTGAAATGCCATCATGTAATGCTGGGGACAAGGATGCGAACCCAGCACCTAATCGGATTGTTGAATAAGTACGTAAAATCAGAATGTAGACATCACAGTTTGTCACCAGTAGTGGGGTTGGAAACTTAAATGACGACTGAAATTGTATTGCCTGACCGGGATTCGAACCCGGCGCCTACCGCCGTCGTTGTCTAACCAGGAACAGACGAGAAATGTCCAATGTTGGTCCACCATCAGTGAGATGTGCACACGTTTAACTAGAAATAAGGTGACGAAAACGTCTATGCTGACTGAGAGTCGAACGCCGCACACATGGCTATCAAGACATGTTAACAATCAACTTCATATTCAGTAGTAGCTAGGTTCAAAATGGTTCAAATGGCTCTGAGCACTATGGG
Organism: Schistocerca serialis cubense; assembly: GCF_023864345.2. NCBI lineage: Eukaryota > Metazoa > Arthropoda > Insecta > Orthoptera > Acrididae > Schistocerca > Schistocerca serialis. The sequence goes on from NC_064645.1 coordinate 411,643,542, forward strand.
ACTTAACATCTGTGATCATCAGTCCCCTAGAACTTAGAACTACTTAAACCTAACTAACCTAAGGACATCACACACATCCATGCCCGAGGCAGGATTCGAACCTGCGACCGTAGCAGTCGCGCGGTTCCGGACTGAGCGCCTAGAACCGCTAGACCACCGCGGCCGGCAGTAGCTAGTAGTAGCATGTTTAGTTGCAAACCTTAAGGCCTTACTCATCCCTAGTAACGTGTTGCCTAATATCTGCGGTATCATGATGTTAATTTACAAGTGGATTGACTGCCGTAAAGAGCAATGTTCTCTAGTAGTCGTGTGCCATTGAGATGTAAATGAAGTGCCTCAGCAGAAAGTAATTTCCGTCGTGCAGCACGTATTGTTTCAGAGACTCTGAGTACATATTATAAGTGCACAAAACGTGTATTATATACTAAGTATATACTATTATTTGGAGAAGCTGCCACCTAACCTGTTTACTTTTACATTCAGTTTAGTTGTCGTGGTTGAATACAGGTTTTCTTAAGGCTACATGTAATGCACAGCGCTTACAAGAAAGTATTGTTTCCTGCGTCATGCTATTGCTAGCTAGGTGAAATATTTTTTGGTAGCTATGTTTAAAATGAATGTATTTTTGAAAGTATTGTTCGTCAAATATTTGAATAAATCGTCAACTGTAGGTGTGCCTGCACATGTTATAGCATAATAGCTGTAGCTGCGTTAGTTTGTACTACATACTTGGGTAGGTTAGGTGTAACTTTTGATCCTTCAAGGGGTGATCGTGGCCATGCAGCCCGGGTCTGTACTAGCCGCGGCTCGCGAGCTACGAGCCAGCCAGGCTGGCCGAGGCGAGACGCAAGTGAGCGAGCTGGCGGTGGCGTTGGTGGGCCAACAGCCCGGGACGAGCCAGCACGGCTGCGCCGCATGCCTCTGCCTCTGCCGCTCCGTTTGACGTAAATATGTTTACCTTCTCACCTGGCATCAGTATAAGAGCGGCAAGCAGAAGTACTCATCAGGCTGTCTGCCGTAATGGCTCACTGGGACAGGTCTATTCGAGGTAGAGTCAAAAAATGGTTCAAATGGCTCTGAGCACTATAGGACTTAACATCTGAGGTCATCAGTCCCCTAGAACTTAGAACTACTTAAACCTAACTAATCTAAGGACATCACACACATCCATGCCCGAGGCAGGATTCGAACCTGCGACCTTAGCGGTCACACGGTTCCAGACTGAAGCGCCTAGAACCGCTCGTCCACTGCGGCCGGCCGAGGTAGAGTCGTCGCTCTCATTGAGGAAGGAGGATGTTCCATCAGAGAAGCTGGCAGATGGTATGGCGTACCACATACCACTGCAACGAGATGGTGGAGGATCTGCCTTGAAAGAGGCACCACCAACAGGGCTCCTGGCTCAGGCAGGAAGAGAGTGATCTCACAGCAGGAAGACAGGGACCTAGTGTCTAGGAGCAGAGAAAATCCCTTTCTGAACGCGAAGCAGTTGCGGCGGGAGACCAACTTCCCCGGCTCCAGTGACACGATTCGCCGAAGGCTGAGAGACGCTGGACTGCATGCACGACGATCCACCGTGAAACAAGAGCTCAGCGAAGACAACGTTTTATACCGGTTAGCATTTGCGGAGCTCCATCTGAGGGCGTCGTGGGATAACGTCATTTTCACTGATGAGCAGGTGTTTTCCATCATAAACGACGGCCGTAAGGAACTCGCCATCGACGCGAATACGTAACCACGACGAGAAGAAGTGGGCGGCTATCTGTTACCTGCTGGGGTTGGAATTCTGCGAGAGGGGCGGAATTCTTCACAGGATAGAAGGAACTCTGGACAGCGCACAGTATGCCCACATATTGGAAAATGTGATGCTTCCGTCAGTGCGAATGCTGTACGCAAAGGGGACGTCACATTGGAAGAGGACCATTCTCCCATTCACAAGTCTGTGCTTGTTCAGCAGCGACTCTCCACGATTGTTTGTGCCTTATTGAGACCGGATCACTAGGCATAAAGCGACGTGAAGTATAGGCGTTTGCACCAGTATCAGTTACCAATTCAGATTCTGAAAATAAATGACGAAAATGTTTGTACTGAACTGGGCATCCTGTCATAACAGTTACCGTCCTGTGAACTACTCCCAACGACGTTTAATATGGTGTCATTCACAAGGAACAAGGTATGCTTGTGACAGGGATGCGAACCCAGCACCTAATCGGATTGTTAACGAAGTACAGTCATGCTCAAAAGCATCCGAACGACCTGGATTGCATTTCGCCTGATTCCCAAGCAACCCACATAACGCAGCTGTCTAGCAGGTCCTCTAATCGCTCCTTGATACAGTCATTTGACTATTGAAAATGGTTCCAACAAGTCACCACTAGAAAACACTGCTCTGCATCGCAATAACTCAGGATGTAAAGTAATACCACGATACTAAAAATTACAGGGAACACAGATAAGACTGTCCTTAAGGCTTGTAAGCTCGCATTTATTGCAATAACTGACATACCTGAAATGTTAGCACTCTCATTATTACGTCAGATAGGTAATGCACGTAGTAAATTAGTCGTATTCATGATTTCCTCTTCAAAGTAACATACCATACTTGTTATTTAACTCAAAATGTCATTAAAAATTTACGTTATTCACGAGCAGCTAGTTGAGAATATGTATGAACTTCAAATGACACGACGAACCGACTCGTTCTGCATATGGATTCAAACCCAGGTCATGCAAACTAAGATTTCGTGACTGACGGAAATTAACAGTCATTCCTGACTAGACATAAAGAGAGTGATATGCCTCGATTTGTATCAGTTAACAAATATCAACTTTAAATTACATAACGTAAACATTTTTAGCGCTCGCGAATTCCTACCCAGCATCTATGGTCCCTGTTAACAAACTACGAGAGATGTTAAATACTGCTTCTTCACAAGTAACTTACTTGAAATGCAGTGAGGTAAAGCTTTGTGTTGGACAGGGATTCGAACCCAGAACCTAATCGGATTGTTATCGAAGCACAATCAACTTTGACAAATCGGATTTTCTCGGCAGTAGTCCGCAGTAGTCCTATATAGTCCGCAGAAGGCCCACAACGCGCGCGCGAGAAGGTGCCGTAACTGCCCTCTAGCACAAGTTAACATACCGCGCCGCCAGTGGTGGAAACAGGCGAAATCGAGACATCGCTATCAAAATTAAAAATTATTCCGACGATCGAAACACAGACTGTTGTTTTTTAATGTCTGATAACACCGGGTTCCAAGTCTTACTTAAAAGGTAACCCTTGTCTCTATTAATAAGATTATCAGATAAACGAATCTCTATGGATTCTTTTAAAACACAGTCCCAATAGCGAGATGCAGGGGCAACCATTTGTGTCTCGTATTACAGCATTCTTTCTCCCTCGGAGAGACAGTGTTCCGCCACTACAGATTTCTCAGGTTGAAGCAACCGTGTGTGCTGCTGGTGCTCAACACATCGGTCCTCAATAGTCAGGATTGTCTGACCAATATAAGACTTCCCACAGTGGCAAGGGATTTTGTACACACCGGGCTTCCTCAAACCCAAGTCATCCTTAACAGAGCCAAGAAGCGCTCTAATCTTGGCTGGCGGACGAAAAATACTTTTGATATGATATCTTCCTATCTTCGAGGAAATGCTTCCAGCAAAAGGTAGAAAAGCCAGCAATTTGCAGGCATCTTCTGGTGGTTCAGGCGATGGTCCAAACTGGAAAGCACGACGGATCTGTTTATCTGTATAGCCATTCTGCTTGAACACAACCTTAAGATGGTCCAATTCTTGTGTCAAGCTTTCTCCATCTGAAATGGCATAAGCTCTTCTTGCCAACGTCCGCAGGACTCCCGTACGCTGGAACGATGGATGACAGCTAGAAACATGCAGGTAACGGTCCGTGTGCGTAGGCTTTCGATAAACACTGTGGCCCAGTGTCCCATCATCCTTTTTGTACACCAGAAACTCCAGAAACGGAAGCTTTCCATCACTTTCCACCTCCATGGTAAACTTGATGCTAGGATGCAGGGAATTAAAACGATCTAGGAGGCGGTCAAGAGATTCTCTCCCATGAGACCACACCATAAACGTATCGTCGACGTACCTCCAGAAACAGGTTGGTTTTGAAGATGCCATCTTCAGCGCCATGTCCTCAAAATCCTCCATAAGAAGGATCCTATTGGGGACAATGGGCTCCCCATAGCCACTCCGTCAGCCTGTTCAAAATATTTGTCATTGAATAAAAAGTACGTCGACGTCAGCACATGGCGACAAAACTTGGTTGTTTCCTCTTCCAGTTTCTCACCAAGCACCTTCTCGCGCACGCGTTGTGGGCCTTCTGCGGCCTATATAGGGGCCGTCGCTTGCGCTGAGAAGTCAGTTCCGGAGAGATTGTATACTACAGTTCAATTCTTTTATCTTGGCGGTTCGCGCATGCCCGCCCAGACGCGGGAGATTGCTGCGTTGCCAGTTGTACGCACCAAGAGAAGCAGCGCCATAGTATAGTTGGCAAACTTACGTTTAGAGGGGGAGCGCGAAGTTTATGAAGTAAAGCCACCACGGTCGCATTAACCCTTTTGCCGCTACAGAGACGTGCTCCCCGCATTCCGCGCTGTGCGCGATTTTGTCATCACTGCACTGCTCGCCTGTGCAGACACATGGTGTTTCGACTGCTTTGACACATTTTATCATTCGATTTCACAAAAACTATTTGGCCCAAAAATTTGATTTTTACACATCTTCTTGACTGATACCTTCCCCCCATAAATGACTTAATTTTGTTTCGATGTTCAACGCAGTTATTGTTCAGCATTAGATGTAATAAACCATTGCCCGAAATTTAGAAGAGTTTGCAGAGCTAAAAGTCCATAGCGTATACTTTCCGTGTGGTCGATTTTAGTTGCCACTAGAAATTTCAAAAAATTACATTCAAACGAATAAAATTCATGAAGTAAGACACTTCGATATTGTTTTTAAATCAATAAAATATGAAGCACCAAACAAGGTTGAACTCAGAACCTTTCACTGAGCAGCCTTACATCTTAACCATTACGCTAACCCAGCTCATCATTCTACAGATCTCCTGGAGGACTTTAAAATATCATGATTTGATCCATTATAAATGGTTTTTGAAAGCCTGCGACTGTAGAAACAATAGGTTTGTTTGTAAATAAATAAATCTTCTGCTACCAGTTGTGACTAGTAGCAGAAGATTTATTTATTTATAAACAAACCTATTATTTAAAATATCACGCAAAATACCGACAAACACTGTTGGTATGACTATGAAGTACTCATGTTTCATCGAAGTGCAATAGGAAGTAAACAATTACCGCTGTTCTTTATTGCGAAAGAGCGGTTAGTGAGTATGATACAAACACCTTTCCATGCTGTCGCCTGAATTAGGAGACTTATTGTTTGTTTGGTTTAATTAATTAATAGAATATGAAGCAATTGGTATAAAGAATGCTTTTTCCAAACTTTCTACAAAATAAAGTCTGCTATCAAGACATTGCTTTTGTTCAAATACTTTATTTACGACTGAACGTTTATAAAACTGAAGACACTCGTCCGTGCTCTGCACTGCAGTCGAGCTCTGGCAACGTCGTTCTCTGTTCATTGGCTGACTGTGTTTTGCGATGTCAAATGCGCAGAACGAACCTAAACTCGGCCGTCGTCGTAAATGACGCGCACTTTAGCACTCTCACCTGAAGAAAGCGGCCAGTCGGACCGCGGAAATATTATGTCAAGATGACGTTATGATCTGCCTGCACAGCCAAGAAGAATATTATTTCTGTATTTGATTATGCATGCCTATACCAGTTGGTTTGGCGCTTCAGAGTACGTTTGTGTGAGTTTCAAAACTTAATGAGTGGAAGCATGTGTGGTATAACGAATGTTTCATTTGCGGTATCCTACTAAGAGCTACACTGTTTTCTTATCAGGGTAAACTTTTACGGACAGCCTGTATTTCCCTGACGGTCGCTTCATACATTGTATGTGTGACCATTAAAGCAGAGCATTTGAGCAGAAGACTGTGGCCACACTGTGCCACGAAGGGGGCCGTGGTAGTGACAGCACTTGCTGCGCTCGCCGAAGGAGGCGGCGCTCGGCTGCCGGAACGATGCAGCACAAAAGGAGGGGAGGGGACTCGGACCCAACTGCCGCTGCGCTGTCGACGGCCGCGTTATTACGGCTGCGCCGGGGGCCCCGGGGACGGCGCAGCTGTGTAATCAGCGTGGGTCGGCAGTGCCCGGCTCGGCTTCTTCCGTTTAGAAGCTCTCAGCCACGGCGGCGACGGCAGGGTGGCCGTGCAATCAACAGTAAAACGCCGGCACGCCGGGGCGCTCTTTGGCGAGCCAGCCATTGGGGGTCCGGCAAGTGCACATCGCCCCGATACAATGCACCGGAAATCTGCCGCGCAGCCAGTGGCGAACCGCAATGGCGCTCCAGCGTAAAGTCTTGCGGCTGATGTGAGACCACGCGGGACTCCCTGGTAAAAGAGCGGCCGAGCGTGAGAAAATCAACGACGGTACCGGCAGAATAGGAGTGCTGCAACATGAAACGGCGAATATACACTGATCGGCCATAATATCATGACCACGGTCCTATATAAACCTGTCCAACCAATAGCAGCGTCCCCTGGCGAGAAATGACTGCTAGTCAGACAAACGCACGGAGTACGTACGAGGGTCACTCCAAAAGAAATGCAAACTATTTTTGTAAAAATACAGTTTTCATTCTGCATATGTGAAAGTTTTACAGTGTGTAGATACATCCTTACTGATTGTTTTCAAACTTCAACCTGTTCCCGTGAGTGGCGCCGTCACAGCATGTCTTCAAGATGGCTGCTACACTTGACGTTCGTCAGAAGCAACGTGCTGTCATAGAATTCCTGTGCTGTGAAAACGGGACAGTGGGAAACATCCACAAGAGGTTGAAAAGGTGTATGGAGATGCTGCTGTCGATCGCAGTACAGTTAGTCAGTGGGTAAGCATGTTACGTGATGAAAGCGGGCACGGCAATATTGAGGATTGTCCTCGCAGCGGCAGGCCTCGTACTGCACACAGTCTAGACAATGTGCTGAGAGTTAACGAATTGGTGACTGCTGATAAACGCATCACAGTGAACGAATTGTCACGCTACGTTGGGATATGGGAAGCAAGTGTTGGCAGAATACTGAAAGTGTTGGCGTTAAAAAAAGTTTGTGCCAGGTGGGTTCCCAGGATGTAAACAGTGGCTCACAAAGAATCAAGAAAAGCGGTATGCAGCGAACTTTTGGAACAGTACAAGAATGGTGGAGATGAATTTCTTGGAAGAATTGTGACAGCTGATGAAACATGGCTCCATCATTCTTCACCAGAGACGAAGAGGCAATCAGTGGGGTGGCATCAGGCAATTTCACCCATGAAAAAAATATTCAAAAACGCACCTTCTGCGGGAAAAGTTATGGCTACTGTGTTTTTCGATTCCGAAGGACTCTTGCTTGTGGACATCATGCCAAGTGGAACCACCATAAATTCTGATGCATATGTGACGACACTGAAGAAACTTCAAGCTCGACTGAGTCGTGTTCGACCAAATCGACAAAAGCAGGATGTTTTGCTGTTGCACGACAATGCACGGCCACATGTCAGTCAAAAAACCATGGAAGCGATCACAACACTCGGATGGACAACACTGAAACACCCATCTTACAGTCCTGACCTGGCTCCATGTGACTATCATCTCTTTGGGAAACTGAAAGACTCTCTTCGTGGAACAAGGTTTGAAGATGACGACTCCCTTGTGCACGCTGCCAAACAATGGCTCCAACAGGTTGGTCCAGAATTTTACCTTGCAGGTATACAGGCGCTGCTTCCAAGATAGGCAGGGATGGAAATTATGTGGAGAAATGACAGTTTATTCCTAATGGATGTATCTACACATTGTAAAACTTTCAAACATGTAGAATAAAAGATGAATTTAAAAAAATATAGTGTGCATTTCTTTTGGAGTGACCCTCATAATGTCAGTGAGTGTGCTGTCTGTGTGTGGAAAGGGGAAGGTGGGAGTTCTATCTAGGTTGACCGAAGGGGGATTGTGAGGGGCCGAAGGCTCAGCTCGAGCATTTTGTAAACTGCACGACTTGTCAGGGGTTCGAGAAGTGCTGTGGTGTATGTCTTCAACACTTAGCAGAATCAGATGGAACCACATATAGACATCGTGGGGTTGTGCGGACGTCGTAGGCTTGACAGACAGGTAAAACAGGACAGGCGGCGAATTGTGGTGGAACTAATATCTGACTTTAATGCTGAGGAGAGTACAAGTGTGTTTGAACAAACTGTGCACCGAACACTCCTAACGATGGGCCTCCGCAGCCGACGACCCAAGCATGTGCCAGTGTTAACACCATGACTTCGTGCAACTACTACTTAAACGGTCACGCGACGATCAACACTGGACGTTGGCGCAGTGGCAGAGTGTTGCATGTCTGATGAATCCTGATATCTTCTTCACCATGCCTATGGGAGCCAGCGAATACGTCATCTTCCAGGGGAACATCACCTTGACACGTGTACTGCAGGACGGAGACAAATACCGATGGCTCCAATAAGCTCTGAGAAATATTTATGCGGGCATCCAGGTGTCCAGTGGAGCTCGTGCAAGGCACCATGACGGCCCAGGAGTATCGTACACTGGTTGCTTAACACCTTCACCCCTTTATAACGATCGTATTTCCCGACGGCAATGGGATTTTTCAAAAAGATAATGCGCCGTGTCACAAGGCCAGGAGTGTGATGGAGTGATTGGAGGATCACAGCGGCGAGTTCCAGTTGATGTTATGGCCACCAAACTAGCCAGCTCTGAAACCGACCGGATCATCTGGGATGTGATTGAACAGGGCGTCAGAGCTCATCACCACCCTTCCCGGGATTTACGGGAATAAAGTGAATTGTGTGCTGATGTGGTGTTAACTCCCTCCAACGACTTTCCAAGGCCTCATTGCTTCCATGCCATGATGCGACGCCGCTGTTACCCGTGCGAAAGGCGGACATACTGCCTATTAGGTAGGTAGTTCTGGCTGAAACTTCCTGGCAGATTAAAACTGTGTGCCGGACCGAGACGCGAACCCGGGACCTTTGCCTTTCGCGGGCAAGTGCTCTACCGTCTGAGCTGCCCAAGCACGACTCATGCCTCGTCCTCACAGCTTTACTTCTGCCAGTACCTTGTCTCCTACCTTCCAAACTTTACAGAAGCTTTCCTGCGAACCTTGCAGAACTAGCACTCCTGAAAGAAAGGATATTGCGGAGACATGGCTTAGCCACAGCCTGGGGGATGTTTAGAGAGTGAGATTTTCACTCTGCAGCGGAGTGTGCGCTGATATGAAACTTCCTGGCAGATTAAAACTGTGTGCCGGGCCGAGACTCGAACTCTAACTCGCAAGAGACCTTCTGTAAAGTTTGGAGGGTAGGAGACGAGGTACTGGCTGAAGTAAAGCCGTGAGGACGAGGCGTGAGTCGTGCTTGGGTAGCTCTGATGGTAGAGCACTTGCCCGCGAAAGGCAAAGGTCCCGAGTTCGAGTCTCAGTCCGACACACAGTTTTAATCTGCCAGGAAGTTTCATATCAGCGCACACTCCGCTGCAGAGTGACAATCTCATTCTGGGAATGTTCTGGCTGATTAGTGTACCAAAGACTCGTCAATCTCTTTTGAAAACGAAGGGTAGACGATTAGGGATTAATGACTCGTCGACGAATTAGTCATTACAGACATAGCATGTGATGGTGCAATGACCCCAGTTGTGTGCCACGATGTTGCACCATCGGCTCTCTTGTCCGCTTGTCACTCGAGCTGCGACACAGTGCTGCAGCCTGTCTTTGCTTGATTCGGCGCTCAGTGGGGAAAACTTCATAAATTTTCTACATTCCTGAAGTACATCTTTCTGTAACGTCACAATATACTCATTTTAAACACAGAGGACATCGATTTGTATGTTCATCTGCATTCTGATAATGAGTTATTTAATTTTATACACAGCTAACAATCCAGTCTTAATTAAATATTGTGTGCTAAAAAATTGCAACTACAGGAACCTAGTCACGTTGGCTGATACATTCGACACGGCTCTGAGGATCTGTTTTTTTTTTTTTTTTTGGTCATCAGTCTACTGACTGGTTTGATGCAGCCCGCCACGAATTCCTTTCCTGTGCTAACCTCTTCATCTCAGAGTAGCACTTGCAACCTACGTCCTCAATTATTTGCTTGACGTATTCCAATCTCTGTCTTCCTCTACAGTTTTTGCCCTCTACAGCTTCCTCTAGTACCATGGAAGTCATTCCCTCATGTCTTAGCAGATGTCCTATCATCCTGTTCCTTCTCCTTATCAGTGTTTTCCACATATTCCTTTCCTCTCCGATTCTGCGTAGAACCTCCTCATTCCTTACCTTATCAGTCCACCTAATTTTCAACATTCGTCTGTAGCACCACATCTCAAATGCTTCGATTCTCTTCTGTTCCGGTTTTCCCACAGTCCATGTTTCACTACCATACAATGCTGTACTCCAGACGTACATCCTCAGAAATTTCTTCCTCAAATTAAGGCCGGTATTTGATATTAGTAGACTTCTCTTGGCCAGAAATGCCTTTTTTGCCGTAGCGAGTCTGCTTTTGATGTCCTCCTTGCTCCGTCCGTCATTGGTTATTTTACTGCCTAGGCAGCAGAATTCCTTAACTTCATTGACTTCGTGACCACCAATCCTGATGTTAAGTTTCTCGCTGTTCTCATTTCTACTACTTCTCATTACCTTCGTCTTTCTCCGATTTACTCTCAAGCCATACTGTGTACTCATTAGACTGTTCATTCCGTTGAGCAGATCATTTAATTCTTCTTCACTTTCACTCAGGATAGCAATGTCATCAGCGAATCATATCATTGATATCCTTTCACCTTGATTTTAATTCCACTCCTGAACCTTTCTTTTATTTCCATCATTGCTTCCTTGATGTACAGATTGAAGAGTAGGGGCGAAAGACTACATCCTTGTCTTACACCCTTCTTAATACGACCACTTCGCTCTTGATCGTCCACTCTTATTATTCCCTCTTGGTTGTTGTACATGTTCTATATGACCCGTCTCTCCCTATAGCTTACCCCTACTTTTTTCAGAATCTCGAACAGCTTGCACCATTTTATATTGTCGAACGCTTTTTCCAGGTCGACAAATCCTATGAAAGTATCTTGATTTTTCTTTAGCCTTGCTTCCATTATTGGCCGTAACGTCAGAATTGCCCCTCTCGTCCCTTTATTTTTCCTAAAGCCAAACTGATCGTCACCTAGCGCATTCTCAATTTTCTTTTCCATTTTTCTGTATATTATTCTTGTAAGCAGCTTCGATGCCTGAGCTGTTAAGCTGATTGTGCGATAATTCTCGCACTTGTCAGCTCTTGCCGTCTTCGGAATTGTGTGGATGATGCTTTTGCGAAAGTCAGATTGTATGTCGCCAGACTCATATATTCTACACACCATCGTGAATAGTCGTTTTGTTGCCACTTCCCCCAATGATTTTAGAAATTTTGATGGAATGTTATCTATCCCTTCTGCCTTATTTGACCGTAAGTCCTCCAAAGCTCTTTTAAATTCCGATTCTAATACTGGATCCCCTATCTCTTCTAAATCGACTCCTGTTTCTTCTTCTATCACATCAGACAAATCTTCACCCTCATAGAGGCTTTCAATGTATTCTTTCCACCTATCTGCTCTCTCCTCTGCATTTAACAGTGGAATTCCAGTTGCACTCTTAATGTTACCACCGTTGCTTTTGATGTCACCACCAAAGGCTGTTTTGACTTTCCTGTGTGCTGAGTCTGTCCTTCCGACAATCATATCTTTTTCGATGTCTTCACATTTTTCCTGCAGCCATTTCGACTTAGCTTCCCTGCACTTCCTATTTATTTCATTGCTCAGCGACTTGTATTTCTGTATTCCTGATTTTCCCGGAACATGTTTGTACTTCCTCCTTTCATCAATCAACTGAAGTATTTCCTCTGTTACCCATGGTTTCTTCGCAGCTACCTTCTTTGTACCTATGTTTTCCTTCCCAACTTCTGTGATGGCCCTTTTTAAAGATGTCCATTCCTCTTCAATTGTACTGCCTACTGCGCTATTCCTTATTGCCGTATCTATAGTGTTAGAGAACTTCAAACGTATCTCGTCATTCCTTAGTACTTCCGTATCCCACTTCTTTGCGTATTGATTCTTCCTGACTAATGTCTTGAACTTCAGCCTACTCTTCATCACTACTATATTGTGATCTGAGTCTATATCTGCTCGTGGGTACGCCTTACAATCCAGTATCTGATTTCGGAATCTCTGTCTGACCATGATGTAATCTAATTGAAATCTTCCCGTATCTCCCGACCTTTTCCAAATATACCTCCTCCTCTTGTGATTCTTGAACAGGGTGTTCGCTATTACTAGCTGAAACTTGTTACAGAACTCAATTAGTCTTTCTCCTCTTTCATTCCTCGTCCCAAGCCCATATTCTCCTGTAACCTTTTCTTCTACTCCTTCCCCTACAACTGCATTCCAGTCGCCTATGACTATTAGATTTTCGTCCCCCTTTACATACTGCATTACCCTTTCAATATCCTCATACACTTTCTTTATCTGTTCATGTTCAGCTTGCGACGTCGGCATGTATACCTGAACTATCGTTGTCGGTGTTGGTCTGCTGTCGATTCTGATTAGAACAACCCGGTCACTGAACGGTTCACAGTAACACACCCTCTGCCCTGCCTTCCTATTCATAACGAATCCTACACCTGTTATACCATTTTCTGCTGCTGTTGATATTACCCGATACTCATCTGACCAGAAATCCTTGTCTTCCTTCCACTTCACTTCACTGACCCCTACTATATATAGATTGAGCCTTTTCAGATTTTCTAGTTTCCCTACCACATTCAAGCTTCTGATATTCCACGCCCCGACTCGCAGAACGTTATCCTTTCGTCGAGTATTCAATCTTTTTCTCATGGTAACCTCCCCATTGGCAGTCCCCTCCCGGAGATCCGAATGGGGGACTATTCCGGAATCTTTTGCCAATGGAGAGATCATCATGACACTTCTTCAATTACAGGCCACATGTCCTGTGGATACACGTTACGTGTCTTTAATGCAGTGGTTTCCATTGGCTTCTGCATCCTCATGTCGTTGATCATTACTGATTCTTCTGCCTTTAGGGGCAATTTCCCACCCCTAGGACAAGAGAGTGCCCTGAACCTCTATCCGCTCCTCCACCCTCTTTGACAAGGCCGTTGGCAGAATGAGGCTGACTTCTTATGCCGGAAGTCTTCGGCCGCCAATGCTGATCATTTATCAAAATTTGGGCAGTGGCGGGGATCGAACCCGGGACCGAAGACTTTTTGGTTATGAATCAAAGACGCTACCCCTAGACCACGGGTCACGTCATCAGGATCTACTCCACTCAAATGACCAGATTACAAGAATTGTTGCACGAAAAAAATTCTTATTGTTATAACTTCCTTGCACGCTGTGTGTTTTTTTTAGTGGATACAAGAGCGAAGAAAAGATGCCGTACGTGAACAGAAAATTCAGATATTAATGTATTCTACATCTAATATCAAATAGTAATAATAATACATAACTTTGGCGATGTAGTTGCGGCTTTAGTAGTTGCTAACAGTAGATTTGAATGGAGAAATACTGAGGCCGCCATAAAAATGTATACAATCTTTGTCAGGCTCTATCGAGATATCGATATTGTCGATCGACTTGAGTTACGAGTGTGGCTGTAGTATGGTTTTTGGCTCAACTAATGTTAGTACTTTCATCTTGCTATTGAGAAAACGAGATGGATGGAGCACGCTTGACTTTTGAGCAACGAAAATATATTTTGAAGTGGTTTTTCAAGTTTGATAATACCGTTGAACTGCAACGTCAGTGGAGGCGGGAGTTTGAAACAGAACCGCCAACTCACCTAGCAATTAAACGCATCACTGAAAAGTTTGAATTGCATGGAACGATTTGTGATATTCACAATTGAAAATCAGGAAGACAGCGTACAGCTACAAGTCCTGCTTTGTCGGCTTCCGTGTTGGAAACGTTTGTTGATTCTCCACAGAAGTCTATTACGCAATGTGCACGTGAAGTGGGGGTTAGCAGTGCAAGCGTACGAAGAATTATGAAAGCTGCAAAGTGGGAAGTTTACATTCCGGGATTACTGCACGCGATTAATGATGACGATTCTGATCGCCGAATGTGAATGGTATCAGCAAATGGTAACTGATGGCGAACAATTTGTAACGAAGGTAGTGTGGAGCGACGAGGCACCATTTAAACTTAATAGAACCGTGAATCGGCAAACAGTGTGTACTCGGCACCGGAAAATCCGCATGTTTATGTCGATAAAGCGGTAAATCTACCAGGGGTTCATGTGTGGTGTGGACTGTGGCCTAGGGGCTTAGTAGGACCCATTTTCTTTGATGGAAATGTTATGCACATCTATTTTTCCAGCTATAAGTGCGATTTATGGCTGATAAAGAGGTCTTCTACCAACAGGATGGGGAACCACCACACTACCACCTATGCGTACGAGCTTTCCTGGATGACAATTTTCCGGGACATTGGATTGGACGAAGAGGGCTCATTGAGTTCCCTCCACGGACGCCAGATCTAACACCTATGGACTTTTACTTGTGGGGAACTGTGAAAGATAACGTGTTTGGCGTAAGCCACGCACGCTGGAGGAACTTCGGCAGGAGATTACAGCGACATGTGCAGCGATCCCCACTGTAACACTGACTGACGTAGTTGCGGCGACCGCTCGTCGTTCTCTGATGTGTATAACTGCCAATGGTGAACATTTTGAACATTTAAAGTAACCATGTGCAAAAACTGAAGAATGTACAACATGTGTGATCAATTACTCGTATTAAATGTAAAACAAACACAGAAGTAATACAGCCGGCCGGTGTGGCCGAGCGGTTATAGGCGCTTCAGTCTAGAACCGCGCTACCGCTACGGTCGCAGGTTCGAATCCTGCCTCGGGCATGGATGTGTGTGCTGTCCTTAGGTTTAAGTAGTTCTAAGTTCTAGGGGACTGATGACCTCAGATGTTATGTCCCATAGTGCTCAAAGCCATTTGAACCATTTGAGCCAAAAGTAATACTTTTCGTTCCTGAATGTATGTATACATTTTTCTGGCTGACTCTGTACATACAAAAGAGTTAGAAATCTGTCGCTCTTAAATACAGGATAAGTCAGGAGGAAAGATACGTGCTTTGAGGGGTGATAGTATTAGTGATTCTGAGTAAAACACTTCATATGGACGTATGCCCTATTCCGAATGGTTTCCCAGGTAGAACACATTTAATATCACTTTTGAACGATTTTATTGAATAATTCGAAAGCCCCAACCTCCACCCTGTATATTGACTATTCACAAGATATCGAGCTCTGGCCACTATGAAAGTGTGTAAGTGCTAATCGACTGGCAAACACGCAAAATGGGGTCAGTACATGAAAGTTCGAAATTGAGTACACTCTCCGCTGAAGCTCTGGATAGGGGATACTTGCATCTCATCAGCAGCAGTGTAACCAGTGTTTACTTGTCAAGTTAGGGAATACAAGAACATTACATTAACTGTAAAATTACAACTGGATTTCACAATAAGCGGCATATATCTGCGCTTATTATGCATGTATGTACGGTATTCTCAAGAGTGACAATCTTTTTTAATTCACGTTTTATTATATCATTTCTCTTATTCATTTTTAAATTTTATACTTACGTTTATTGTGCGGGAAGATTTGATGCATTTCCTTGGATTATACTGATTGCAGAAACATGTGTACAGGTTCCAAACACCAATAGAATCGCACAAAGACAGTTTTGCCACAGCGACGTTTCATCGTGTGAAACTCACTCGAGAAAGAATCGTCGTTAACATTGCTGAAGGTTCCTTATTCCTCTACTAGTTGTGTGTCTGGTCAATAAAATAAGAAATAATAAATAAAAGAGAAAATTATTTTAAATTGTTTCCTGTGAAATATCTGTAATTTATCTTGATTCACAATCATTTGCAAGCTCCAGTTTAAGGTAAAGCGATCGATATGCGTGGTTTGTCGCAAGTTATTGCCAATGCGTGAATGCTTCAGCAAAACTGTCTTTGTTCGATTGCGTTGGTGTTCGGAACTTCTACATGTGTTTCAAATGTTTCTGCTATCAGTATAATCCGAGGGAATGCACCATATCTTCCTGAAGAATAATCATAAGTATGAAATTTAAGAATTAATATAAGAAATGATATAATAAAACGAGAATTAAAAAAGATTGACACTCTTGAAGATACCATACACACATGCAAAATGAACACAGGTATATGACGCTTATTGTGAAATCCAATTGTAATGTTACAATTAATATAACATACTTGTATCCCCAACTTGATAAGAAACATTAGTATAGAAACCTTCTACGGACCAGGTTAGATAAATGGAAAATAAAATAAATAAAACAGTACTTGGGTTTCGAACACTGGGCTCAAAAGCAGAAGGCCGCAACGCTAGGCACTACGCCATTATTTCGGTTGACATTATTGCGGGCTAAAAGGCATCTAAATGACGTCGAAAAGTTTGACCTCGTTTTCTCAGAAACAGCCGAGTATCCACAGATAAGCCGAGACAAGTGTTTGCTTATTTGAGTCCTCTTCTACTGGAAAAAATTCAGAAACATCGTCCAGTACGCCTTAGATAAGTTCATACCGACTAAGGTCCAAAGCGAGGGGAAAGATCCACCGTGGTATAACAATCATGTACGAAAGGTACTACGGAAACAAAGAAAGCTTCATCATAGGTTTAAGAGTAGTCGAATCATAGCTGATAAGGAAAAGCTGAACGAAGCGAAAAAGAGCGTAAAGAGAGCAATGAGAGAAGCATTCAACGAATTCGAACATAAAACATTGGCAAACAATCTAAACAAGAACCCTAAAAAGTTTTGGTCATATGTAAAATCGGTAAGCGGATCTAAATCCCCTATTCAGTCACTCGTTGACCACGATGGCACCGAAACAGAGGACGACCGAAGAAAGGCAGAAATACTGAATTCAGTGTTCCGAAACTGTTTCACTGCGGAAAATCGTAACACGGTCCCTGACTTCAGCCGTCGCACGGACGCCAAAATGGAAAATATTGAAATAAACGATATCGGAATTGAAAAACAACTGCTATCACTTAGTAGCGGAAAAGCATCCGGACCAGACGAGATACCCTTAAGATTCTACAGTGATTATGTTAAAGAACTTGCCCCCTTTCTATCAGCAATTTATCGTAGATCGCTGGAAGAACGTAAAGTACCTAGCGACTGGAAGAAAGCGCAGGTCGTTCCCATTTTCAAGAAGGGTCATAAATCAGATGCGAATAATTATAGGCCTATTTCGCTTACGTCAATCTGTTGTAGAATAATGGAACATGTTTTGTGTTCTCGTATTATGACGTTCTTAGACAATACAAATCTCCTTCATCATAACCAACATGGATTCCGCAAACAGAGATCATGTGAAACTCAGCTCGCCCTATTTGCCCAAGAAATTCACAGTGCCGTAGACACTGGCGAGCAGATTGATGCCGTATTCCTGGACTTCAGGAAGGCATTTGATACGGTTCCGCACTTACGTTTAGTGAAAAAAATACGAGCTTACGGAATATCGGACCAGGTTTGTGATTGGATTCAGGATTTCCTAGAAGAAAGAACACAACATGTCATTCTTAACGGTTCAAAATCTGCAGATGTAGAGGTAATTTCGGGAGTACCGCAGGGAAGCGTGATAGGACCTTTATTGTTTACAATATACATAAATGACTTAGTTGACAACATCGGTAGCTCCGTGAGGCTATTTGCAGATGACACGGTTGTCTACAAGAAAGTAGCAACATCAGAAGACTCGTACGTACTCCAGGAGGACCTGCAGAGGATTAATGCATGGTGCGACAGCTGGCAGCTTTCCCTAAACGTAGATAAATGTAATATAATGCGCATACATAGGGGCAGAAATCCATTCCAGTACGATTATGCCATAGGTGGTAAATCATTGGAAGCGGTAACGACCGTAAAATACTTAGGAGTTACTATCCGGAGCGATCAGAAGTGGAATGATCACATAAAACAAATAGTGGGAAAAGCAGGCGCCAGGTTGAGATTCATAGGAAGAATTCTAAGAAAATGTGACTCATCGACGAAAGAAGTAGCTTACAAAACGCTTGTTCGTCCGATTCTTGAGTGTTGCTCATCAGTATGGGACCCTTACCAGGTTGGATTAATAGAAGAGATAGACATGATCCAGCGAAAAGCAGCGCGATTCGTCATGGGGACATTTAGTCAGCGTGAGAGCGTTACGGAGATGCTGAACAAGCTCCAGTGGCGGACACTTCAAGAAAGGCGTTACGCAATACGGAGAGGTTTATTATCGAAATTACGAGAGAGCAAATTCCGGGAAGAGATGGGCAACATATTACTACCGCCCACATGTATCTCGCGTAATGATCACAACGAAAAGATCCGAGAAATTAGAGCAAATACGGAGACTTACAAGCAGTCGTTCTTCCCACGCACAATTCGTGAATGGAACAGGAAGGGGGGATCAGATAGTGGTACAATAAGTACCCTCCGCCACACACCGTAAGGTGGCTCGCGGAGTACAGATGTAGATGTACTGAGCGAAGTCAATGGGAAATTGGCTTCTGACACATCCGTGTTCTCCTCGCCAGTGGCGTCAGTGGTCTCGACTACACAAGGCCAAATGAAAGCAGCGCTGTTGTTGTTCCTGGTGGATAACCTGCAAATCAGAAGAAAATAACAGGCAAATGAAATATAATTCAACAAACGTTTTACCTGTTACATGTATTGAGCACATTATGTACATGTTTCTGGTACATTTTTTCACTGTGAAAAAAGGTCGTTACATCTTCATGTACACTGGGGACCTTGGATGTAAGCGTATTTTTCAAGAAAGTTCCGAAATATAGAATTCCTCCAGGTAACCTTTGCTGACCGAGAGCCCAGAACATTTATGCAAGTTGCATTCTTTTCTGCAGTGCTTTAAATACCACTTTTTTACTTGGGACAAGAAGTACGATTGGTGATTAACGTCACATAGGCGACGAGATCACTAGAAGCGGGAGGTTTTACGAGCTATCTTCAGTTTAGATCGCACGTTTATTAACTTAAATCAAAAGCGCCACGGGTTTCACTATCAAAGGCATGTCATTGTCAAACAACTACCTTCCTTCATCGGTAAAAACGGAACCCGTATCACTTCGGTCTCCGTCCGTCCATCTGCCTGTCTGCCTGTCTGTACGACTGTTAAGAACTTGGTTCAAATGGCTCTGAGCACTATGCGACTTAACTTCTGAGGTCATCAGTCGCCTAGAACTTAGAACTAATTAAACCTAACTAACCTAAGGACATCACACACATCCATGCCCGAGGCAGGATTCGAACCTGCGACCGTAGCGGTCACGCGGTTCCAGACTGAAGCGCCTTTAACCGCACGGCCACACCGGCCGGCTGTTAAGAACTCTTTATCTCAGGAACGGGTAGAGGTATCAACTTGAAAATTATGTCACACGCTAAGGTCTACGGTCGCATGCCCGAGCAGAAACTTAAGCTTCTAAGTCAATGCAATCAAAAAATACGCTAACTCATGTCACATATTTCGATAGTCGCAAACTCAGTCATTAAAATGTATAGATGAATTACCTACATTGCTCAATGCTCAAGAGAATTAAGGGATCACCTGAATGTGATTTTCACTCTGCAGCGGAGTGTGCGCTGATATGAAACTTCCTGGCAGATTAAAACTGTGTGCCGGACCGAGACTCGAACTCGGGAGTTTGCCTTCCGCGGGCAAGTGCTCTACCAACTGAGCTACCCTAGCGTGACTCACGCCCCCTCCTCACAGCTTTACTACTGCCAGTACCTCGTTTCCCACCTTCCAAACTTTACAGAAACTCCGCTGCAGAGTGAAAATCTCATTCTGGAAACATTCCCTAGGCTGTGGCTAAGCCATGTCTCCGCAATATCCTTTCTTTCAGGAGTGCTAGTTCTGCAAGGTTCGCAGAAAAGCTTCTGTAAAGTTTGGAAGGTAGGTGACGAGGGGGCGTGAGTCGTGCTTGGGTAGCTCAGTTGGTAGAGCACTTGCCCGCGAAAGGCAAAAGTCCCAAGTTCGAGTCTCGGTCCGGCACACAGTTTTAATCTGCCAGGGAGTTTCAAGGGTTCACCTCTTCGACACCCCGTAATTATCACCCACTGCGACACTTAAGTTTGAAATTTGGCTCAAAAGTGTGTACAACCGTCCTCTGTAACGGAGCAAAAGAGTGGCGCCCTGCGACGTCGTCGTCTGGCTCGATGACGCTTCAGACACTAAGAGTGTCGACACTTGCGAAGGAAAAGGGCACAACTCAGAGGTCCATGTGACGTCTTAGTTGAGTTAAAGATGTCACATTGGCACCAAATTTCAGCACAATTCTGCCCATTACTACTGCAGACGTGTCACACGATCGGAATGTCGTCACACACCCTCTTACTCACATTTCACCCTGAGAGTTTCCATGCCCTCTTTTGCATGTCTCCTCTCATTTTCATCAATTTTATTAACGTTCTATGACATTGCACTGTAGTAACTGACCTAATAAGGTTATTGTAATGAGAGTATTTGTACTGAGAGTCCAAAAATACTTTTCACTTGATTGGGTTACTTCCCTGGGTGGCTTCTGCGAGGCAAGCATCGGAGGACGCAGCACACGGCATTTCCGGATGGGGGCTGCACTTCCCTGAATTCTGAGGGCTTCGTACAATAAGCTTAAGCGCCTGGCGGAACGACTAACGTCGGTCGAGTTTCGCCAGTTGTATGCAGGGCGAAATGACTTGCGAGACAACTGAGTGTCGCTGCAGTTTATGTGTTTACCGTTCCGGCGCGTCCGGAACGAAGATTCCTGGCACCGACTGACTGGATTGTCCTCTTGATTCTGAGAATACTTGTGGACTGTGCCCTGCTGGGTGCGACTGTCTGGCGCCGGATGGCCGGTGGTCTAGGCAGGTTGTTTTCATAGCCGGACAAACGGCAGGTTCAGTGCCCTCTGCTGAATAGCACAGGCATGATTGGTCAACTTAAACTGAGGATAGTTGACGTCATAAAACCCTGCTCGGAATTATAGGGAATGGTCGCTATTGGCGCGAATGATGTTCCGAGACAGTGTGGAGGAATTTTGGAATTAGCACTGAATGCTGATTCGCGGTTTTCGAGGAGAGTAGGGAGTCGAGCAATACTGGCTTCGCTGCTTGCATCGCATCACAGAGTGGATTCGGGATCTGATCTTCGTCGGAGTCGGACGGACTTGCGACTTGGTCGTTCGTTTTCGGAAGAACTTAGAATTCTCGGACAGCCTACGCGGCCAGGGGTTGACACAGAGTTGCTGCACGACAGAAGTCGGCGCCTACATCATCAGGACGCTGTCCCCCGACGACGTACTGCAGATTTCAGTACTGGTACAGTATTTTGCGGCTCCGACATTGTAGGACCTTATCAATTTTATGCTGAATCCCTCAGCAGCACGCGCGCTCGCTTTGCTACAAGTCCACCTAGCTTGTTTCTCCATGTGATCCCATTTGAGCTCTCACGACTAATTGCGATACTACTTTATAGTCGGGAGATTAATATTTGATTCATTAGGACCTCCAGTCATTATCTTCAATCTATTGCATCACAGAGAATAGGAGCCCCTTGTTCTCGAGCCAAATCTTATTCTCATAACATTTCAGTATACCCTATCCCAAAACCTACTGTTTGTGTCGATAATCATGTGCATTTCTGTTCTGATCTATAAGAAATCTCATTGTAATATTTAATCCGCATATCATTCCATAGATATATGCAGAATCCCATTTCCTGTTAATCAAAATACCCACGGGTGTACTGCCGGTCTACAGTGTCCAACGGGCACAATATTTCGGCGATCATACATGTCGCCATCATCAGGTGAACTGACGGACTGAGCTGCTGTGAGCGTGCTGGCGCGGAGATCCGTACGCTATGGATGCTCAGGGGGAACTGGGTTCGGTCGCGGCGGCGGCCGATTTAAATACCCTCCGCCCGCGGCGCGCTCCCTCCGCTGTCCGCGCCCCGCGCCACGGTCGCGCGGTGGAACAGATTGCGACGGCGTCGGTGTGATGGCTCTGTCCGCCGTGGTCGTCACAACTATGCGTTTGCTCGATTTACTCTTGATTAACTCAGTCGCTGGTTCCCAAGCCTTGCTAAGATTATAGCCACAGTCACGGTTTATGAGGTCGTCATTGGTCCGAATTGCGATGGCCTCTCTAACAACGCTGTCCCAGTATCTCGACGTCTGTACTAGAATCCTCGTGCGTTGATACTCCATAGCGTGATTTTCCGACAAACAATGTTCAGCGACCGCCGACTTGGTCGGATTCATCAGTCGAGTGTGCCTCTGGTGTTCACGGCATCGATCCTCGACGGTACGCATCGTCTGACCAATATACGCTTGTCACACTGACACGGAATCTGGTACACGCCGGCCTTCCTCAAACCGAGGTCATCTTTGGCGCTCCCCACCAGTGCACGAGTTTTATTGGGAGGACAAAACACAGTTCCGACCCGGTGTTTCTTCAAAATGCGGGCGATTTTCCCCGAGAGTGCGCCTGTATATGGAATAAACGCAGTGCCTACCTCCTCCCTCGTAATTTCATCCATCTCCACAGGTTGTCCTGTAGTGGTTGGGCGGAGAGCACGTTGAATCTGCCACTCTGAGTACCCATTTTTTTAAAATTCAGTTCTCAGATGTTCCAATTCCTGGGGTAGACTCTCTGGGTCAGAGAGTCAGTTATCAATTCTCAACTTGAACGTAAATGACGATAATGTTTGTACGAAAGCAGGAACCCTAACATGACAATTACCTTCTTGGTAATTAACTTCGAAAGACGTTGTACAGTGTTGCATTGTCAAGGAATAAAGGATGCACATGTTTAAAATTGAAATGCCATCATGTAATGCTGGGGACAAGGATGCGAACCCAGCACCTAATCGGATTGTTGAATAAGTACGTAAAATCAGAATGTAGACATCACAATTTGTCACCAGTAGTGGGGTTGGAACCTTAAATGACGACTGAAATTGTATTGCATGACCGGGATTCGAACCCGGCGCCTACCGCCGTCGTTGTCTAACCAGGAACAGACGAGAAATGTCCAATGTTGGTCCACCATCAGCGAGATGTGCACACGTTTAACTAGAAATAAGGTGACGAAAACGTCTATGCTGACTGAGAGTCGAACGCCGCACACATGGCTATGAAGACACGTTAATAATCAGCTTCATATTCAGTAGTAGCTGGTTCAAAATGGTTCAAATGGCTCTGAGCGCTATGAGACTTAACATCTGTGGTCATCAGTCCCCTAGAACTTAGAACTACTTAAACCTAACTAACCTAAGGACATCACACACATCCATGCCCGAGGCAGCATTCGAACCTGCGACCGTAGCAGTCGCGTGGTTCAGGACTGAGCGCCTAGAACCGCTAGACCACCGCGGCCGGCAGTAGCTAGGAGTAGCATGTTTAGTTGCAAACCTTAAGGCCTTACTCATCCCTAGTAACGTGTTGCCTAATATCTGCGGTATCATGATGTTAATTTACAAGTGGATTGACTGCCGTAAAGAGCAATGTCCTCTAGTAGTCGTGTGCCACTGAGATGTAAATGAAGTGCCTCGGCAGAAAGTAATTTCCGTCGTGCAGCACGTATTGTTCCAGAGACTCTGAGTACATGTTATAAGTGCACAAAACGTGTATTATATACTAACAAGGGGAGGCCGCCAATTGCGAAATTCAGATTCGATTCATAGTGAGCATAATAAAAGCTCATGGCCAGAGGTGTAATGTGGCAAAGCACCAAGATGCACTTCTCAGCCGTAATCGAGAAAATCGACAGTTAAAAGAAACCGTTGCTGTGAAATACTCTCTACGACTAATGATTTTCTACAGCGTCATAGCTGGCCGGCACGGTAGCTCAGCGTGGTCGGTCAGGGGGTTACCTGCCCTCTGTAATAAAAAAACTGAGTCAATCGACCAACAACGAACATAAAAGGATGTCTTACGACGTCCGCCCCGAGCAGATGCAACGAACAGAAGCGAAATGAGATTAAAAAAAAAAAAAAAAAAAAAATAGCGCAGCGGTAAGCGCTGGGGTTCGTAATCCGAACGTCACCGGATCGAATCTCGCGCCATGCAATATTTTTTTATTATTAGTTTTTTGCAATTCAAATATATATATATATATATATATATATATATATATATATATATATATATATAAACTATTAATGAATTGCTTATGCATGTTGGTGAAGGCGGATCGCTCTCCAATTACACCGCCTCCATTTTTCCGTTTGTTTAACAGGGTGTACCAAAGCTGTCCCGTCCGCACTGATTTTCGACGATGTTGTAAGTTAAGCTAGGGACCGCATCTACCTTCTTTCGAAGTTAGCAGGCAACTACGCTGTTATGGGGCGGCTCGTTTCGGCCCATTCAACATCTGTCCTTCAAGTGAAACGAGCGAGTAACGAAGTTTATGTTTCATACCTGCCACAGCAAGTTTGTGTTCGTGGGGTCTCTATTCTAATTCGAACGTTTGACTTACGCTATACGTATTCGTTTCTACGTATTCCGTGAACTATACGCGCTTAACATTATGAAGACAATTAATAACATTTGTGAAATACAATTTTGTTTGCGGAAAACATAATGATGTTCGAAGTCGCCAGTTTTTCCACGACAAACGACTTTCAATAACTTATTATTTGCATAATTGTTGCAACTGATTCCCGGGAATTATATATATATATATATATATATATATATATATATATATATATGAATTACAAAAAACAAATACTAAAAAAAAGGTTGCATGGCGCGAGATTCGATCCGGCGACCTTCGGATTACGAACCCGAGCGCTTACCGCTGCACCACCACGCTGTAGAAAATTACTAATTGTAGAGAGTATTTCACCGCAACGGTTTCTTTTAACTGTCGATTTTCTCGACAACGGCTGAGAAGTGCATCTTGGTGCTTTGCCACATTACACCTCTGGCCATGAGCTTTTATTATGCGCACTATGAATCGAATCTGAATTTCACAATTGGTGGCCTCCCCTTGTAAGTATATACTATTATTTGGAGAAGCTGCCACCTAACCTATTTACTTTTGCATTCAGTTTAGTTGTCGTGGCTGAATACAGGTTTTCTTAAGGCTACATGTAATGCACAGCGCTTACAAGAAAGTATTGTTTCCTGCGTCATGCTATTGCTAGCTAGGTGAAATATTTTTTGGTAGCTATGTTTAAAATGAATGTATTTTTGAAAGTATTGTTCGTCAAATATTTGAATAAATCGTCAACTGTAGGTGTGCCTGCACATGGTATAGCATAATAGCTGTAGCTGCGTTAGTTTGTACTACAGACTTGGGTAGGTTAGGTGTAACTTTTGATCCTTCAAGGGGTGATCGTGGCCATGCGGCCCGGGTCTGTACTAGGCGCGGCTCGCCAGCTACGAGCCAGCCAGGCTGGCCCAGGCGAGACGCAAGTGGCTCTGGTTCTGAGCACTATGGGACTCAAAGAGAGACGCAAGTGAGCGAGCTGGCGGTGGCGTTGGTGGGCCAACAGCCCGGGACGAGCCAGCACGGCTGCGCCGCATGCCTCTGCCTCTGCCGCTCCGTTTGACGTAAATATGTTTACCTCCTCTCCTGGAATCAGTATAAGAGCGGCAAGCAGAAGTACTCATCAGGCTGTCTGCCGTAATGGCTCACTGGGACAGGTCTATTCGAGGTAGAGTCAAAAAATGGTTCAAATGGCTCTGAGCACTATGGGACTCAACTGCTGAGGTCATTAGTCCCCTAGAACTTAGAACTACTTAAACCTAACTAATCTAAGGACATCACACACATCCATGCCCGAGGCAGGATTCGAACCTGCGACCTTAGCGGTCACACGGTTCCAGACTGAAGCGCCTAGAACCGCTCGGCCACTGCGGCCGGCCGAGGTAGAGTCGTCGCTCTCATTGAGGAAGGAGGATGTTCCATCAGAGAAGCTGACAGACGGTATGGCGTACCACATTCCACTGCAACGAGATGGTGGAGGATCTGCCTTGAAAGAGGCACCACCAACAGGGCTCCTGGCTCAGGCAGGAAGAGAGTGATCTCACAACAGGAAGACAGGGACCTAGTGTCTAGGAGCAGAGAAAATCCCTTTCTGAACGCGAAGCAGTTGCGGCGGGAGACCAACTTCCCCGGCTCTAGTGACACGATTCGCCGAAGGCTGAGAGACGCTGGACTGCATGCACGACGATCCACCGTGAAACAAGAGCTCAGCGAAGACAACGTTTTATACCGGTTAGCATTTGCGGAGCTCCATCTGAGGGCGTCGTGGGATAACGTCATTTTCACTGATGAGAAGGTGTTTTCCACCAATAACGACGGTCCACGAATCGTTTACAGGCCGCAAGGAACTCGCCATCGACGCGAATATGTAACCACGACGAGAAGAAGTGGGCGGCTATCTGTTACCTGCTGGGGTTGGAATTTTGCGAAAGGGGCGGGAATTCTTCACAGGATTGAAGGAACTCTGGACAGCGCACAGTATGCCCACATATTGGAAAATGTGATGCTTTCGTCAGTGCGAATGCTGTACGCAGAAGGGGACGACACATTGGAAGAGGACCATTCTCCCATTCACAAGTCTGCATTTGTTCAGCAGCGACTCTCCACGATTGTTTGTGCCTTATTGAGACCGGATCACTAGGCATAAAGAGACGTGAAGTATAGGCGTTTGCACCAGTATCAGTTATCAATTCAGATCCTGAAAATAAATGACGAAAATGTTTGTACTGAACTGGGAATCCTTTCATAACAGTTACCGTCCTGGGAACTACTCCCAACGACGTTTAATATGGTGTCATTCACAAGGAACAAGGTATGCTCATGTTTAAAATTGAAATGCCATCATATAAAACTTGCGAACCCAGCACCTAATCGGATTGTTAACGAAGTACAGTCATGCTCAAAAGTATCCGAACGACCTGGATTGCATTTCGCCTGATTCCCATGCAACCCACATAACGCAGCTGTCTAGCAGGTCCTCTAATCGCTCCTTGATACAGTCATTTGACTATTGAAAATGGTTCCAACAAGTCACCACTAGAAAACACTGCCCTGTATCGCAATAACTCAAGATGTAAAGTAATACCACGATACTAAAAATTACAGGGAACACAGATAAGCCTGTCCTTAAGGCTTGTAAGCTAGCATTTATTGTAATAACTGACATACCTGAAATGTTAGCACTCTCATTATTACGTCAGATAGGTAATGCACGTAGTAAGTTCGTCGTATTCATGATTTCCTCTTCAAAGTAACATTACCATACTTGTTATTTAACACAAAATGTCATTAAAAATTTACGTTATTCACGAGCAGCTAGTTGAGAATATGTATGAACTTCAAATGACACGACGAACCGACTCGTTCTGCATATGGATTCAAACCCATGTCATGCAAACTAAGATTTCGTGACTGACGGAAATTAACAGTCATTCCTGACTAGGCATAAAGAGAGTGATATGCCTCGATTTGTATCAGTTAACAAATATCAACTTTAAATTACATAACGTAAACATTTTTAGCGGTCGCGAATTCCTACCCAGCATCTATGGTCCCTGTTAACGAACTACGAGAGATGTTAAATACTGCTTCTTCACAAGTAACTTACTTGAAATGCAGTGAGGTAAAGCTTTGTGTTGGACAGGGATTCGAACCCAGAACCTAATCGGATTGTTATCGAAGCACAATCAACTTTGACAAATCGGAATTTCTCGGCAGTAGCTAGAGGTATTAACTGAAATGACGAGACGCAACATTAATTTTTTCCTTCCCAGGACTCCAACCCGGCACGTATCGCTGTTATATTCTAGAGAAAAGGAACGTTAAGTATGGGCTTATTACACCAGCAGCGACATGTGAGCATGTTTGAACTAGAAATAATATCACGAAGTGTTCAGTGCTGACTGAGAATCGAACCCCAAACATATCGTTGTTGACTACACACAAAGAGACGTCAGTTATCGAATTTTTCTCCACCAGCAGCTCGGAATAACATCCTTGATCTTATAGTCATCTCGCAAATAGTTTTGTGTCTCACTGGGAGTCAAAAACGTCAGATATCGTTAGTGCTGACAACGAATGAAAATGCCTTAAAAATAAAAATTATTATCCACCAGCAGATAGGTGTTCTCATGCTAGAGCCTGATAATACATAGTGAAAAGTCTAGTGCTGGGCCAGGATTCCAACCCATTCATGCGCAATATGTGGAGATGTTGAGGAATCTGCAGTTTTGAACAAACAACAAGTTGCAGTCGAACTGTATTGTCACGAAGGGATCAAATTCCGCGTTAAGGGCGGTCTGAGTTGCATTCCCAATTCAGAACCAATTTTATCGACATACAGAAGCTCAAATAAAAGACGGAATAAGTGTCCTGTGACCATACACAGGGTTTGTTTCGTCACTAGAAATAAATAACTAGTATAAGAAAGGTTACTGATGATAGAGTTTCTACATGTCACCACTCCTTACTTTATTGTGGTTCCACCTAATGTCTACTTGGTAGAGAAGGAATATCATGTTTAATGTGATTTTCAGACCACAATGCCATTATACGTTCTTCACTTGGCGTAGCCAGAAGAGAATAGAACCTGCCACTCCCTATCAAAAAACATCGGCAGAAGTTGGAATCGAACCGAGACCAGCAGCATATGAAACTATCATCAGGCCAACAGACCACCAAACCCTCTGTTCTACGACTCATTTCTCTGTCATAACACCGTTGCAGCACACAAGATGAGAATTCTGACACACAGGTTCCCTGTAGTGGTTTGCAGGATGTTCAGTACATTCATTTACTTGATTGACCGAATCGCCATGAACTAGCTGCCTTGGCTACTCAGTGCATACATTCGACTCTGTTTTGTAATCACCGAAATAAAATAACGTAACTGCCACCTACACAGAACTGCCAACAGTGTAGGATGCAGAAATTTAAATAGGAAGTGTTCCTTTCCATTTGAGCTACTCTATTGCGCTATCTCTTCAAGAATGGTTCAAATGGCTCTGAGCACTATGGGACTTTACATCTATGGTCATCAGTCCCCTAGAACTTAGAACTACTTAAACCTAACTAACTTAAGGACAGCACACAACACCCAGCCATCACGAGGCAGAGAAAATCTCTGACCCCGCCGGGAATCGAACCTGGGAACCCGAGCGTGGGAAGCGAGTACGCTACCGCACGACCACGAGACGCGGGCGCTATCTCTTCGTTGAAACCATCGTGCAGTGCAAAAGAATTGCTGTAACTGTCTGTCTCTCAGAAGTCTAGATCCGGCCATATCCATTATCTCACAGCACTGTGGAATGCCGAAGTTCTGGAGGAACTGTTGCTCACTTCCAGAGGTGCTGTAGCTACGTCACAGCTAGTGGCAAAACTGTAAGCGTCGCACACTGTAGATAAGACGTCGCTTGTTCTATTACATTCGCTACTACATTTTTTTAAAACGTAATTCTTCTGTCCGTGAAGATAATAATTTAGTGGAACTTTGAACATATTTCTCTTCACTTCTCAACCCAAAATCGTCGCATGTGGAAAAAAGCCTAACCTCTGCGTCATTTTGTTCTTTTCAGGATTAATAGAGGCCTGGCAGCAGATGCGCTCGAAGCTTTTGTATTATGTATGGGGAGAGTGCATCGTGCCAAAATAGTCAGAAAAGTATTTTCTACATTAGCTGTCGACTGGTAGTGGCATTTTATTCTTCTTCAAACCTTGTTTGACAGCTTTAACTCAGAACAAGTTTTCTGCATGCATGAAATCAATAAACTGCATGTGCATTGTCAGACTGTTATAGATAACATCAGAGATTTCGCATATATCGTTGATGATTAATTTCTCTCTCATGTTTAGTATTGTTTTAACAACACTAAAAGAAACCTTACGAAAACTGTGCACTGTGTTGTAAAGAAATGAAATAAAACTACCCACGATAACCTTACGACGAAAGTCTGTTTTAACAAAACTGAGTATCAGTACACAAGCGTGCCTCTATCTGCTCGAATTAGTAAAACACTATCCACTTAGATTTCGATTGGGTCTGTGTTTAAATGACATGCTGTGTCATACTCAACAGGTATGCAAATGTGGCATTTTATAAATAAAGTTACGTATTCCTATAAACCCAAAATTTGCTTGTCAGCAGCGGAAAGAGGCGTTATCTGTTGTGCAGCACTGTAAGTTTTTCACCATTGCGCTATGAGTTGAAAGTATTTTCTTGCGATTTGCTTATCGATGTTTGATCTGCTTGCAGCTCTTACACAGAAGGGATAATAACGTTACATTCAGCGAGGCTTGAACCGCGAACCATAACAGTCGCGTTTCCTCAGGTCAGCACGTCAATACAGAGCTAGCTGATAGATATGGTTTGTGCCTTCCTCTTACGAGGCTAATAGTGGCTAGAACTCGTAAACCGCTATTTACAGGACGAGATTAGTTGCGATTGCAACGTTCAATGACTTTGCTGGGCTGAAAACCGTAAATTTACAATCTTCTGTTACACCTCAAGCGATAACAACTCAGGTTATTCAATGGAAATGACACGAGAAATCAAGTGAACTTTGAGGCTTAATTCCGTGCACACCAGGAAGTAACTCGTCGATCACAGAGTTGCCAAACATACCTTGCGTTGTTGCCAAATCTCAGTTCCATTACCAGCAGGAAGAAGGCGCACCGATGTGATCCTACAGCGCGCTGGGAAGTGACCATAGCTGGCGCCTCAAAGACGCGGCTGTTACGGCCTGGAATACGTAATGCGTCTGATTCGCATTTCTGTAACTAGGTTTAGGGACTGGAGCTTAGTTGCTAATAATACTCAGAACTGACTGCTACTAAGCATCATAAATCAGTAACTCTCATAGTTGTTTTTGTATTTCTTTCGTAACTATACTCAAAACTAAGAAACTTATTCACGGACGTTTTCGTGTCTCGCCGATAGTCGAGCACAACAAACAAATAAAAAGAGATTGTGTGTGTGTGTGTGTGTGTGTGTGTGTGTGTGTGAGAGAGAGAGAGAGAGGGGGGGGGCGGTAAGAAATTGTTGTAAAGAAATTGAATACTGGTATGTAAAGAAATCTTTCATTAAAATGACTCGTTCCACATCATTACGAAATGTCGTATTCATGATCTATAGAACAAGTATTAATCTAATCTAATCTAATCGTATCATATTGCTGACTATCCATTAAGAGTCATGAAGTACCGAAATGTTCGCCTATATCAGTAACCAAATCTAAACTTTAAAATGAAAGACGACAGTTTTTGTAATAAACCGGGACTCCTATCAAGACCCTTTCATCCCTGTTAACTAACCATGAAAGATGTCTGATATACCTCAATTCAGGAGTAACGTAGTGTGTATGAATTTAAAGATGAAGCGCATGATGTGAAGTTCTGCGACGGAGATACGAACCCAAGACGTAATCGGATTGTTAACTAAGTAAAATCAAATGTTACGTATCGGTTTTTCTTGCCAGCTGCTAGGTGTTTAATCTAAAATAAGGACACAAATTTTTGTGCCTGAGCGACAATCGAACCGCACTCCTATCGTTTTTCTTTATTGTCCACGAATATTGCTGAAGTATCAATTGGAGTGAGACAGGGTTGTAGCCTGTACCCGATGTTATTCAATCTGTATATTGAGCAAGCAGTAAAGGAAACAAAAGAAAAATTCGGAGTAGGTATTAAAATTCATGGAGAAGAAGTAAAAACTTTGAGGTTCGCCGATGACATTGTAATTCTGTCAGAGACAGCAAAGGACTTGGAAGAGCAGTTGAACGGAATGGACAGTGTCTTGAAAGGAGGATATAAGATGAACATCAACAAAAGCAAAACGAGGATAATGGAATGTAGTCAAATTAAATCGGGTGATCCTGAGGGAATTAGATTAGGAAATGAGACACTTAAAGTAGTAAAGGAGTTTTGCTATTTAGGGAGTAAAATAACTGATAATAGTCGAAGTAGAGAGGATATAAAATGTAGACTGGCAATGGCAACGAAATCGTTTCTGAAGAAGAGAAATTTGTTAACATCGAGTATAGATTTAAGTGTCAGGAAGTCGTTTCTGAAAGTATTTGTATGGAGTGTAGCCATGTATGGAAGTGAAACATGGACGATAACTAGTTTGGACAAGAAGAGAATAGAAGCTTTCGAAATGTGGTGCTACAGAAGAATGCTGAAGATAAGGCGGGTAGATCACGTAACTAATGAGGAGGTATTGAATAGGATTGGGGAGAAGAGAAGTTTGTGGCACAACTTGACTAGAAGAAGGGATCGGTTGGTAGGCCATGTTTTGAGGCATCAAGGGATCACAAATTTAGCATTGGAGGGCAGCGTGGAGGGTAAAAATCGTGGTGGGAGGCCAAGAGATGAATACACTAAGCAGATTCAGAAGGATGTAGGTTGCAGTAAGTACTGGGAGATGAAGAAGCTTGCACAGAATAGAGTAGCATGGAGAGCTGCATCAAACCAGTCTCAGGACTGAAGACCACAACAACAACAACATCAATTACGTACTCACCAACAGTAAGATGTGTGGGTGTTTGTCCAGAAATTGTTGGCAACATGAACAGACATTAAAAATGCACGTTAATTTTCACTAGCAGGCCGGTGTGCATGTGATAGCGCTTGAAATGAAATTATGAATATTTTTGTACTGGATCAGGATTCGGACCCACATATTTACCTTTGGAGGAGACCTAGAGAAGACTGCAGTCTTGGGAAAAGGAATGAAATGATTGAACTATACTGTTCCGAGAGATTCAGATCCTCGAAAGAGAAGATACGAATTCGAATCACAGTCCAGCACCAAATTTTTCAACGTCTCTAGTTCAATCAAGTACAAGTAAAATAAGAGCCCTGTTCCTTTAGACGGCTATCAGTTCATCAAATAAAATAAAATTTTCTAATGTAAGTAAGTTTACTGGTGACAGCATTTCTGTTTACCCTGACCTCCACCTATGTCATTTTCCAACGTAAACCGGCTCTGCCCAGTTTGGAATGAAGGAACGTGATGTTTAATGCGGATTCTGGATTATAACAGCTTTCTCTTGAGGTTACCACAGGTAAAGTAAATCAGTTTGTGCCTCTTAAAAGCAAGTGCCTGAACCCACGCATTGCACTTGTGATAGTTCGTTCCACCAGACCATTGTGGCCACATTTCCCAACCCCAGGAGTGTGCTGTAATGGATGATGTGCTTAGCTTACTAAACTAGTCACGGTGAAAAAAAACGCGAGTCTATTAAATGGTTAAGTAGAAGCAAGCTTCTGACTTGGAGATTATGCTGTTCTCATGTCTGCAGGATGTAAAGACTCTTCTAGGCGTCATAGCCTCGATTTGAAGCCATTTTGAAATTTTCACTAATTCAGGAAATTTCTTAGTTCGAGAAAATCCACTGTGAAGTGTGAAGTTACCGGATAATTCGATTATCACCGTCATTATTACTATCGTTTTCTTCATATCGCTGCTGGAACACATGTGCTTGAAGATCATTTAAGTCCTTTTGGTCATTATAGAAGTAGTTGCCCAAGAACAAGTTCTTTCCCTGTCTACGGAATCCTTTTCGTGTTAACATCAAACATCAGCAATTACTCGTAGATCACATTAAAACTAATGTAATTGATGAAGACGTTACTTGATAACGAAAACGCGCTGCCTTTCTTCATTTACTTGCGCCTAGAAATGGCCGTCAAATACTGCCAAACCAAAAGCCAAGGGATCTTACTGCCTTCCAATATACTTCGCTGTCCTGTTCTTCCATATGATTTGGAAGACGTGACCTGTTTCAAGTTGTCTATGACACAGAGTGTTTTAGAAAATCAATTGTTTTCCTTTGAAATAAACAGACAGATTTTCATTCTAAGCTATCCAAGTCCAAAATTTTCGCAATATTAGTTCAAATTCAATATTCGCTTCCATAATGTAAGGAAAATATTTCACAGTTGCAAAACTCGCATCCGACTCACTGTCCTTACACTTAGTCGCTTGCCATAAATTCTAGCTCAAAGTGACGCCAGTTTAAGTAACCTAATGTAGGGAAGACTGTTTGCCAGTGCTCTTTCTCACCGGAAAATATGCAATTCACTCATTGGGCTCCATAAGTACACTGTAACGGTAACTTCTGTGTGTATGCAGTGCATACGGATTGTAGAATTTTGTGGTGCTCTCTCTTCCACTTCTGTGTACAATATGCCAGACCTAAACGGGTCTTTTATCATTAAAGGCCCTGGGCGGTGCAAAATCGTATTGACAACAGTAATGTGCTTATACTAACAACCTCATTGTTCGTTTTACCCGATTTTGTAATCATTTAAGTAAAACAACATGACCTTCGAGTGGGAGACATTTCGTCACCCTTTTCCTTCTGTGAAATTTGTCAGTAAGCTTTTTGCCTTCGAAACAGCGAAATGCGGCAGAGTACGGCTGGTAAACGATTTACAAACCACGATTTAGTGCCGATAACACGATTTCTTTAAACATTGGCGTAGCTGAAGGAATTTAGTTTCTTCTTAAATCGTCTTATGCAGCAACGTTCACAGATATCTCAAATAGGAAAAGCTCTTTATCCAGGTACGAAGGTTGTAAAACAAACTTCCCACAGTTTGTGTCAGGTTGACCTTTTCGTCTGATAGCACTGCGTAAGTATTTTGTGTAAGAGGTATTAAAGTAGTGTTCCTGTAGCTGTGGGAATCATTGGTAGAAAACGAGTTTCACACCATTGGGTACAGTACTGATAAATATTCAAAATGATTACCAACCTAAGTCTGCGTTCATCCACAAACAGAGGCATATTTGTAATATTGAAGCTAGACTAGGTATCCTTGTCTTCCTTGAGTGGGCATTGGAAGGCGTTTACACACACGTATACGAGGGTAATCCAAAGGCAAGGTCTCCTAAGGGACACACAAGTGCCAACGCAGGCACAAACGAGATATGCTTAATTTTAATGTCAAGCAGAAACCACAGTGTTGGCTGCATGGTGGCAAGGTGATAAAGAGCAAGATTATGGATACGAAGGTCTCAGATTCGATCCCTCACCAGTCCCACGATTTTTATGTGCCGTTTTACACATATTTCCCCTGGGGCAGTGTTTGTTTATGTGAAAAATGCCGAGTTGCACTATGGTCCGAAAGCCACATAAAACTAATGATCTTCAGGTTATAAACATTTTTGTGTTTTCATGCTGTAGCTTTGATACCAGTAAACGTAAGAAACCGGCCGAGCACTGTCACCGTTCGAGTTGTCAAGGTGGTAGACGACGATGCTGTCGACACCAGTTACAATTTTGGTCGTGGCTATGTTTCAGTCGAATACCTCTATGGGCCTTTCTGGGTATTTCAAGATATACTTTTATACACTTGGTACGCTTTCAAATTGATATCTGATAGAGCTGAATTTAGCAACATGAATCAGATATGTTTTCCGTGCAATATATCGGACAACACGTCAGTGCAGCGAGATTTCGTTTATGTGTTGCGCATGGTGCAAGAAATATTTGTATTTTGCTTGCTTCTGTGATAGGTTTCACCCCACTGAATGCGAACAAGCCCACGAATAGACTGTCAATAACTGGAATTACGCAATAACACACTTAAAAGTTGTAGTTTTGCAGTATGTATCCCGATGAAGATAACTGTAAACAGGTTACATGCCTACTTGCTTATTATCGCGCTTCTCGGTGCTTTCCTCAAAAAATTAAAATTAAAATGAAAAGAGAGAGAGAGAGACAGAGAGAGAGAACAGAAATGTATTTCAAATATCAGCTCAGTGACGCCATGTTCGTCTCGTGATGTAAAGCAAGGATAGTTGATAGGTAATATCTCGTTGTACTAGCGATATGTATGGCTACAAGGTTCTTTTTTTTCTCTCTGCAAACAACTAGAACTGAATTCAGTAACAAACTGGTAAGAACACCTACTCAGTGCGCCAATTAAACACTCAGCCATTCTTGGTTATTTTGTTAATCGTCTGTAATGCAGTAAACATCCTTGATTATTGATTTGTAATTACTACCATTGTTATTGTTATTCGTCACCCCACAACAGCTTTCCTATCACTCATTGCCGCCGATGCACGTAACGAATGGATCAGGATGAATGGAATGTGCGATGTTTCGTCACGGAGAATATACACATTTATCTCGGCGTCTTGTGTCAGTGTAACATGAAAATCTCAGTAAGAGAAGACGACAATAACACCCAACAATTTCTGTCCACTTAACACCATGACGACAGACAAATTGGCGTCTCACTGTATTTCGATTATTATTCGTTAGCCTTTTTGCGACCTCATTTTAATACCTCGTGGGAGCAGGCATAATATTTTGCTTTTTGAACACCGAACAATAACACACAAAGATAGTAGATGGAAGGATACAAAGAAAAAATCAGACTGATGGGTGTGGATCCAGTTCATCATAAGAAGACTAAACAAGAGGGAAACATTACGAAAGCAATGAATACGCTGGTTAGTATACATTATTTGTATAGATCTGAAGAAGATTTGTATAGATCTGAAGATGAAAAAGCGGAGATCTGCACAGTGCCCGCATCTGCACTTTAGTTTCTGTCTTAATGGGCATAATTTTTAGTTTCTTCTCTTCTGAATTATCAAATGAATTGATTATTACGTGGTACAGAATAATTAGGTAACTGTGTTTCTTACAGCTTCCATTCGCACCAACATTTTTCTACATTCTCGTGAAATTCATGAAATTCTACTTGTATGATCACAAGACTGCACATAGATGCAATCGATTTCGAGGAGCAAAGTGTCTGTTATCTTACTTTTCGTGACAGGTTGGCAAAGTTGATTTCCAAAGACTTTTTATTGTACTGAAATAATCTTTTGTAACAAAGTAACAGGGTAAGTGTTTTATTCGTATATATTTTGTGGGAAACTGTAATCGTGGTGGAAGATTACACACCTGAATGTTTGACACAGCTGGTAGGAGAAAACGCTGCATGTTAACCAAACCCCGCGCCTCCTCTCCGTATCCTCCTATGACACGAGCACAGGATTCTCCTCCTAATAACGCTACAGAGCTGTTCCTAGCACAGCTGAGAATTGGCAACATCGTCACAAACATTTGGCAACACTGTGGCAGTGCAATCACTTCCGCGTATGGTATTGGACTGACTCGCTAAATTCACTTCATATTCCGTTTCCATTTGAATGACTCGTGGTATATAATCCTCACGTAAACTAAGACACTGAGACAGAAATTTCAATTTTTTGGCTAAAGAAATTCTATTCTTCACATAAGTGACAACTTTTAATATCTTTCACGATGCGTTATGAGACTGAGCGGCCAATACCATGACGAGAGGGGCGTGCTGGCAGCTGTGTGTCCGTAGCCCCGTGGTACCGCCCGTATCTCGTGTTCCAACGATTAAGAAAATCGTCAGTTCTAACCGTGGTAGGGGCAGCGCGTGCGAGCTTTTTCTTGTGTATTATTTCATGGAGCTGCGAATTCCCAGAAAAAAATTCTGTAACAAAATCAGAAGAAAACCTTTACACATCAAATCCTCTTGGCAGCTCGACTCAGTAAGTTGTGTTAATGGTCGTAGATCTCGGCTTTCTGACTGCCAAGCTGCTATACAATACAAGCGTCTCTGAAGAAATTCGAATCGACCGTCAACGATACGAAATTCAATAATGTTCTTCACTTAAGACTCCCATGCCAGGGTGATAGGTATGAAGGAAATAAATTGATCAGCAAATCACAAGAAAATACTTTCAGCTAAAAGTGCAATGGTGAAAAACTTACAGTGCTGCACAACAGATAACGCCTCTTTCCGCTGCTGACAAACAAATTTTGGGTTTATAGGAATACGTAACTTTATTTATAAAATGCCACATTTGCATACCTGTTGAGTATGACACAGACCCAACCAAAATCTAAGTGAATAGTGTTTTACTAATTCGAGCAGATAGAGGCACGCTTGTGTACTGATACTCAGTTTTGTTAAAACAGACTTTCGTCGTAAGGTTATCGTGGGTAGTTTTATTTCATTTCTTTACAATACAGTGCACAGTTTTCGTAAGGTTTCTTTTAGTGTTGTCAAAACAATACTAAACATGAGAGAGAAATTAATCATCAACGATATATGCGAAATCTCTGATGTTATCTATAACAGTCTGACAATGCACATGCAGTTTATTGGTTACATACATGTAGAAAACTTGTTCAGAGTTAAAGCTGTCAAACAAGGTTTGAAGAAGAATAAAATGCCACTACCAGACGACAGCTAATGTAGAAAATACTTTTCTGACTATTTTGGCACGATGCGCTCTCCCCATACATAATTCAAAAGCTTCGAGCGCATCTGCTGCCAGGCCTCTATTAAACCTGAAAAGAACAAAACGACGCAGAAGTTAGCCTTTTTTCCACATGCGACGATTTTGGGTTGAGAAGTGAAGAGAAATATGTTTAAAGTTCCACTAAATTGTTAACTTCACAGACAGCAGAATTGCGTTTTAAAAAAATGTAGTAGCGAATGTAATAGAACAAGCGACGTCTTATCAACATGGTGCGACGCTTACAGTTACGCTACTAGCTGTGACGTAGCTACAGCACGTCTGGAAGTGAACAACAGTTCCTCCAGAACTTCGGCATTCCACAGTGCTGTGAGATAATGGATATGGCCGGATCTAGACTTCTGAGAGACAGACAGTTACAGCATTTCTTTTGCACTGCACGATGGTTTCAACAAAGAGATAGCGCAATAGAGTAGCTCAAATGGAAAGGAACACTTCCTACTTAAAATTCTCCATCCTACATTGTTGCCAGTTCTGAGTAGGTGGCAGTTACGTTATTTTATTTCGGTAATTACAAAATAGAGTCGAATGTATGCACTGGATACCCAAGGCAGCTAGTTCATGGCGATTTGGTCAACCAAGTAAATGAATGTACTGAACATCCTGCAAACCACTACAGGGAGCCTGTGTGTCAGAATTCTCATCTTGTGTGCTGCAACGGTGTTATGATAGAGAAATGAGTCGGAGAGCAGAGGGTTTGGTGGTCTGTTGGCCTGATGATAGTTTCATATGCTGCTGGTCTCGGATCGATTCCAACTTCTGCCGATGTTTTTTTGATAGGGAGAGGCAGGTTCTATTCTCTTCTGGCTACGCCAAGTGAAGAAGGTATAATGCCATTGTGGTCTGAAAATCACATTAAAAATGATATTCCTTCTCTACCAAGTAGACATTAGGTGGAACCACAATAAAGTAAGGAGTGGCGACATGTAGAAACTCTATCACCAGTAACCTTTCTTATACTAGTTATTTATTTCTAGTGACGAAACAAACCCTGTGTATGGTCACAGGACACTTATTCCGTCTTTTATTTGAGCTTCTGTATGTCAATAAAGTTGGTTCTGAATTGGGAATGCAACTCAGACCGCCCTTAACGCGGAATTTGATCCCTTCGTGACAATACAGTTCGACTACAACTTGTTGTTTGTTCAAAACTGCAGATTCCTCAACATCTCCACATATTGCGCATGAATGGATTGGAATCCAGGCCCAGCACTAGACTTTTCACTATGTATTATCAAGCTCTAGCATGAGAACACCTTTCTGCTGGTGGATAATAATTTTTATATTTTAGGCATTTCATTCGTTGTCAACACTAACGATATCTGACGTTTTTGACTCCCAGTGAGACACAGAACAATTTGCGAGATCACTATAAGTTCAAGGATGTTATTCCGAGCTGCTGGTGGAGAAAAATTCGGTAGCTGACGTCTCTTTGTGTGTAGTCAACAACGATATGTTTGGGGTTCGATTCTCAGTCAGCACTGAACACTTCGTCATATTATTTCTAGTTCAAACATGCTCACATGTCGCTGCTGGTGTAACAAACCCATACTTAACGTTCCTTTTCTATAGAATATAACAGCGATACGTGCCAGGTTGGAGTCCTGGGAAGGAAAAAATTAATGTTTCGTCTCGTCATTTCAGTTAATACATCTAGCTACTGCCGAGAAAATCCGATGTGTCAAAGTCGATTGTGCTTCGATAACAATCCGATTAGGTTCTGGGTTCGAATCCCTGTCCAACACAAAGCTTTACTGCACTGCATTTCAAGTAAGTTACTTGTGAAGAAGCAGTATTTAACATCTCTCGTAGTTCATTAACAGGGACCATAGATGCTGGGTAGGAATTCGCGACCGCTAAAAATGTTTACGTTATGTAATTTAAAGTTGATATTTGTTAACTGATACAAATCGAGGTATATCACTCTCTTTATGCATAGTCAGAAATGACTGTTAATTTCCGTCAGTCACGAAATCTTAGTTTGCATGACCTGGGTTTGAATCCATATGCAGAACGAGTCGGTTCGTCGTGTCATTTGAAGTTCATACATATTCTCAACTAGCTGCTCGTGAATAACGTAAATTTTTAATGACATTTTGTGTTAAATAACAAGTATGGTATGTTACTTTGAAGAGGAAATCATGAATACGACGAACTTACTACGTGCATTACCTATCTGACCTAACAATGAGAGTGCTAACATGTCAGGTATGTCAGTTATTGCAATAAATGCTAGCTTACAAGTCTTAAGGACAGTCTTATCTGTGTTCCCTGTAATTTTAGTATCGTGGTATTACTTTACATCCTGAGTTATTGCGATACAGAGCAGTGTTTTCTAGTGGTGACTTGTTGGAACCATTTTCAATAGTCAAACGACTGTATCAAGGAGCGATTAGAGGACCCGCTACACAGCTGCGTTATGTGGGTTGCATGGGAATCAGGCGAAGTGCAATCCAAGTCGGTCGGATACTTTTGAGCATGACTGTACTTTGTTAACAATCCGATTAGGTGGTGGGTTCGCATCCCTGTCACAAGCTTTATATGATGGCATTTCAATTTTAAACATGAGCATACCTTGTTCCTTGTGAATGACACCATATTAAACGTCGATGGGGGTTGTTCCCGGGACGGTAACTGTTATGACAGGAATCGCAGTTCAGTACACACATTTTCGTCATTTATTTTCAGGATCTGAATTGATAACTGATACTGGTGCAAACGTCTATACTTCATGTCTCTTTATGCCTAGTGATCCGGTCTCAACAAGGCACAAACAAAGCTTAGCTTAGTTAGCAATGGCTATAGGTGCTGGGTTTGAATCCAGGTCCAGAACGACGACGTTGGTCATGTCATTTAAAGTTCAAATTTGTGTACACGTAGCTGTTGATGTGTTGCGAGAACAATGATATTACTGGTGATTCGCTGTTAATGTTGAGATTTCCTTAGAGTGCTTGTTGCCGTTAATCGCGTTTTTCTACTGGTTCATCCAATATCCAGTTTCCAGAGCCACTCACCGTTGAGCAACCTTCAGCACGGGGATGGAAAACCTTTTAGAGAGCGAAAAACTTTTTTCCAATAGCCGTACAGCTTTGTAACTCCATAAATTGTCTCAAGAATTTAATTTTGACTAAGGAGTACTGTACGATATATGTAAAATAATCCGTTTTCTCAGAACTTTTGTGATGTCACTTGTTGTAGTTAAGGTTAGTTTATGAGTGTTATGGGGTGTCTCATCGCTAAGAACGTGTTGTCTAATATGTTTTGTATGACGATATTAGTTGACGCTTAGACTGACTGCCATAAAGACCTTTGGTCTCTTAGTAGTCTGTTGCGGTACCCATTGTGTGTAGTTAAATGACTGTACCTCACAGAGTTGTGGTGTTTAGAGGCCCTGCAACACAGCTACGTTATGTTGGTTGCATTCGGCAGTGACCCACTTTTTTTGCTATCAATTGTACGTGAATGGGTGTGTGACGACCTTCCGATCGTGTGACACGT
This sequence comes from Schistocerca serialis cubense, assembly GCF_023864345.2. Classification (NCBI taxonomy): domain Eukaryota; kingdom Metazoa; phylum Arthropoda; class Insecta; order Orthoptera; family Acrididae; genus Schistocerca; species Schistocerca serialis. The sequence continues at coordinate 411,685,586 of NC_064645.1, forward strand.
CCACATGGCACTGGGCAGAATTGTGGTGATATTTGGTGCCAGTGTGACATCATTAACTCATCTCGCACGTCACATAAACTCTTGAGCTACAGTCTATTTTTCGCAAGTGGCGACACGCTGGTGTTTGAAGCGCTGTCGAGCCCGTGGATAAATTTGCAGAGCGCTATGCTTTTGCACCACTGCAGAGGAACTTTGCACGCAAATCTGAGCCAAATTTTAAACGTAAGCATGGCAGTGGGTGTTGTTACAAAGTTTCGAAAAAAGGCCTGGTGGTCTAGTAGTGACGCGTGTACCTGGAGATCGAGGCATCGCGTTATCGACTCTCTGTCCATCCATCGGCATTTTAGCCTTAGTTTTAACCTAGTTTTCAACTTTTTCAACTTTCACTGGTATGAGGAGTCGCCACAAAGACCACATGGTTCGAATTGCACGTTAAACTGTGCGTCATCTTTCGCCAGTTCGGACAGAGAAGTCACCAAAGTGGCATCCAGTAGAATGACTTGAACCAGAGTACTGAGAATTGTAAATGGACTTTCTGATGACAACTGCTCGGATATAAAATTATTATCTATATATATAATGAAACTTGTACGGAACTCTCAGAACGCCAGCCCTGCTCACATTTGTCTAGTTTTATGCTTACAGATCTGCAGGCAGCCACAGCTGTGAGTAGTCGTCTTGGGTATCAATTAAGCGCTTCACCAGTATGTAGTACTTTGTTATTACATCACTACCGGTTTCGTGGCACCAAAAGCCACACCTTCAGGTGAACATCATTATAACAATAAATCCAGAAGGAATAACAACAGTGGGACATCTACTGATACGATAGCCGCGCAGGATTAGCCGAGCAGTCTAGGGTGCTGCAGTCATGAACTGTGCGGCTGGTCCTGGCGGAGATTCGAGTCCTCCGTCGCGCATGGTTGTGGGTGTTTGTCCCTAGGATAATTTAGGTTAAGTAGTGTGTAAACTTAGGGACTGATAGCCTTAGCAGTTAAGTCCCATAAGATTTCACACACATTTGAACATTTGAACTGATACGATAAGTTTCCTAAAATCATTTTAAGATTTAATTTTAAAAAAAGTCTATTAAACACTTTTACATGAGAATATTAAAATATTTGTACACACATAACTAAAACATTGGTGCTAAAAAGCTCAGAACTTTGTACCCAACGTTCGTTGTCCGTCAGAATAAGGAACGGCTAAAATCGGTATGTCACAGAACAAAACAGCCCGATTCCAACGTGGTGGATGGCTGCTAAACAAATTGTACCATAGTACAACTATTAAGACCAAATTTTTGGCCAGAATTAAAAACAAAGAACTGGTTCTCACAAAATGAGGGATTTTATACCTGGACCAGAACCTTTTCACCACACTTACCAGTCTATACACAATCGCGGACTGCGAACGCGGCCGCTGAAGGCAAGAAAATAAACAGCTTGCCTGTAAATAACTCGCTCATGTTCTTTCTTATGTTGACTCAAAGAACGAGAGGCATTTTGGTGAAAGTGGATTTTGTGAATCAATAAAGGCACGCCCTTAAAATCTAGTATGTGACGTATAAATCCACATGTAAAAAGCCACGTCTTAGTCCTTAATTGCAGGAAACTATCGGACGTTTTAAATATTTAAGAGTATGTTCGTAGCGATTTGAAGTGAAACGATATCATAAAAATAGATGTGGGAATGGCTAACCAAAAGGGGAAATTCATAAGGACTTTAATTTTCCCGTGAAGAAGGTAACTTACAAAAATCCTCATTTGGCTGGGAGATAGGGTCCGGCAAAAATTCGTGGGTAATTCACGAGATATGAGATATGGAATTTAACTGATGAATAGAGAAAATATAAAAACGCAACAGATGCAGGGAAAGGGAATAAGACCGTAACGAATATGGAAGAATAAGAAAGGAAGTGCAAAATGGGAAAGCAGAAATGGTTAGAAATGGAAAGACATTGAAGGATGTGTGACTACCTAAAAGACAGATAAGCAGGTGATATTAGTTTACAGAAGAGTTGGAAAAAAGAACTGCAGCTGTATCAATACACGCAGTTCAGATGGCACAATGATACTAAGCAAAGAAGGGAAGGGTGAAATGTGGAGCAACATGAATATCCTTTTGAGGATTTATTGTTGTAACAGTGCATACGGAGTACAAGAAATGGTTACTTTTACAGAGCAATCTCACAAGTGATTGTGAGGAACCAGATATCGACCCATGCTGATACACCAGTATGTTATGTAGGTGCTAACTCTATTATCCAGTCGATCGTACTGATTGCGAATACTGTCCTGAGATGAGCTGTGCCATGCCTGCTCTACCTGTTCACGTAGTTCCATAAGAGTTGTTGATTTACGAGTCGCACGTGTCACTTCTCATCCCACGATATCTCAAACGCGTTCGATTGGAGCTCGTGCTCGCCAGAGAGGTTGCTGCACGTCTTGCTGTGCACGTTGAGCCTCACGGGCAGTGTGTGGGCGAGCAGTATCCTGTTGGAACACACGTCACCTTCGCGTTGCAAGAACTGCAAACGAACGGGTCTAACAGCAGTCTGCACGTACCGAGCGCTGCTTAGCGTCCCTGTCCCACCCGAGACGACAAGACTTGGTATGGAGTCAGCATGTCCTGGACAAATGCGCTCTGCGACACAGCTTTCACCAGGTCTACGTCATAAGCGCAAACGACCGTAACTTGGGTGCAGGCAGAATCTGCTTTCATCGCTGAAGACCACGGCTCGCCATTCCATCTTCTGAGTGATGGCACCAGTCGAGCCGTACACGTCGATGCTTTGGCGTGAGTGGAAGATGGGCTGCATGTGTGCGTACCCGTAGTCCCACTGGTAATAACCGTTTCTATTGGCTTCTGTCTCGGGTTCTCCGGCCGACGTTCATCTAATGATTTTACTGGCGTCTCGCCAGCTCGGAATGCCGCACACTTGCCACGCCGGACATTTGCCACACTTGCCCCTTCACCAGGCAGCTTGAGTAGCGATCCCTCAGGTAAGAGACGCCCTTCCTTCTGTCCGCTTTCAAACCGCCGTCTCCACATCCTACTCGATCCAACCAGTACGTAAGGGACCTTCTTCTTCGACATCTTGGTGAAATACGGAGCTTCTTTTGCGAAATCGAAATATTTATAACTTTTCGGAAACGAAAGCAATTCCGACGACTGCCAAGTATAAGTATAGGTCCCTCTGTCTGTAGAGTAGCTTCCTTTCACGCTTAATGATTACGATAGAAACAGTCCATCGGCATGGGAGCAACAAGAAAGGAACGAAGTAAAGAGAATGCGAATGTAAGCTAATCATTTCTTTTTGATCACTGCATTTGTGCCTACTTTAATTACTACAACTGCATACCCAAAAGACAATAAGGAAACAAGAAATGGGAATGTGAATGTTTGAAAAGAAGAACGACATATTCCATATTAATTTACTCTCTAAAATCCGATATCTCTTGCAGCGAACCATTAGTTAATAAAGTGTAGCGGGACAATGTTCAAAACATGACTGAAAATACGTTCACTAAACAGAAATAAAAACATCTATGATTGACATGTCATCTAAAGTCGACGTACAGTTTTAAAATGTTAGAAATAAGGAAATGAAGTAATACAGAATGCTATACTTGTAACGTACGTTGCTGTTCTACATTCTTTAGCTCTGCCATTTACAGGGTCACAGAGAAAGCATCCTAGGTTTTGGAGGGAAAATCCGCAATTGTAATGATCTGCACTACAACAGAAACAAGAAGCACAACTTAAGCAAAAATAATGTTATGTGTGTTTCAGCTCACAAGCGACGTTGAAGCAAATAGTTCCTGTGTCTTAGTACGGGCAGATGTTGTATTCGATAACCGAAATAATTTAGTAACTGGCTCCTTTTACCGACCCCCGGCCTCAGATAAAACAGTTGCTGAACAGTTCAAAAAACACTTGAGTCTCATCACAAATAGGAACGCTACTCATACAATTATAGTTGGCAGTGACTTCAATCTACCTTCCGTATGTTGACAAAAATACATTCTCAGACCCTATTGTAGATAGAAAACAACTTCCGTAGTTGTTCTAAATGCTTTTTTAAAAATTATTTTGAACAATTAGTTCACGAGGCCATTCAAATTGTAAATGGTTATGAAAACACACTTGACCTCTTAGCTACAAATAATCCTGAGCATCACGACGGATACAGCGATTAGTGAATACACAATCGAGCGAGGCTCAATTCCGTAACAAGAAATTCATCAAAACTAAATGCGAAATATATCTATTTATAAAAGCAGCTAAAAATTCGGTTGACGTCTTTCTAAGAGACAGTCTCCAGATTACGTAAGTGAAGACCATATGTTGCTTAATTTCAAAGAAATAGTATCAACAGCATTCGAGAAATTCATACCAAATAAATTAATAAGAGACGGAACTGATCCCCCATGGTACACAAAACACGACAGAAAGCTGCTGCAGGAGTGCCGAAAAAGGCACGTATAATTTAGACGAACGCAAAATCTCCAAGACTGGCGAAGTTTTACTGAGGCTCGAAATTTGGTGCGGATTTCAATGCGAGATGCATTTAATAGTTTCCACAACGAAAGTCTCTCTAAAAATGTGGCAGAAAATCCAAAGAGATTCTGGTGCTATGTTAAGTAAACCAGCGGAAAGGCTTACTGCGCGACAGCGATGAGGAGGAGAAGGGGGAGACAAGGGACCCAACCCTTCGGAGCAGGTAAAATCGTGGCAAATGTCCGGCGTGGCAAATGTCCGGCGTGGCAAATGACCGCACACCGCCAGCTCGAGTGGCTGGCATTGTCAAAGCATCACCCTCCATTGCCGGTGGTGAACTGGAGGCGAGCTCGCGGCCGCAGACTATATGTACCTGGCGCGCCAACGTCCGAGGGCTTCTCCGCGGTCAATTCCGGTGCGGTTCTCCTCTTGCTACCTGCGACGGTCGTTGGCTGCCGTACGGGAAGCCAGGATCCGTTTACCTTAATACTTTCCTCTTTCATGTTGAAGTTGTTCGCGTGTTTTTGTATTTCTACAGCTTCTCTGAACAAGCACGTGTGATAGTGCTTCTCCACAGCCAGAACTTCCGTGTCGGCGAATTTTATTACGTGGTCGGTCTCTCTCAGTGCGTGCTCTGCCACGGCCGATTTCTCCACCTGTCCCATCCTGCAATGTCGCTTATGTTCTTTGATCCTGGTGTTGATTGATCGTCCAGTCATTCCGACAAACTTTTCCGCATGTGCACGGTATACGGTATATTCCCGACATTGCAAGTGTTACATTTCTAATACAACTTGTGGACAGAGCCAAACACTGGGCGAAGTAAGGAATCATAAAAAGAAATGTCGGGTACGGCCTTTCTGCCATACATTCCCAGAGTGACGGACAGAATCGGCCGTATATTTCGCAAAATGGCGTAAAGGCAATTTACAAACCGACAAGGAAGATCAAAGAGTGTATTAGATCGGCAATGGAGAAAAGGGATCCACATGCAATGTCGGGAATATACCGTATACCATGCACATGCGGAAAAGTTTATGTCGGAATGACTGGACGGTCAATCAGCACCAGGATTAAAGAACATAAGCGACATTGCAGGCTGGGGCACGTGGAGAAATCGGCCGTGGCAGAGCACGCACTGAGAGAGACCGACCACGTAACAAAATTCGCCGACACGGAAGTTCTGGCTGTAGAGAAGCACTATCACACGCGCTGGTTCAGAGAAGCTTTAGAAATACAAAAACACGTGAACAGCTTCAACAAGAAAGAGGAAAGCCTTGAGGTAAACGGATTCTGGCTTCCCGTACTGCAGCGAACGACCGTCGCATGTAGCAAGAGGAGAACCGCACGGGAAATGACCGCGGAGAAGCCCTCGGACGTTGGCGCGCCAGGTACATATAGTCTGCGGCCGCGAGCTCGTCTCCAGTTCACCACCGGCAATGGAGGGTGAAGCTTTGACAATGCCAGCCACTCGTGCTGGCGAAACGTCAGTAAAATCATCAGACGAACGTCAGCCGAAGAACCCGAGACAGAAACCAATAGGCAGTTTGTCAACAAGTGGCCACGAAAGCCTTAACAGTTTTGTAATAACCGGTTAGCGGCAGTTCCTATTGACACGTCTGGCTCAGAAGCCCTCTTACCTGTGTTGTGGTAGCTGCACGATCTGCCACTGCTGCCCTTACAATGTGACGATCGTGACGGGCGTCTGTGCTGAATGAACGTGTAGAACCTCGTCTGTGGGGGAGCATGTTTACGTGACCACTGATACCAGCTTCGTTGCGTAAATGAGGCAGCACGGTCAACTTGTGTGGAAATTCTCCGAAAGGACCACCCCGCCACGCAGAAGGCCACAGTTGGACCCCTTCTAAACTCACTCAAGCGCGAGTGCTTCTCTGTGGCATGGTTGCCTGCTTGCTTCGCACGTTTGCACTACACTGAGCCTCTTAACTGTGAACATTCCTTATTAAAGGATAGATAGTCATGGCGCTCTGCCATTACTATCTGTTGCTGGACGACAATGAAACCATTATATTACATCTACAATCACCCAGGTGGTGTATGCCGTCATCGGATCAAAATCGACGTCGTTTTTCCAGGTGTACTAATTTTTTCCGGCAATATATATATATATATATATATATATATATATATATATATATATATATATATATATATATATATATACAGGGTGTTTCATAAATGACCGGTATATTTGAAACGGCAATAAAAACTAAACGAGCAACGATAGAAATACACCGTTTGTTGCAATATGCTTGGGACAACAGTACATTTTCAGGCGGACAAACTTTCGAAATTACAGTAGTTACAATTTTCAACAACAAATGGCGCTGCAAGTGATGTGAAAGATATAGAAGACAACGCAGTCTGTGGGTGCGCCATTCTGTACGTCGTCTTTCTGCTGTAAGCGTGTGCTGTTCACAACGTGCAAGTGTGGTGTAGACAACATGGTTTATTCCTTAGAACAGAGGATTTTTCTGGTGTTGGAATTCCACCGCCTAGAACACAGTGTTGTTGCAACAAGACGAAGTTTTCAACGGAGGTTTAATGTAACCAAAGGACCGAAAAGCGATACAATAAAGGATCTGTTTGAAAAATTTCAACCGACTGGGAACGTGACGGATGAACGTGCTGGAAAGGTAGGGCGACCGCGTACGGCAACCACAGAGGGCAACGCTAGCTAGTGCAACAGGTGATCCAACAGCGGCCTCGGGTTTCCGTTCGCCGTGTTGCAGCTGCGGTCCAAATGACGCCAACGTCCACGTATCGTCTCATGCGCCAGAGTTTACACCTCTATCCATACAAAATTCAAACGCGGCAACCCCTCAGCGCCGCTACCATTGCTGCACGAGAGACATTCGCTAACGATATAGTGCACAGGATTGATGACGGCGATATGCATGTGGGCAGCATTTGGTTTACGGACGAAGCTTATTTTTACCTGGACGGCTTCGTCAATAAACAGAACTGGCGGATATGGGGAACCGAAAAGCCCCATGTTGCAGTCCCATCGTCCCTGCATCCTCAAAAAGTACTGGTCTGGGCCGCCATTTCTTCCAAAGGAATCATTGGCTGCATCACGCTATCTGGACATTCTTCGTGAATTTGTGGCGGTACAAACTGCCTTAGACGACACTGCGAACACCTCGTGGTTTATGCAAGATGGTGCCCGGCCACATCGCACGGCCGACGTCTTTAATTTCCTGAATGAATATTTCGATGATCGTGTGATTGCTTTGGGCTATCCGAAACATACAGGAGGCGGCGTGGATTGGCCTCCCTATTCGCCAGACATGAACTCCTGTGACTTCTTTCTGTGGGGACACTTGAAAGACCAGGTGTACCGCCAGAATCCAGAAACAATTGAACAGCTGAAGCAGTACATCTCATCTGCATGTGAAGCCATTCCGCCAGACACGTTGTCAAAGGTTTCGGGTAATTTCATTCAGAGACTACGCCATATTATTGCCACGCATGGTGGATATGTGGAAAATATCGTACTATAGAGTTTCCCAGACCGCAGCGCCATCTGTTGTTGAAAATTGTAACTACTGTAATTTCGAAAGTTTGTCTGCCTGAAAATGTACTGTTGTCCCAAGCATATTGCAACAAACGGTGTATTTCTATCGCTGCTCGTTTAGTTTTTATTGCCGTTTCAAATATACCAGTCATTTTTGAAACACCCTATATATATATATATATATAGGGTAGTCCATTGATAGTGACCGGGCTAAATAACTCACGAAATAAGCATCAAACGAAAAAACTACAAAGAACGAAACTCGTCTAGCTTGAAGGGGGAAACCAGATGGCGCTATTGTTGGCCCGCTAGATGGTGCTGCCATAGGTCAAACGGATATCAACTGCATATTCGTGAAGTACGTAAAGAAATATGAATGTTTTAGTTGGACCACTTTTTTCGCTTTGTGATAGATGGCGCTGTAATAGTCACAAACGTGGTATCACGTAACATTCCGCCAGTGCGGACAGTAGTTGCTTCGTGATACATTACCCGTGTTAAAATGGACCGTTTACCAATTGCGGAAGAGGTCCATATCGTGTTGATGTATGGCTATTGAGATCAAAATGCCCAACGGGCGGGTGCTACGTTTGCTGCTCGGTATCCTGGACGACATCATCCAAGTGTCCGGACCGATCGCTGGATAGTTGCGTTATTTATGGAAACAAAAAGTGTTCAGTCACATGTGAAACGTCAACCTCGACCTGCAACAAATGATGATGCCCAAGTAGGTGTTTTAGCTGCTGTCGCGGCTAATCCGCACATCAATAGCATACAAATTGCGCGAGAATCGGGAATCTTAAAAACGTCGGTGTTGAGAATGCTACATCAACATCGATTGCACCCGTACCATATTTCTATGCACCAGGAATTGCATGGCGACGACTTTGAACGTCGTGTACAGTACTGCCACTGGCGCAAGAGAAATTACGGGACGATGACAGATTTTTAGCGACGAAGCGTCATTCACCAACAGCGGTAACGTAAACCGGCATAATATGCACTATTGGGCAACGGAAAATCCACGATGGCTGCGACAAGTGGAACATCAGCGACCTTGGCGGGTTAATGTATGCTGTGGCATAATGTGAGGAAGGATAATTGGCCCCCATTTTATCGATGGCAATCTAAATGGTGCAATATATGCTGATTTCCTACATAATGTTCTACTGATGTTACTACAAGATGTTTCACTGCATGACAGAGTGGCAATGTACTTCCAACATGATGGATGTCCGGCACATAGGTCGTGTGCGGTTGAAGCGGTATTGAATAGCATATTTCATGACAGGTGGATTGGTCGTCGGAGCACCATACCATGTCCCGCACGTTCACCGGATCTGACGTCCCCGGATTTCTTTGTGTGGGAAAAGTTGAAGGATATTTGCTATCGTGATCGACCGACAACGCCTGACAACATGAGTCAGCGCTTTGTCAATGCATGTGCGAACATTACGGAAGGCGAACTACTCGCTGTTGAGAGGAACGTCGTTACACGTATTGCCAAACGCATTGAGGTTGACGGACATCATCTTGAGCATTTATTGTATTAATGTGGTATTTACAGGTAATCACGCTGTAACAGCATGTGTTCTCAGAAATGATAAATGCACAAAGGTACATGTACCACATTGGAACAAACGAAATAAAATGTTCAAACGTACCTACGTTCTGTATTTTAATTTAAAAAATCTTCCTGTTACCAACTGTTCGTCTAACATTGTGAGCCATATGTTTGTGACTATTACAGCGCCATCTATCACAAAGCGAAAAAAGTGGTCCAACTAAAACATTCGCATTTATTTGCGTACTACACGAATATGTAATAAAAATGGGAGTTTCTATTTAAGAAAACGCAGTTGATATCCGTTTGACCTATGGCAGCGCCATCTAGGGGGCCAACCATAGCGCCATCTGGTTTCCCCCTTCAAGCTAAACAAGTTTCGTTCTTTGTAGTGTTTTCGTTCGACGCTTATTTCGTGAGATATTTGGCCCAGTCACGATCAATGGACCATACTATATTATATATATATATATATATATATATATATATATATATATATATATATATATATATGAGACATTGGAATATATGGAAAAGGAAGAGGAAGTTGATGAGGATGACACTGGAGATGAGATACTGCGATTAGAATTTGACAGAGCACTGAAAGATCTAAGACGAAACATGGAACCCAGAGTGGAATACATATCTTCAGAATTACTGAGCTGTTTGAGATAACCAAGCACCATTCCACTTAGTGAAAAAGATATAGAAGACAGACAACATACCCCCAGACTTTTTTTTATTTGGCCTTTGAGTGTGTACTCAATTTAGCCATCGGCAACACATAGTGACAATGTACACATAATTGAATAAACAAATACTGAAATGCATATTTACAAGAATAAAAAGCTTAACTGTTACAGTTTTGTACATAATGTTTTAAAAATTGAATTGAATTGAATTGGAAAATAATTAAAGGTGTCTTGGCTTACAATTCACACCAATTCTGAAATATCTTCATCAGCAAGACATATTTATAATTTATGTACACCATTAAAACCTACAGATTTTAACCAGTACTCTTGATGAAGTTAACTATCACTTTATATAGACGAACGTCTTTAGTACACAAAAGAGAAGAAGCTGATTGAGGAAGATGGTAGCCCATACTCAGCAATGTCTTCAGAAAGACCAACCGTTCACGGTCAAATTTGGGGCACATAAATAAGTTGTGGTTGACATCAGCTTCCGACTCAGGATCACACTCACATGCTGGTGAACTGTAAACGTTGATCCGATGTAGATGTTGTGGGAAAGAGGCATGATTGAAGCGGAGTCTTATGATGGTAGAAATCGTGGATCGGTCCAGATGTGTCCTCATGAACCACGGCTGTGAAGGAATCCGAGGTTGTAGCACTGCGTAATAACCGCCTTTTGTCTGTTGAGAAACGTTCCTTATTTCCTGCAATTGTTGTCTTGCGTGATCCTTGACTTCACGTAAGTAGTCTGTATAAGGAAGGTGCAGATCCAGGACGGTGCCTAAGGTTGCCGCTTGTTTGGCTAATGCATCAACTTCATCATTATAGAGGATACCAGAGTGGGAAGGTACCCACAACAAATGGATCGTCCGGCCCCTGCGTATGCTGCGAATATATTCAGATATCACATCCAAGATATAACTGTTGGTTGTTTTGTTCTATCGACTGTACTGAATGTTTTTAAGAACGCTTTGCGAGTCAGATACTATCAATATCTTGGGGAAGGAAGTGCTAGAGACAAACTTAAGTGCTTCCAAAACTGCCACTGTCTCCGCCGTAAAAAAACCCCAGACTTCAAGAAAAAAAAGAAGGCAGGTGTGAATATTGTCGAAGCATCAATGTAATAAGTCATTGTAGCAAAATTAAATGAATTATTTACAGAAGGGTGGAATAACTGGTATAGGCCGGACTCGGGGAAGATCACGTTGGGTTTCGCAGAACTGTAGTATCACGCAAGACAATACTGATCCTACTACTTACCGTAGAACATACCCTAAAAAAAGGCAAATCTACATGTATATGATTTCTAGATTTAGAAGAAGCTTTTGACAATGTCGATTGGAATACACTGTTTAAAAGTCTGTAGGTAGCATAGGCTAAATTTGGTGAGATGAGGTTATCTGCAACTTGTACAGAAAGCAGACTGTCGTTATATTTGTCGAAAGGCACATAATGGAAGCAGCACTTGAGGAATCAAACAAGGCTGTAACATATCGTCGATGATACGTAATCTTTATCACTAGCAATCTCTGAAGAAAACCAAGCAGAAATCTAGAAAAAGGAATTAAAGTTCGGATGGGATTAAAGTTGTGGTTGTGGTTTATCGATGACACTGTAATTCTGTCAGAGACGGCAAATGAACTGGAAGATCAGTTGAACGGAATGGATACCATATTGAAAACATATTGTAAGATAAACATCAACAAAAGTGGAGAAAATATAATCGAATGTAGTTTGATTAAATCAGACGACGCGTAGGGGATTAGATTATCAAACGACACACTGGCTATAGTAGATGCGTTTTCCAAGTTTGGTAGCAAGATAACCGTGGGGGTACAAGTAAATGTCATATAAAACGTAGAATAACAAAAGCAAACGTAGAATAACAAAAGCAACAAAAAATTTCTGGAAAACAAAAATATGTTAGAGTCGAAGGTAAATGTAACTGTTTGGAACATTTTCTGAAGATGTTTGCATGGAATGTAGCCTTGCATGGAAATGAAACGTTGACAATAAATATTTCAGGCAAGAAGAGAATATAAGCTTTTTAAATGTGGTGCTTCAGTAGTCTGTTGCATGTTAAATAAGTAGGACAGATAACTAATTAAGACATCAAATGAATTCGCAATTGCGAATGATGACTAGCATCACTTGATGTGCTTCGCAAAGGCTGAGGTTGCTGCAGTGCCTATTCCTTTGGACATGCATGCAAGTCCAAAGGAACTTTGCAAAGAAATCCGAATAACACAGACACTGTGATATGACATCGTATCGTAACGAATGAAGAGTTACTGAAAGGAATGGGGAAGAAAAGGTGTGTATGACACAAAACTTTACTAAAAGAAGCGACCAGTTGATACGACACGGCTTGAGACGTGAAAGAATGGTTATACTGGTACTAGGGGAAATGTGGGAGGTAAAAATTGTAGAAGGAAACTAAGGCTTGACTACAGCAAGCAAGTTCAAGTTTATGTAGGTTGTAACAGTTGAACAGAGATGAGTAGACTTCGGGGATGGACAAAAATAATTTAGTGTTAGTAGGAAGTGACGATTGATAGTCAAACATCAAAGATGTTGTTGGACAAACTTTATAAACCGAGACTCCAGGTCCATTATGATAACAACTTTGCTACCTCCATCATAGGACTGGACGGAGGAACAACGAATGTAAATAAGATAGTGTAATCTTCCCCCTCCTTTCTTCTTCCATCTATTGTCCACATTAAATGACCCCCAGTCCAAGTAATTAATAAGCAGATTCTTTTATGAAGCTTTGAGAGGAGCAAAGATTACAATATACTTCCAAGTTTACTTAGCTTGTCATGTTGAGATGGCTCCAGTTCTCCTTGTCAAGGGACCTGATTCTTGAAGCTGAAAATCTAACATCAGGTCCTTACGCTTGGTTTGAACTAAATAAATTGGAAGATAGCTCTTGCAGAATTTTTTTTCGGTAGTATATTTTCCACCGATCAATCTTCTCACGTTTTATTATATCATATAGTATTTTGAGTTTTCACATTAACAAAGCCGAAATTACATTTTTCGCACCTATATTACAAAAATACATCCGATTACATGATAGGCAAACTTACGACTCTCATACTCGGCGGAACTAAAAATATTCCAAATGGTTTACAATTTTTCTTAAGAAATGAATTCTTACTAATTTTCGTTACATTACTAATTTCGATTACATATTCATAAATGAATCCAGAAATAAACATAGTAAACAGTACTGGATTGTGTAATTAATAACAGAAATTTTAAGTATGCAAATAATTCGTAATTTCAAATGTTTCTAAAAAGAAATAATTTTAACTATACATTAAGAAGCAGTACTTATAGATTATAACATAGAAACTGAAATACTTTAGAAAGTATTTCCTTTTCATAAATTTTAGCTTGAAATATAGTCTGGTTTGTATAAAATTACATGAATGTTTTCAGAAAAGCAACTGAGATAATACTGACCTGCCCAAAATTCAAGAAATAATGTTGGTATCGACAAGTACTGTTGAGAAAAAGTAATGCTAGAGGAGGATCTTCCGTTACAAGAGGAGGGGACATGTGCAGTCATTTCTCACAAGCTCCAGTTACCCGTCAGTCATAAATGAAAGAGCGAATAAGAACTCAAACTGCGCTCTTCACTGTCAGGTATTTACGTGGATGTAGCCGCGACGGAAAAAAATCCCAGCACCTCTACAAAGCAGAAGAAAAATTAATGGCGTTCCAATTTTGCCTCGGCATAGTGTGACAAACCGCTCGAAAATGAAATCACTGCTACGGTCCGGAGTGACACCAATTTCATCTCCGAGCAGCTGCCATCAGAAAGTCCATTTACAATTCTGCACCGACACACCAGATCGTAACAAACTTGGTTCCAGGGTTCGCGGAACAAAAATCACTGTGGGGTGAGTGGACGCTGGTGAGGAAATTGGATAGAAATATTCGCGAAAACGTGACCTCGGGTAGAGTGAAGCGTCAGGCATCCTGGGAAGAGTATGGCTGGCATTTATAACACGTCGCTCCGATCGCGTTGTGTGACGTCATAGAAGGGTCGAGGGGCTGACAAGCTGCTCCGTAATGTAGGGGCAAAATTTCGGCGCCAGCCGGTGGAAATGTTGGGACCGGTAAGTTTCTCGTGTCGCGCTGAGAGGGAGCAGCGGCTACAGATGCGGACATGCAGCCAATAACCGTCTGCGGTGTTAACAGGTTTCCGATAACCGATAGTTTCTCTGGCTGGCTGCGTGGCCAACTTGCTGTGGGGAAGTACAGTCACTGGGCGAATTGTCAATACGTGCAGTGGCCGTCTGTTAAAGTAAAATGCACAGTTGGGCGAAGTGGGGACGATGTCTTCTGCCCGATGGATCCTCGAGCTGAGAGGAAAGTAGTCGAAAGGTAAACGCAGGCAATTCAAAGTTCTCCATATCCTTTACCACTGAAAGCAAGAAACGGTATTGTAACATCTGTAGTCTGCAGTTAGAGAGAGCTCTGGAAACGGAAAAGTCTGAGAAATGGAGAAGACAGAAACCTGCGTGAAATCCTTGTTTTACGGAAGCATCAAACGAAGCCAGGATATCTTGTAAAGGAACAGTTTCAAATTGTGAGGAAAAAACGTGTAAGAGGGCTATTTAGGTTTTTATGTTGGTAACGCCACGTAGTGCTCTGTATGAAAATCGCTGACTGCACTGTGGACAGTCTGTGTCTGGTTGGACTCATTGTTGGTAAATTCGCTTGTGTAGTGTTGGGCATTTGGATGCGAACAGCGCGTAGCGTTGTGCAGTTGGTGAGGCGCCAGCAGTAATATATGTGGGGACAGATATGGCAGAATTTTGAGAGCGGACGATCTGGACGTGTGTCCACCAGAAAAAGGAAATTTGTAAAGATGGATGTCATGAATTGATATATATATATATATATATATATATATATATATATATATATATATATACAGGGTGTTTCAAAAATGACCAGTATATTTGAAACGGCAATAAAAACTAAACGAGCAGCGATAGAAATACACCGTTTGTTGCAATATGCCTGGGACAACAGTACATTTTCAGGCGGACAAACTTTCGAAATCACAGTAGTTACAATTTTCAACAACAGATGGCGCTGCAAGTGATGTGAAAGGTATAGAAGACAACGCAGTCTGTGGGTGCGCCATTCTGTACGTCGTCTTTCTGCTGTAAGCGTGTGCTGTTCACAACGTGCAAGTGTGCTGTAGACAACATGGTTTATTCCTTAGAACAGAGGATTTTTCTGGTGTTGGAATTCCACCGCCTAGAACACAGTGTTGTTGCAACAAGACGAAGTTTTCAACGGAGGTTTAATGTAACCAAGGCCCGAAAAGCGATACAATAAAGGATCTGTTTGAAAAATTTCAACCGACTGGGAACGTGACGGATGAACGTGCTGGAAAGGTAGGGCGACCGCGTACGGCAACCACAGAGGGCAACGCGCAGCAAGTGCAGCAGGTGATCCAACAGCGGCCTCGTGTTTCCGTTCGCCGTGTTGCAGCTGCGGTCCAAATGACGCTAACGTCCACGTATCGTCTCATGCGCCAGAGTTTACACCTCTATCCATACAAAATTCAAACGCGGCAACCCCTCAGCGCCGCTACCATTGCTGCACGAGAGACATTCGCTAACGATATAGTGCACAGGATTGATGACGGCGATATGCATGTGGGCAGCATTTGGTTTACGGACGAAGCTTATTTTTACCTGGACGGCTTCGTCAATAAACAGAACTGGCGGATATGGGGAACCGAAAAGCCCCATGTTGCAGTCCCATCGTCCCTGCATCCTCAAAAAGTACTGGTCTGGGCCGCCATTTCTTCCAAAGGAATCATTGGCCCATTTTTCAGATCCGAAACGATTACTGCATCACGGTATCTGTACATTCTTCGTGAATTTGTGGCGGTACAAACTGCCTTAGACGACACTGCGAACACCTCGTGGTTTATGAAAGATGGTGCCCGGCCACATCGCACGGCCGACGTCTTTAATTTCCTGAATGAATATTTCGATGATCGTGTGATTGCTTTGGGCTATCCGAAACATACAGAAGGCGGCGTGGATTGGCCTCCCTATTCGCCAGACATGAACCCCTGTGACTTCTTTCTGTGGGGACACTTGAAAGACCAGGTGTACCGCCAGAATCCAGAAACAATTGAACAGCTGAAGCAGTACATCTCATCTGCATGTGAAGCCATTCCGCCAGACACGTTGTCTAAGATTTCGGGTAATTTCATTCAGAGACTACGCCATATTATTGGTACGCATGGTGGATATGTGGAAAATATCGTACTATAGAGTTTCCCAGACCGCAGCGCCATCTGTTGTTGAAAATTGTAACTACTGTGATTTCGAAAGTTTGTCCGCCTGAAAATGTACTGTTGTCCCAAGCATATTGCAACAAACGGTGTATTTCTATCGCTGCTCGTTTAGTTTTTATTGCCGTTTCAAATATACCGGTCATTTTTGAAACACCCTATATATATATATATATATATATATATATATATATATATATATATATATATATATATATATATGTATGATGACTTTTGAACACTATTAAGATAAATACATTGTTTTTTCTCTATCAAAATCTTTCATTCAGTAACTATGCCTATTAGTAGTTAGTGCCTTCAGTAGTTAGAATATTTTATTTAGCTGGCAGTATTGGCTCTCGCTGTATTGCAGTAGTTAAGAGTAACGAAGATTTTTGTGAGGTAAGTGATTCATGAAAGGTATAGGTTATTGTTTGTCAGGGCCATTCTTTTGTGGGGATTATTGAAAGTCAGATTGTGTTGCGCTAAAAATAATGTGTGCCTCTTTAGTGATGATCAGAATAAGTAAATACAAAAGTTTCGTCGAAATGAAACGACACAAAAATAGACTTGCTGTGAAATTAACTTTGGCTTCGAAACACACACACACACACACACACACACACACACACACACACAAATACACAGGTACACACAAGAAATGCGGAAATGTTTTCAGGACGCATTCTCTCCAAGTTCACACACAGTCCGGTGATCAGTAGACCGTGATGCCACATTCTTAAAGAATGGCGAATTATTATCATGATGTCAGAATTATGTTAAATAGGAACTCACAGTCCTTTGAGGTTAGCAATGATGGACTATATTAAACCCTAGCACTTGACCGGCTTACACGGCTGTATGAAAGCTCTTTTTTGAATACATCATCCGCGAAACTTTTATTCTCCACACACATGCAACGCGGACCTGCAAAGGAATACTGTCTTGAGACTCTCACGGAGGTATCCAAAAAACTTGTCACACGACTGTTGAAGAAAGCGAGACACTCGAACAATCCTTGCATCCTTAAGCTGGTAACTACACTACTGGACATTAAAATTGCTACACCACGAAGATAACGTGCTACAGACGCGAAATTTAACCGACAGGAAGAAGATGCTGTGATATGCAAATTATTAGCTTTTCAGAGCAATCACACAAGGTTTGCGCCGGTGGCGACACCTACAACGTGCTGACATGAGGAAAGTTTCCAACCGATTTCTTATACACAAACAGCAGTTGACCGGCGTTGTCTGGTGAAACGTTGTGATGCCTCGTGTAAGGAGGAGAAATGCGTACCATCACGTTTCCGACTTTGATGAAGGTCGGATTGTAGCCTATAGCGATTGCGGTTTATCGTATCGTGACATTGCTGCTCGCGTTGGTCGAGATCCAATGACTGTTAGCAGAATATGGAATCGGTGGGTTCAGGAGGGTAATACGGAACACCATGCTGGATCCCAACGGCCTCGTATCACTAGCAGTCGAGATGACAGGCATCTTATCCACATGGCTGTAACAGATCTTGCAGCCACGTCTGGATCCCTGAGTCAACAGATGGGAACGTTTGCAAGACAACAACCATCTGCACGAACAGTTGGACGACGTTTGCAGCAGCTTGGACTATCAGCTCGGAGACCATGGCTGCGGTTATCCTTGACGCTGCATCACAGACAGGAGCGCCTGCGATGGTGTACTCAACGACGAACCTAGGTGCACTAATGGCAAAACGTCATTTTTTCTGATGAATCCGGGTTCTGTTTACAGCATCATGATGGTCGCATCCGTGTTTAGCGACATCGCGGTGAACGCACATTGTAAGCGTGTATTCGTCATCGCCATACTGGCGTATCATCCGGCGTGATGGTATGGGGTGCCATTGGTTACACGTCTCGGTCACCTCTTGTTCGCATTGATGGCACTTTGAACAGTGGACGTTACATTTCAGATGTGATACGACCCTTGGCTCTACCTTTCATTCGATCCCTGCGAAACCCTACATGTCAGCAGGATAATGCACGACCGAATGTTGCAGGTCCTGTGCGGGCCTTTCTGGATACAGAAAATGTTCGACTGCTGCCGTGGCCAGCACATTCTCCAGATTTCTCACCAATTGAAAACGTCTGGTCAATGGTGGCCGAGCGACTGGCTCGTCACAATACGCCAGTCACTACTCTTGATGAACTGTGGTATCGTGTTGAAGCAGCATGTGCAGCTGTACCTGTACAAGCCATCCAAGCTCTGTTTGAGGAGGAGGAGGATCTTAGTGTTTAACGTCCCGTCGACAACGAGGTCATTAGAGACGGAGCGCAGGCTCGGGTGAGGGAAGGATGGGTAAGGAAGTCGGCCGTACCCTTTCAAAGGAACCATCCCGGCATTTGCCTGAAGCGATTTAGGGAAATCACGGAAAACCTAAATCAGGACGGCCGGAGACGGGATTGAACCGTCGTCCTCCCGAATGCGAGTCCAGTGTGCTCAAGCTCTGTTTGACTCAATGCCCAGGCGTATCAAGGCCGTTATTATGGCCAGAGGTTGTTGTTCTGGGTACTGATTTCTCAGGATGTAGGCACCCAAATTGCGTGAAAATGTAATCACATGTCAGTTCTAGTATAATATATGTGTCCAATGAATACCCGTTCATCATCTGCTTTTCTTGTTGGTGTAGCAATTTTAATGGCCAGTAGTGGACGATCACAATTATAGGTGGAAACAAAATTGCCCAAAAACACTACTATTTACGAACAATTAACGATGTACGGATAACACAGCACCACAGCAAAATTAGCCGGCACTACCAGGTGTAAACTAGCAAAGCAGGGAAGCCGTATTAGGCACTAGACGCAAACAAACCCAACCAAAACCCTTACACAGTGCGGTCGATCTATGACCAGTCGACCACTTACGTGGCAGTCTTGGCATGTTACTGGTACTGACGCTGCAGCTAGCCCAGGAGACTTCGCAGGTGCGCAGCCCAGCAGTACCCCTCCTCGATAAGGACGACCTAAGCTACGACAACGGTACCGAGCACTGCACGATACCGACAACTAACAACCACCCTACCCTTGCATTATCTGTCGCAATGGCAAGAAAACTGCTACAGATCTTACTAACATACTAGATTATCGAATAGGTTTTTCCCCTTGGCGCTTGCCTTGGCATTTTTTACCCCTCTGCTCTTAAAGTCACTGCGCTTCTTTCGCTTTTCGTCCAGTGTCTGTGTCCTCGATGCGACCGTATTAGTTGGTAATCCTACCCAGATATACGGATAACATCACGGCCCCACATCCCATGAAGCGTAAATAACAAACACGAATATGACAGAAAAAAAAAGAAACCGACGGGGCGGCCGCGACCGTGTAAATACCTCACAAGGGAACCTCCCCATGGAACCCCCTCAGATTTAGTTATAAGTTAGCACAGTGGATAGGCCTTGAAAAACTGAACACAGATTAATCGAGATAACAGGAAGAAGTTGTGTGCAACTATGAAACAAATAAGCAAAATATACAAACTGAGTAGTCCATGAGCAAGATAGGCAACATCAAAGATAGTGTGAGCTCAGGAGCGCCGTGGTCCCGTGGTTAGCGTGGGCAGCTGCAGAACGAGTGGTTTTTAACGTTTTCAAATTTTTTCCCTGTGTAGACCATCAAATCCTGCATATATCCAAGGAAACCTGAACATGTCCTGGAATTTTGAAGAGCGAAGTTGATTATTTGTGAGTGCCTGAACTTTGATAACTGACACACAATCCAAGTCTTCCCTTGAGTCAAGAGTTTAATTATTTACTTTCAGACGATTATTTTGCGATGCTGCACAGGTACACAGAGCAGTATTGTTTACGTGATCGTGTGTCAATTATCAAAGTTCAGGCACTCACAAATAATCAACTTCGCTCTTCAAAATTCCAGAACATGTTCAGATTTCCTTGGACATATGCAGGATTTCATGGTCTACACAGGGAAAAAATTTGAAAACGTTAAAAACATATGTTTTGACAGAGCACAGGGAAAACTGTGCGACTGTGAAACTGTTGCAGTCATTTGTTGCAGTTTATATGACCAACTCTTATGTTTTCATCACGTTTTTGGGAGTGATTATCACATCCACAAGAAAACCTAAATCGGGCAAGGCAGAAGAATCTTTTTACCCGTTCGCCAAGTTTACAAGTTAGGTGTGTCGACAACATATTCCTGTCATGTGACGCACATGCCGTCACCAGTGTCGTATAGAATACATCAGGCGTGTTTTCCTGTGGAGGAATCGAATGACCTATGACCTTGCTATCAAATGTTTTCGGTTCCCATTGGAGAGGCACGTCCATTCGTCTACTAATCACACGGTTTTGCGGTGCGGTCGCAAAACACAGACACTAAACTTATTACAGTGAACAGAGACTTCAATGAACGAACGGACAGATCATAACTTTGCGAAAATAAACTTTTTACTCGAGGGAAGACTTGAACCAAGGACCTGTCGTTCCGCAGCTGCTGACGCTAACCATGGGACCAGGGCGCTACTGAGTTCACGTTATCCTTGATGTTGCATATCTTGCACATGGACTACTCAGTTTGTAAATTTTGCTTATTTTTTTCATAGTTCCACACAACTTCTTCCTGTTTTCTCGATTGATCTGTGTTCAGTTTTCCAAGGCCTATCCACTGTGCCAGCTGATAACTAAATCTGAGGGGGGTGCGATGGGGCGGTTCCCTTGTCAGCAGGCTCGCACTTCGGGGGTCACGAACTTCAGTTCGCTGTAACTCGTATGTCGGGGATCTCACGGCTGTATTTCTTATACTAATGTGTTCTGACACCTGTCGGCAAGTGACATTGAAATGTCCACTTAGAAAAATTATATACGTGACTGGGCTTAAACTGACACACAATATTTTTTTGCGCAACGCAATCTGGCTTTCAAAAATCCCTACAAAAGAATGGCCCTGACTAACATTAACCTATACGTTGCACAAATCACTTACCTCACAAAAATCTGCGTTACTCGAATTACTGCAATACAGCGAGCGCCACTACTGCCAGCTAACTAAAAGATTCAAACTATGGAAGGCACTAACTACTGACAGGCATAGTTAGCAAATGAAAGATTTTAATAGAGAACAAACAATGTATTTACCTTAATAGTGTTGAAAAACCATAATATACATAGCAGTTCATGACATCCAGTCTTACAAATTTCAAATCTCCGCCATTTCTCTCCCCACATCCACCACTGCTGGCGGCTCACCTCCAACTGCCGAACGCTATGCGCTGTTAACATCCAGCTGCCCAACACTACAATGGCAGACAACAATGCAAACTAGCCACAGACTGCACACAGCACAGCCAGTGATTTTCATACAGAGCGCTACGTGGCGTTACCAATAAGAAAACCTAAACAGCCTACTTACAACATAACTACGGCAAAACGCTTTTGCCGAACTGCTATTGTTTGGAGCAATTCGCAAAGCCCAAAGTCATTTGTGACTATAATAAAAATGTGGGTATAGTGGATATATCTGATCAATATTTTGCATGCCACGGCTTTGAGGTTATTGTTGGTGGCCTTCGGCCCTGAAATTGTCGAATTTTTTTCCTGTGATAAAGCCTTTAGCTGTCATACAGTCAATTGTCTTTTTTTAAGAGAGTATTTTAAAATTTTAATTTCTTTAAATAAAGTTTACGTGCAACCGAGAGTAACTGATGACGGCCCTATCCACAAGCGTAACCTTATCCTACCCCATACTTAGAAATCAGCTGTCGGTAACAGAGGTTATTTGCAGTGGAAATATTGTGAGTATAGGGGTAGAAGAGGGTAAAAAAATCGAGTGGAAAGGGTTAATCAGCCAGTAGAGAAACCCAACGTTGCCCAGTTATTTCTAGTGAAGCGCCAAAGAAACTGGTATACACATGAGTATTCAAATACAGACGGGATGCCCCCTCGTTCTCTTACGGATTTATGGACAGCCCTGTAGAATTCATGGTATCAGTTCCCTCCAGCACTACTTCACACATTACTCGAGTCCATGCGACGTCGTGTTGCGGCACTTCTGCGTGCTCGGGGGGACCCTACACGATATTAGGCAGGTGTAGCAGTTTCTTTGGCTCTTCAGTGTATTTATAGCTATGCGTCCACGCCCGTACCACGCGGCGTCTGGAACTGTGCGTAATGTTTATGATGTCATATTTCCTGAACTAGGTATCGTACAACGATACAATATTTTAGGTACAATCAGCGACATATGTGCGTACTGTTTGAGAAATTTACTGCGAATAGAGTTAGTGGCAAAACTGTAATAAATTCAAACATCATACACCATGTCGCAGTTTGTCATGCATCTCATTGTCTATGACGTCATATCTTCTGAAAAATGGTTCAAATGGCTCTGAGCACTATGGGACTCAACTGCTGAGGTCATTAGTCCCCTAGAACTTAGAACTAGTTAAACCTAACTAACCTAAGGACATCACAAACATCCATGCCCAAGGCAGGATTCGAACCTGCGACCGTAGCGGTCTTGCGGTTCCAGACTGCTCGTATCTTCTGAATTACGTGTCTTACAATGATATAATTTCGCAGTTTCATCTAGTGCTATATCTGCATACTGTTTGCAATATGTGTCGCGAATACAGTTGGTAGTAAAGAAGTAATAAATTATAAAGTCATGCCTCAAGCGGCAATTTTGCTGCATGAACAGCGGATAAGTAGTAAGCGAGAAACTATTGTCCTTTCACGGTTTTTTAGTGCCTGTCAGCGAAAGAAACTTTCGTACAGGTTTAAAATCGCTCAGTGCTCTCATTCTCAAATACTGGGCAACTAAAGTATAGGAATTCATGCATCACAGGCTACCCTTCTTTGTCATATACACTTGATGTATATGGATTTTGACAAAACTTTTTCTCGTGATTTCACGTGTAGCGGCAGTGAGGACAAGAGATGCTGAATATACAGTAATGGTGCAACAGTGTGGAGGTATTGTCTATAAATGTTGCTGATCATAGTTGAACTAATCCAGAAGTCGGTAATTTTCATCAAGATTGTAAGGGAGACATTTGTTCTAAGTCAATGGTCACCGAATTTATGAACCTTCTGAGCTACCGTATTGTTTTTAAATCATACTGTGAGCTACCAAAGGAAACTAGGACAGAAATAAAACCCAACAGGACGAAAAATCGGTCCACGTTGCAAATATTTTATTTTTCATTCTATGACTAGTTTCGGGCCGAGACCTTTTTTCAAATCAACTTAACAAAGTCGAAAATAGCATTTCCGAAGATGTCAACAAAATGAATAATGTACATTCACAGTGCATACAGATAATTCTGTTATCTGCATGCACTGTGAATGTACGTTACAGAGCTACCTGTATGCACTGTGAATGTACAGTACACATTTTCTTGACATAATCGGAAAATAAATATTCGACTTTGTTTTGTAGATTTGAAAATGGGTCTCGGCCCGAAACGAGTCACTTGGATTGGTTTTTTGTTCTATTGATTAACAGAAGTTGCTGACCCAATTTACTCCAGTATTTCGGAAGTTCGTAGAAATAAAACTCTTTAAAAATTCTTCCATTTATTTATTTCCTTAAAATTATGTTTCTAATAAATATGAAATTAATTCTAATTCTGTAATTGTATAAGGAAAAGAAATTGAAATTGAATTATGCATAAGAAAGAAACTGAAGTGTAGTTAGTAATAAATTACAAATGGTAAAACAGATATTTTATCAGCCTTCGGAGGAACACTTAATTGTGATGGGGACTGAAATTTGATAGTAGAAAAAGGAAGAGAAAAAAAGTAGAAGAATATGGACTGAAGGAAAGAAACAAAAGAGGAGGCCGTGTGGTGGAGTTCTGCACAAAGCATATTTACTGAAAGCTGACACGTGGCTTAAATATCATGAAGAAAGGATGTATGTGTGGAAGAGACCTGGAGACACTCGGAGGTTACTGGCTGATTACGTAATGGGAGACAGAGATTTTGTAACCAGATTTTAAACTGTAAGAAGATGGGACCTCGGCAAGTTGAAAGAATCGGATGTTCTTGAGAGGTTCAAAGTGAGTGACAGGCAAAGATTGACTGAAACAGGGAAAAGGAATACAGTGAAAGGCGAATGGGCAGCATTGAGAGATAAAATAGTGAAGACAGCAGATGATCAAAAAGATAAAAGGACAAGGCCTAATAGAAATATTTGGAAATCACAGGAGATACTGAATCTCATTGATGAAAACCCAAAATATAGGTGCAGCTAAAGAACCATATGTAACTAGGGGAAGGAGAGATACTGTCCACTAGAAAATTAAAGAGGCATTTGGAAAAAAGTGAAGGGGCTATATTGATATCAAAAGCTGAGATAGGAAACTAATATTAATGGAAGAAGAACAAGCTGAAAAGTGGGAGGACCACAGAGGAGGAGCTATACAGGGGAAATGAACTTGGCGGTAATATTAAAGAGAAGGAATAGGAAGCGGGTGAAGATGATATAGGAGATATTGCCAGAAGAATTTGACAGAGAACTGAAGGACCTAAATCGAATCAAGTCCCCTGGAGTAGACAAAACTTCCTCAGGACAACTGATATCGTTGGGAGAGCCAGTCATGACAAAACTATTCAACTTGGTATGTAAGATGTATAAGATAGGCGAAATACCCTCAGACTTCAAAAAGAACATAACAGTTTCAAAAAAAGCAGGCGCTGACAGCTGCGAATATTACTGAACTATAAGTGTAATAAGTCATGGTTGCGAAGTAATGATACGAATAACTTACTGAAGAACGGAAAAACTTGTAGAATTCAACGTGGGGGTAGAGCAGTTCGTGTCCTGGAGAAATTTTGGAACACGGCAGGCAACACTGACCCTATGACTTACATTTGGAGTTAGTTTAAGCAAAGGCAAACAATGTGAAATGCCCTGCTAAACCAGCAGGACAGGACAGATAGAATAAATTGTGGAAAGGGGCCACTCGAGCATACAAATTTGTTATTTGACCAAACATTACAAGAGCCCAAAAATTTTTTTAAACACACAGATTTAATCTTTTGGACTTAATTACTGGCTGAAAGCTACTTTAATTTAAAAACAGCTGAAGGCCAATACCTTAAATCGCAAGCATAAACAGAAATTTAAAAGGCAAGCCTTATCTTAAAACAGTTCTTTAGTTAGGCAGAAGTAAACAAGTTAAATTCAAATTGGCTGAAGGCCGAACACTTAAAACTCCAAAACATAATTTTTTATTTAGTACCAAAATTCTTACATGAAACAGTTATTTAATTTAGGCTGAAGACCTTAAGAACAAACAACTGAAACTCAAACCGGCTGAAGGCGGAAGACTTAAAAATTCGGTAGGTTGAAGTAAACAAGTTAAATTCAAATCGGCTGAAGGCCGAAGACTTAGAAATTCAAATTTTTTTAAAATGCCAAAGGGCGTGTGTGAAATAATAAACTAGGCTGAAGGCCTTAAGAGTAAAACATCTCTAATTTAAAGCACAAAACCGGCTAGAAGCCATACAAGTACCAACAACAAGAACAAATTAAAAAAAAAAAAAAAGGCAGTCCACACAATGGCGCCCAAATGTTCGAGGGTCAGCCTGTAATTCAAATACTAACGTTCGCTTAGGTGAGACAGCCAGTCGGGTCAACTATTCACGATCCGACGACAACCCAACTGACCTACAGTCAGCGGACTCACCGACAAGATAACTTCCACTTCACCCGACCAGGGCATAACAGGGAGTTGAACGGAACAACGTAGAAGATACTGGCGCCCACAACCAATCATACACGGAGCTGTCAAACTACACACCATATTGGACAGCAACGACATGATGAGGAAACCACACTGCCTGAAATTTACGTCAGCGCTCAGGGCAGGTAACCGGAACGTTAACGGCCACAACGCAGAAGATTCCGCTGGTGCACTTCAGTTCAAATAACCAAATACAGTGAAACTCCACCGGAGGATGGCTAGAATTTTGCAACTTGAAAACCACGTTGTTGCTCGAGGGAATATTCCAACAGCCGACAGCGAACTCCAGACGACACAATGTGAACAGTCTAGACTTGCTGGTAGGTGAAATCAAAAATCAACTTTCGTGTCCAGGGTCGGTGAGCCACGGACCTCGTACCAATGGGAACAGCGTCACAAACGCCGACACCACCTAGAGACTGCCAGCAGGCCCCGGCCAAACTACGCCCCACCGAGAATTCCTCGCTGATCCACGCCAACCGACCGACTCACAGAGCCAGTACGCCGACGACGTTTAAAATACCTTGTCAGTCAAAATCACACAAACTACACAGTGTCACGAACACTTGCACGAAGAACTAGACAATGCTAACGGCAGTAACTGTACAATAACAGGGACGAATCGCGAGTCGGCACACACAGCCAACCCATAAGCGATCGCCGGCCAAATACACGTCGTCCGCCAAGACGACCGACCGACGACCAACCAAAGTCGTCCCCACTCCAATCATGTGTCTCGGCAACCGTCGGGCCAGTCATGGCGGTCCGGATCTCACTTCTGCTGCTGCGCCCCGACTGAACTTGTGACCCGTGCCAACTCAAACACTGCCAGGTCAGAACTAACTCACAACACACAACGACCGGAAAGTACGAGGGCATTTCGAAAAGTAAAGATACAATGGCTCATAGTCCTTAAATAGAACATTTATTTAGAAAACGTCAGTTACATCTTATTAACTGGATTATTTGTTATTTTTCGATATAATCACCCCCATTATCCAAACATTTGTTGAGTCGGTGCACAAGCTTTTGTATCCCACAGTCAGAAGGTTGCCGCCTGTTGTCGGGGCCACATTTCAACTTCATCGTTAATCTCTTCATCGTCGTGGAATGATTTTCCACCAAGATGTGACTTTAGGTAACGGAAGAGATGGAAGTCAGTGGGTGCAAGGTCCGGGCGGTATGGCGGATGGTCCAATACGTCCCATTTGAATTGTTTGAGTAGTGCTTTGGTTACGAGCGCTGTGTGAGGCCGAGCGTTGTCATGAAGCAAGCGGACTCCACTTGTCAGCATTCCCCTGCGTTTGTTTTGAATTACCCTTCGAAGACGCTTCAGAGTCTGGCGATATGCAGCAGCATTAATTGTCGTTCCAGGAGGCGTAAATTCCAACAGAAGAATGCCTTGTCTGTCCCAAAAACCAGAAGCCATGATTTTCTTCGCTGAAATCGACGTTTTGCATTTCTTGGCTTTCTGTGTATTCGAATGGCGCCATTGCATTGATTATTGCTTGGATTCAGGTGTATGGTGATAAACCCACGTCTCGTCACCTGTCAGAATGTAATCAAGGAACTCATCACCTGCTTCAGCATAGCGTGTGAGGAAGTCGAGTGCAAAGCTCATCCTTCTTCCGTTAACAGTTTTGGAACCCAGCGCGCACACAATTTCCTGTACCCTAACTTGACAGCCACAACGTCATAAAGAGTTGTCATTGACACGTCCGGTATGATCCGATGCAATTCTTTCAATGTGAGACGTCTATTCGCACGAATTGCTTCCTCTGTTCTCTGAAGAAGGGCATCAGAGATCACAGATGGCCGACCTGTTCTTTGTTCGTCACGAACATCAGTCCTACCTTCAGAGAAATGACGACACCATTTCGTTACATTTTGTAGATTCATAATGTTCCCATAAACAAAAACAATTTCTTTGTGAATATTCACTGGTCTCTGACCTTTTGCATGAAGAAAATGTATGACGGAACGCACTTCGCATTTGGCGGGATTCTGAATCGGCGCAGCCATTTTAAACACGACCTACTCCAACCAGAAAGAACGTTCAACTGCCGAACGACCGCGAGGAGAAAGCTAACGGTTCAAGGTTAACAACAGTGTTGCCAACTTGCTCGCCAAAACACTTCTGTTCCTCTGGCGTACGGTGTATCTTTACTTTCAGAAATACCCTCGTAATAGCAGTCCAGCAAAGATAATACGGGAGGGCCTATATCGATAAGCGCTGCTGCTGCCGCTCGCGGGCAGGCAAGGCAGCAACTCAGTGGCACCAGTAATTGAAAATTAAGATAACGAGGTGGCCGTACGGTAAAAACAAAATGCGAAATAACAAATGGCACGAACACGAGCCATGCACAGCTCACCATGGTTTATAGCATCTATAGACTTAGATAAACATTTTGACAACGTTGACTGGAATAGACTGATTGTAATTGTTGTGGTGTCATAACGAGTCGGTACTACATAGGAATGTAATCGACCGTGCACAGAGGCTGGCATTAGAGGTTCCACTGTGGTGTGACAACAGGAGAGGCAGCGGCCGTCGCCGGACAATCGCTGGCCAGATGGGTGCCACGCCCCTGCGCTGAGGCACACCAGCGCCACGGACCACGTGGATAAGAGACTGTGCAGCTTCAACTCTAGCCACTTGTAGCCGAGTTCTTGCCCAGTTGTCGAGGAGCTCCAGTATGCAGTAATCGAGAATCAACACAGTGCAGTCGCAACGTACGAAAGTAGTACATCTGAACTAGCCTCGGAACATTCGTTTATTCTATGTAGAGAACTGATAACTCTTCCCAGATTTGTCAAGGACTTGTATTTGGAGTTCGACAAGGACGCTCTGTACCAAAGTTGAATACATAACAATATTTCTCTCAGAGCTCGTTTTCTTTCGTTCTTTTGATTTCTGCCTCAGAGCCCACACACCGCCCCAAAAGAGCAACAGTACTTCTGGTGACGAGATTTTACTTGGTCACTTTGATTCTGAAAGTAGAAGCGGTAAAATACAGAGAGCAAAAGGTTATTTGTAACTTGTACAGAAACCAGAAGGCAGTATGGGAAAAGGAATCAATGGCTGAGAAGGCCGTGAGACAGGTTTGTAGCCTACCCAAGTTGTTTTTCAAGCGGTACACTGAGTGAACAGTAAAGGGAACCAAACAAAAATTTGGAGAAGGAATCTTATGTTCGTGAGGAAGGAATATAAACGTTGAGGTTTTCTGATGACATTGCAATTCTCTCGGAGACAGCAAAGGACATGGAAGAGCAATTGAACGGAATGGACATTGCCTTGAAAGAAGTATATAAGGTGAACGTAAGCAAAAGGAAAACAAGAATAATGGAATGTAGTAAAATTAAATCAGGTGATACTTGGGGAACTAGATTAGGAAACGTAGTAGATGGGTTTTACTTTCTGGGCAGCAAAATTACTGATGATAGCCGAAATAGAGAGGATGTAAAATGTAGACCGACACTGGGAACAAAAGCGTTTCTGAAGAAGAGGTATTTCTTAACATCGAATATAAATTTGAGTGGTAGGAAGTTTTCCTGAAGGTTTGTAAACCACATCGAACAGATCATTTTCACAAAAATAGTAGCAAAAGAATACAATATATTATTTTGTTTTAGGTATATGGATGACATCCTTTGCTTAATAGATAAACCACAAACAAAAATTGAAAAACTACATACTCACATCAACAAGAAAAATAAAAATATAAAATTCACAATTGAAAGAGAACGAAACAACCAAATTAACTTTCTGGATATAAAAATAAAAAAAGAAAACAATAAGCATATGTTTGAAATTTCCTGTAGACCCACAGCAACGGACATTATCATTCCCCAATCCTCGAACCACCCACACGCACAAAAGGAAGTAGCACTTCGACACATGCTCCATAGACTCAACACAGTACCACTCACCAAAGAAAGCTACCAAAAAGAACTGGACATAATAATGCGGATAGCACAAAATAATGGCTACAATAATAACACAGTCAAACGTTAAACAACAAAATGAAAGGTAAAATAAAAGCAGAAAGCTGCAAACCACAGACAAAAACACAACAGAACCGAACACAAACACGCAGTCCCATAACAACTACATGGGATAATCAGAAAAAGATGAAAGAAAACACATGATGGTACACAATGACATACAAACACAAACTCACCCATAAAATCACCAACATTTTGAAAAGACAGGAAATAAACATAGCATACACAACAGACAATTTTATACAAAAATACACCCAAAAACTGACAAAAAACAGAGACATATACCAGAAAGCAGGTATATACCAGTTACAATGTAACACTTGTGAAGGAACATACATAGGGCAAATTGGGAGAACATTTGATGTCAGATACAAGGAACACATGAGGGCATGGAAATATGGGGCAAACCACTCCATATTTGCAGAAGACCTAAGAGAAAATGACCACAAACAACCACTAGAGAAGATGACATTAGAATAATTAGAATCAACAATAAAAAGCGCCTTCTGACCATGCAAGAAAATTACCACATACATAAAACCA
This sequence comes from Schistocerca serialis cubense, assembly GCF_023864345.2. NCBI lineage: Eukaryota > Metazoa > Arthropoda > Insecta > Orthoptera > Acrididae > Schistocerca > Schistocerca serialis. The sequence goes on from NC_064645.1 coordinate 411,716,515, forward strand.
AAGCAGAGAGAAAAATCCTGTTGAATGACCAAGTACACATGCCAAGCAACTCATTATTTACACTAATAGATAAAATAATAGAATAATGTTCGCAAAAAGGAGTGTTCAATGAAATAACCGCCACCCCCCCCCCCCCCCAAAAAAAATCGGCTCTATCCCTCCCTCTCTCTCTCACTCATACGCACACACACGGTATAAACAGCATAAACAGAAGTTAGTAACGAACATATACTTCGTTAGGATGGCGACGCATGGGTAAACATACCAAAGACGATGAAACACGTAATGGAATCGCAATAGTTACGCTGTGAAAAGAAGTGCACGACGAAATAGTTGTATCGAGTGACAGAGGAACGATAGTCCACCACAAGAAAGAGTGAGAAACATTGTGAACAGTGTGTGGAGGGCGAAAACACGAAGACCTGAATGTGTTGTTGTTGTGGTCTTCAGTCCTGAGACTGGTTTGATGCAGCTCTCCATGCTACTCTATCCTGTGCAAGCTTCTTCATCTCCCAGTACTTACTGCAACCTACATCCTTCTGAATCTGCTTAGTGTATTCATCTCTTGGTCTCCCTCTACGATTTTTACCCACCACGCTGCCCTCCACTGCTAAATTTGTGATCCCTTGATGCCTCAGCCGGCCGCGGTGGTCTAGCGGTTCTAGGCGCGCAGACCGGACCCGCGCGACTGCTACGGTCGCAGGTTCGAATCCTGCCTCGGGCATGGATGTGTGTGATGTCCTTATGTTAGTTAGGTTTAAGTAGTTCTAAGTTCTAGACGACTGATGACCACAGTAGTTAAGTCCCATAGTGCTCAGAGCCATTTGAACCATTTTTTTTTTGATGCCTCAGAACATGTCCTACCAACCGGTCCCTTCTTCTTGTCAAGTTGTGTCACAAACTCCATTTCTCCCCAATTCTATTCAATATCTCCTCATTAGTTACGTGATCTAACCATCTAATCTTCAGCATTCTTATGTAGCACCACGTTTCAAAAGCTTCTATTCTCTTCTTGACCAAACTATTTATCGTCCATGTTTCACTTCCATACATGGCTACCCTCCATACAAATACTTTCAGAAACGACTTCCTGTCACTTAAATCTAACCTTCATGATAACAAATTTCTCTTCTTCAGAAACGCTTTCCTTGCCATTGCCAGTCTACATTTTATATCCTCTCTACTTCGACTATCATCAGTTATTTTGCTCCCCAATAAGCAAAACTCCTTTACTACTTTAAGTGTCTCATTTCCTAATCTCATTCCCTCAGCATCACCCGACTTATTTCGACTACATTCCATTATCCTCGTTTTGCTTTTGTTGATGTTCAGCTTATATCCTCCTTTCAAGACACTGTCCATTCCGTTCAACTGCCCTTCCAAGTCCTTTGTTGCCTCTGCCAGAATTACAATGTCATCGGCGAACCTCAACATTTTTATTTCTTCTCCATGGATTTTAATACCTACTCCGAATTTTTCTTTTGTTTCCTTTAGTGCCTGCTCAATATGCAGATTGAATAACATCGGGGACAGGCTACAACCCTGTCTCACTCCCTTCCCAACAGCTGCTTCCTTTCATGCCTCTCGACTCTTGTAACTGCCATCTGGTTTCTGTACAAATTGTAAATAGCCTTTCGCTCCCTGTATTTTACCCTTGCCATCTTTAGAATTTGAAAGAGAGTATTCCAGTATTGTCGAAACCTTTCTCTAAGTCTACGATTGCTAGAAACGTAGGTTTGCCTTTCGTTAATCTATTTTCTAAGACAAGTCGTTGGGTTAGTATTGCCTCCCGTGTTCCAACATTTCTACGGAATCCAAACTGATCTCCCCGAAGTCGGCTTCTACCAGTTTTTCCATTCGTCTGTAAGGAATTCGAGTTAGTATTTTGCAGCTATGACTTATTAAAGTGATAGTTCGGAAATTTTGACATCTATCAACACCTGCTTTCTTTGGGATTGGAATTATTATAGTCTTCTTGAAGTCTGAGGGTATTTCACCTGTCTCATACATCTTGCTCACCAGATGGTAGAGTTTTGTCAGGACTGGCTCTCCCAATGCCGTCAGTATTTCTAATGGAATGTTGTCTACTCCCGGGGCCTTGTTTCGACTCAGGTCTTTCAGTGCTCTGTCAAACTCTTCACGCAGTATCGTATCTCCCATTTCATCTTCATCTATATCCTTTTCCATTTCCATAATATTGTCCTCAAGTACATCGCCCCTGTATAGACCCTCTGTATACTCCTTCCACCTTTCTGCTTTCCCTTCTTTGCTTAGAACTGGGTTTCCATCTGAGCTCTTGATATTCATACAAGTGGCTCTCTTTTCTCCAAAGGTCTCTTTAATTTTCCTGTAGGTAGTATCTATCTTACCCCTAGTGAGATAAGCCTCTACATCCTTACATTTTTCCTCTAGCCATCCCTGCTTAGCCATTTTGAACTTCATGTCGATCTCATTTTTGAGACGTCTGTATTCCTTTTTGCCTGCTTCATTTACTGCGTTTTATTTTTTCTCCTTTCATAATTAAATTCAATATTTCTTCTGTTACCCAAGGATTTCTACTAGCCCTTGTCTTTTTACCTGCTTGATCCTCTGCCGCCTGCACTACTTCATCCCTCAGAGCTAATCATTCTTCTTCTACTGTTTTTCTTTCCCCCATTCCTGTCAATTGTTCCCTTATACTCTCCCTGAAACTCTGTACAGCCTCTGGTTTAGTCAGTTTATGCAGGTCCCATCTCCTTAAATTCCCACCTTTTTGCAGTTTCTTCAGTTTTAATCTACAGTTCATAACCAACAGATTGTAGTCAGTGCCCACATCTGCCCCTGGAAATGTCTTACAATTTAAAACCTGGTTCCTAAATCTCTGTCTTACCATTATATAATCTATCTGATACCTTCTAGTATCTCCAGGATTCTTCCATGTATACAACTTTCTTTTATGATTCTTGAACCAAGTGTTAGCTATGATTAAGTTATGCTCCGCACAAAATTCTACCAGACGGCTTCCTCTTTCATTTCTCTCCCCCAATCCATATTCACCCACTATGTTGTCTTCTCTCCCTTTTCCTACTCTCGAATTCCAGTCACCCATGACTATTAAATTTTCGTCTCCCTTCACTACCTGAATAATTTCTTTGATCTCATCACACATTTCATCAATTTCTTCATCATCTGCAGAGCCAGTTGGCATATAAACTTGTACTACTGTAGTAGGCATGGGCTTCGTGTTTATCTTGCCCACAATTTTATGGCATAACTTGACAACTTGAATAGAAGAAGGGGCTGCTGAACTGGTACATTTTGAGATATGAAGGAGTCATGAATTTAATGGTGGAAGAACTGGAGAAGGTAGATATAGAAGATGGATACATTAATGTTATAAAGACAATGTACAGAGGCCACAATTGCAGAATTTGAACACCATTGGGGAACTCTCAATACTTCGAAATAAGACAAGGACTTAAGCAAGAAAGTATTCTCTCTCCTGCGCTTTTTAATGTTGTGATGAGGGAATGAATAGGGCAGTTAAGGATATAGTAAAAGAAAAAGACAAAAAAATGATTTTTGCAGATGATATGGTAATATGGGGTGATAAGGAGGTAGATGTACAGTTACAGCTTGATGCGTGGAAGGAAATAATGAAAAGGTATGGATTAAAAATGAATAAAGATAAGAGTGAAGTCATGGTATTTGGAAGAGAGAAAGGAATCAACGGAAATATTACCTTGAATGGAGAACCCCTCAAAGTGGTAGGAAGTTTCACTTATTTAGGGAGTGAAATATCTAGGGATGGAAGAATAACTAACGAAATTAATAGGAGGTTACAGAGGGGAGGCAATTTCTACCAAACAATAAAACATCTGATTTGGAATAATGAAGTTTCAGAAAGAGCAAAACTCCTTATGTATAAGAATTATTACATCCCTATTGTCACCTGTGGTGGAGAAACATGGACAATGACATAAGGGCACTGGAGCAGACTGCAAGCAGGGGAAATGAAATTTCTCAGAGCAGTTAAGGGAAAAACAAGAATGGACAGAGTAAGGAATGTAGAGATTAGAAAGGACCTCAAACAAGAAAGTATGAGAGAAGAAATTGAAAGAAAGAGATTAAGATGGTATGGGCATGTTAAGAGGATGCATGGGCAGAGACTCCCCAAAATTATGGAAGAACTAAAGATGGATGGGAAAAGACCTAGACGGCGCCCAAGAACACGGTGGAAAATGGGAGTGAGAAGATCTGTTGAAAGGAGAGGTGTGACCTGGCAGCAAGTGGAGGAAGAAAAGTGGTGGGAGGACGGAGCCAAATGGAGAGGACTCGTCAGCACCCAGACCCGGCGATAGCTGGAGCGGGATTCGGATATAGATGAATTTAGTACTGTGGGAAGTTGTGTGTGTGGTGGTGGTGGTGGGGGGGGGGGGGGGAGGTAGAGGGAACGCGGGGTTTAAACTCGTAGATTGAGACCAGGGATTGAATGCAGCAACAGTTTCAAATGGTTGTAAGATTGCAGTAATTATTTGGAGATGAAGAGTTTTGCACAAGGTAGAATAGCGTGGAGAGGTGCATAAAACCCGTCTGTGGACTGAAAACCACCACTTGTCTCAGAATGGGCTCTTTTCCGCTCATCAAGTGAATCTGTTTCGGTCTTCCAGGGCTTTTGTACCACGGCAACCGCCCAATCATGAATTTTCTGCCAAATTTTTTTTTTTGGTCTCATTCCAGCTTTCTTCAGGTCTGCTTTAACTGCACCTATCGTTTTCCACTTTTTCGGTTATAGCTTTATTGCGTGTATCGCAGAATTCCACAATCGATGTGGTTAATCTGATTGGTTCCATTCTTTTAATACGCCCACAGAATTTTAAGCCTGCTCTTCTCATATCCGATGTTGGTATTTGTTTCAAATATAAAGACGTTCTACAATTTTTCTGAATACTTGTCATTCCTTCTTTTGGATTTCCTATTTCTGTTTAAAATCAGCGTTTCAGCCTCATAAAGACATTGCGGTTTGATAGCTGTGTTGTAATGTTTTTCTGGTGTGTTCTAAATTGTAGTTTTTGTGAGCCTACAAGACGTTACCATTTTGTGTCAACAAATTTCATAGTCTTTTCTAGGCCAGTTTTCTGAATGTTTTAGACTAAATATTTGATGTGCTAAAGTCTCTGGAGCTTCTTTAAGAATTTCTATTTGATATCGCGCTATTTAAGTGTTCTTATGTAGAATGACCAGACTGTGTGCTAAAGCTATTCAGTGCATCCTAATACTGTTTCTTCCTATTTTGACTAGTTCGACATTTGCAAACCCACATTTCAGTTTTAGCCAGTCCTAGGTTACAGCTGAAAAGTAATGGTGGAAGCCCACCATCTTGTTTCTCTTGTTTTAATTTCAAAACCTTTCAGAATTTCTCCCCTCAACTTTACCTTACATTTTGCACTGTTTAGTGTTTCACTAATAACTGCAGTGATTTTGAATTCCAGACTAGTTCTTTCAGAACTTGAAAGAGGGACGTACAGTCGACTAGTCATAAACTTTTTTTTTATACGCAGTTTCAAATTACACTCTTATTTAAATTTTTTGACGCCACAGAATTGGTTTCAGGAATTGAATTTTTTTCTGGCCAGGATCTGTTGGTCTGAATCCTTCATGACATTCACCAACTTTGCATTCAAGTATTTATGCAAAAGGTAGGTGGAGGTGGGAGAAAGGAAAGGAAAGAGAAGGAACTATGGACGTCAGCTGCATGAGGTCCGCCCCGGTAGCTGAGTGATGCCGGCACGGTAGCTCAGCGTGTTCGGTCAGAGGGTTAGCTGACCTCTGTAATAAAAAGAACTGAGTTAATCGATCAACAAATAACTTAAACGGATGTCTTACGACGTCCGCCCCGAGCAGATGCAACAAACTAACGCGAACAAAATGAGATTTAACAAAAAAAAAAAGTTGCCAGCGCGACAGAATGTCAATCCTAAGGGCCCAGGTTCGAATCCCGGCTGGGTGTTGTGTTGTCCTAATTATCATCATTTCATCCCCATCGACGCTGAGGTGGCCGTCAAATCGAAAGACCTTCACCCGGTGAACGGTCTACCCGACGGGAGGCCCTAATCACACAACATTTACATTTATTTTAGCTGGATGAGGACTTTATGCGGAATCAGCGACGGCAGGTGAAAATGTGTGTGCCAGACTGGAATTCGAACCCGGGATTTCCTGTTTACTAGGCAGCTGCATTAGAAACTGTGCCACCCGGGCACAGTGTTTTTCGCACTGTCGCGGACTGTTCGGCACGCCTCCTGGCCGACCCACATTCCTGTCCTAGCGCCACCTATGCGCCGTCGCCCTCCACGCTCTCCGTGCTCGTCACTTTCAGATTACTGCGGGAGATCGAACGTGACTGTACACCCGCACGGAAGGTGGTGGGCGCATTGCCCATCGAGGCCAGGAGGCGTGTGGAGAAAGTCCGCGCAATTGCTATAAATATTGTGTCCGCATGGCGCAGAGCTTAACGCAACTGCCTAGTAAGCAGGGGGTTGCGGGTTCAAATCCTAGTGTGGCGCACATTTTCGCTCGTTGCTGCTGATTTCGCATGAAGTCCCGATGCAACTGACATCAGTAATCCCTTTCCTTTCCATTCTCTCCCCTCCACCGTTAAGTTTAAATTATATGTAACACAGCTGCGGATTCTGCGTGGTGTCTGTTCTTGCAGATATATCCAAAAGAACAGATACCACGCATTCATCTACTTCAAGTTTTTGTTGTGCTCATTCGAAGACTATGATAATTTTGTGGCAAAGCTAAGAAAACTCCCTCTGTATTTATATATGACGGTAGTATCTGTTCCCGAAAGAACAGTTACCGTAGATGTCCATGCAGCTTTGCCAGACTGAAATGATAATTAAATGGACTTGGTAGATTAATCTGCCACGAGTAATGAGTATGATGGGCAAACTTCTATTAGGCGCACTACGAATGAAGTGGTGTGGACATGTTGGGAATGTGCGTCTCACGGGGAGCGTGCAAGGGATAAGTCCTTGCAGCACTCGGTGGCTCAGATAGATAAAGCGTCTGCCATGTAAGCAGGAGAACCCGGGTTCGAGTCCCGGTCGGAGCACACATTTTCATCATGTCCCCAATGAAGTATATCAACGCCTGGTTGCAGCTAGGGTGTCCATTTAATTATCATTTCATTCTAGCAAAGCTGCATGCTCATCTACGATAACTGTTCTTTCGGGAACAGATACTACCATCATATATAGTTAAAATATGGCTTCCCGGCCATTGACCTTCTTGTGCGAACGCACACGCTATGCCCGAACTCGTACGGGACTTGGTAGATTAATCTGCCACGAGTAATGAGTATGATGGGCAAAACATCTATTAGGCGCACTACGAATGTAGTGGTGTGGACATGTTGGGGATGTGGGTCTCACGGGGAGCGTGCAGGGGATAAGTCCTTGCAGCCGCACTCTTCTCTGTGCCCTCGGTGGCTCAGATGGATAGAGCGTCTGCCATGTCAGTGGGAGATCCCGGGTTCGAGTCCCGGTCGGGGCACACATTTTTCACATGTCCCCAATGAAGTATATCAACGCCTGGTTGCAGCTAGGGTGCACATTTAATTATCATTCCCTCTGTATTTATTACATCCGTTCTGTCTCCATTTTTGTGTTGCTGATGTATCAACAGAGCTTTCCAGTCATTCAGAATTCACAGTTTTGCAAATTGTTTGCCTGATCAATATAATTTCTTTGAAATTTTTCAGTATTAATGTATTTTCAAGATATAACTTAACTGACTCTGAAATTGACCCCACTTTCATTCTTTATTTACACACATTAGACTGAGGGGCTCCGACAGCCGATCAGTTCCAGTCATTCCACCAGGAAAGCAGTACACAGTTCGTGTTGTCTACAGTTAAACCATGCCTAGACGGTCAACACCGCGGTTCGATAGCGTCCTCATTGTTATTTTGTGCCAGGAAACGCTCTCAGCAAGGGAAGTGTCCAGGCGTGTCGGAGTGAACCAAAGCGATGTTGTTCGGACATGGAGGAGATACAGAGAGACTCGAACTCTCGATGACATGCCTCGCTCAGGCCGCCCAAGGGCTACTGCTGCAGTGGATGACTACTACCTAAGGATTATGGTTCGGAGGAACACTGACAGCAACGCTGCCATGTTGAATAATGCTTTTCGTGCAGCCACAGGACGTCGTGCTACGACTCAAACTACGAGGGCAGTTCAATAAGTAATGCAACACATTTTTTTTATGAAACAGGGGTTGGTTTATTCAGCATTGAAATACACCAGGTTATTCCCCAATCTTTTAGCTACACAACACTATTTTTCAACGTAATCTCCATTCAATGCTACGGCCTTACGCCACCTTGAAATGAGGACCTGTATGCCTGCACGGTACCATTCCACTGGTCGATGTCGGAGCCAACGTCGTACTGCATCAATAACTTCTTCATCATCCGCGTAGTGCCTCCCACGGATTGCGTCCTTCATTGGGCCAAACATATGGAAATCCGACGGTGCGAGATCGGGGCTGTAGGGTGCATGAGGAAGAACAGTCCACTGAAGTTTTGTGAGCTCCTCTCGGGTGCGAAGACTTGTGTGAGGTCTTGCATTGTCATGAAGAAGGAGAAGTTCGTTCAGATTTTTGTGCCTACGAACACGCTGAAGTCCTTTCTTCAATTTCTGAAGAGTAGCACAATACACTTCAGAGTTGATCGTTTGACCATGGGGGAGGACATCGAACAGAATAACCCCTTCAGCGTCCCAGAAGACTGTAACCATGACTTTACCGGCTGAGGGTATGGCTTTAAACTTTTTCTTGGTAGGGGAGTGGGTGTGGCGCCACTCCATTGATTGCCGTTTCGTTTCAGGTTCGAAGTGATTAACCCATGTTTCATCGCCTGTAACAATCTTTGACAAGAAATTGTCACCCTCAGCCACATGACGAGCAAGCAATTCCGCACAGATGGTTCTCCTTTGCTCTTTATGGTGTTCGGTTAGACAACGAGGGACCCAGCGGGAACAAACCTTTGAATATCCCATCTGGTGAACAATTGTGACAGCACTACCAACAGAGATGTCAAGTTGAGCACTGAGTTGTTTGATGGTGATCCGTCGATCATCTCGAACGAGTGTGTTCGCACGCTCCGCCATTGCAGGAGTCACAGCTGTGCACGGCCGGCCCGCACGCGGGAGATCAGACAGTCTTGCTTGACCTTGCGGCGATGATGACACACGCTTTGCCCAACGACTCACCGTGCTTTTGCCACTGCCAGATCACCGTAGACATTCTGCAAGCGCCTATGAATATCTGAGATGCCCTGGTTTTCCGCCAAAAGAAACTCGATCACTGCCCGCTGTTTGCAACGCACATCCGTTACTGACGCCATTTTAACAGCTCCGTACAGCGCTGCCACCTGTCGGAAGTCAATGAAACTATACGAGACGAAGCGGGAATGTTTGAAAATATTCCACAAGAAATTTCCGGTTTTTCAACCAAAATTGGCCGATAAAAAAAAAGTGTTGCATTACTTATTGAACTGCCCTCGTATACGAAAGAGGTTGCATGATTCACAACTTCACTCCCAACGTCCACGGCGAGGTCCATCTTTGCAACTACGGCACCGTGCAGTGCGGTACAGAAGGGCTCAACAACTTGCAGAATGGACCGCTCAGGATTGACATCACGTTCTCTTCACCGATGAGTGTTGCGTATGCATTCAACCACACAATCGTCGGAGACGTGATTGGAGGCAACCCTCTCAAGCTGAACGCCTTAGACACACTGTCCAGCGAGTGCAGCAAGGTGGAGGTTCCCTGCTGTTTTGGGGTGTCATTATGTTGGACCGACGTACGCAGCTGGTGCTCATGGATGGCGCCGTACGGCTGTACGACACGTGAATGCCATCCTCCGACCGATAGTGCAACCATATCGGCAGCATATTGGCAAGGCATTCGTCTTCATGGACGACAATTCGCTCCCCCATCGTGCACATCTTGTGAATGATTCCCTTCAGGATAACGACATCGCTCGACTAGAGTGGCCAGCATGTTCTCCAGACATGAATGGCTCTGAGCACTATGGGACTTAACATCCATGGTCATCAGTCCCCTAGAACTTAGAACTACTTAAACCTAACTAACCTAAGGACATCACACAACACCCAGTCATCACGAGGCAGAGAAAATCCCTGACCCCGCCGGGAATCGAACCCGGGAACCCGAGCGTGGGAAGCGAGAACGCTACCGCACGACCACGAGCTGCGGACCCAGACATGAATGCTATCGAACATGCCTGGTATAGATAGAAAAGGTCTTTTCTTGGACGACGTGGCCTAACAGCCACTCTGACGAATCTACGTCGAATCGCCGTTGAGGAGTGGGACAATGTGGACCAACAGTGCCTTGCTGAACTTGTGGACAGTATGCCACGACGAATACAGGCATGCATCAGCGCAAGAGGACGTGCTACTGGGTATTAGAGGTACCGGTGTGTACAGCAATCTGGACCACCACCTCTGAAGGTCTCGCTGTATGGTGGTACAACATGTGTGGTTTTCATGAGCAATAAAATGCGCTGAAATGATGGTTATGTTGATCTCTATTCCAATTTTCTGTACAGGTTCCGGAACTCTCGGAACCGAGGTTATGCAAAGCTTTTTTATGTGTGTATTAGCGCGCCTGACCTTCTTCACTGTGATTGGGAAGATAAAGTCGAACCATGCTTATAGCAGGGGGTATATTCGATGCTTTAGGCACATTCAAGTCGGGGAGTATGGCAATGGCTGCTCCTTTCCAAACCACAAATCAGGGAAGGCAGTATCACTTTTCAACAGAGTGTCAAGTTTTATGTAGTGTTTTAGACGGAATTCATTTTCTGAATTTCCAATTTCTCCCGAAAATCTACCACTGATTCCTTCTGAGAACCTTGTTGGAGCAGAAGTAGCGAACACTGTTATTTCCTGTTCCCCCTTTCCTATGAAGTAGCCACCGAATATTACCTACATTTTAATACAGCCGAAAAAAGTTTTTTGGTGTGGCCATTATTCGGAGAAGGCATATAAATTTTCGTTTTATAAACTGAAACACTTTTTCTTGCTGCAGTCTATATTTATTTACATTTCTGACGCGTTCCAATTTCTGTATTAAGGCATCTTCAGTGGACGTAATCTAAATTAATGCAGTTTTATTTTTATTTGCGACACTTGTAGATTAGAAAACAGTTCAAGTCGTAAGTTTTATGTTAATAATTTACTTGCTACTGTTATTCGTTTTTTAGTTCGAAACCTACATTTCCTCTCTTCTGGTCATAGATTAGAGGTCGAACTGCCACTTCACTTGTAAAGTATCAAAACATTTCGAAGTCACCATCTTTTAGGTTTGTAGTTTCTATATTCCGTAAGCTAGCTTCTGTGAAATGCCACTACTGGTCTGGCAATAATTGTAGAATTTCTTACTGCAACTGTGACTGATTTCTGTCGTAATTGAGTGTTCGCTTGGTGCCTCTTTCCTTGTTTCTCTTTGTATTGCCAACCATACGAAGTAAATGATGCAAACCTAACGATTGTTCATTTCTGTTCTCTCTCTTTCTTTCTCCCTCTCTCCCTCTCTATCTATCTGTACAGTGCGTAATTAAATTTTTTGAGGACACGTTCCTTACACCAATACAAGGAAAAGTCTAGTAAACATGGGCACTAAAATGCGGGCCTTAAGAGCTATGACCACTTTTTCAGCTTCGATACTGTGAAAAATATCTCTTATTGTAAGGTCTTTACTTTTGATATTTTGGGAGCAGGTAGAATGGACTAAAAAAAGAAAAAAATGTACAGTAAACTTTAGCTCTAAAATGCATACTTTAAAAGCTATGAGAAGCTCCTCATCTTCACCACGTGAAGAACTTCTGTCGTATTGAACAAGTACTCTTAACTCTAAAGCCATGCATTTTAGAGACCATCCAAACTGTACTTTTTCATTGTTTTGGTGTAAGGAGCCTGTCCTCAAAGCCTGTAAAGGAAATTTATTCATACCTTGTATATAGATGTAGGTAAGATACCTGCATCCTTTTTTTGTTTTTTATCTCAGAGATGATATCATCGTGTTAAGACGTATTATGGGAATAGGTTCGTGGAAGGTCGGGGGGGGAGAGGGGGGGGGGAATATTGCAGAAATTAGAATGTGGATCTAATAGCTTTCAGGGAGTGGATAAAGAGGTACAGGAGTACAGCTGTTTGGATTTTTGGCATACTGGTTATTTGGAGGGGATTCCGGAGGAGTGAGGGGAAAGGGGTTTTATGGTATTATTCTAGTGATTATTTGTTGGAAGTTACTCTAATATTGACTGATATGAATAGTGCGTTTTATTTTCTTGTGAGGTTAGAAGCTATCTTTTATTGTTTATTCTGATTAATTTCATGTTTTCCTCTCTAGTGATTGGCTTTTGATTATATTCTCTGAGAGTCTCTGAAAATGTGGACTGACTTGTCCCGTACTGAAAGTATGCAGTTCCACACATTTGTACGTGAACGTGCCGCTGCCTTTCAATAGATTTCAGACACACGAGGCCGTCATACGATGTTTGAAAATGGTGCCAACAAAAGGATAGAAACGTCTAGTTGAGGAGTTAGAAGAGGAAATGGACGCGGTCTAGTCACTGAGGAGCTATAGCTTTCATGTACTTTTTTAAAAATAAAATACTGTATTCAATTACATCAAACAGACAAACTCTGAAAAGAGCTAATAAAACGGATCGCAGCAATAAAATAATACCTGGAAGAGGCAGGGGTAACGCAGTAGGAAATAAAAGGCGGGAAAGAAATTTAAGCAGTAGACAATTGTTCAGGCAGAAAAACCAAAGAATACTGCGAATATTTGGAAAGGATAGGCAAAGAGCCCATTCTGCGTGAAGGAAGTTATGTAAGCAGAGAGAAAGGCTGATAACATCTGAAATACTCTTTGACCCGTTTCTCGTGGTTACGGAGGACCCGAGCGTGAATAATGATGCCAAAATGGTGCCTCCGAAAATGAAGAGTATTTAATCTCGCAAAACGACATGTTTTCCCATTCAAATTCTATATGCTGACAATCAATCAGTTTGATTCTCCCTTTATGCACACTTCCTTCTGCTGATACTTCTCTAGAGCTGCCTTCACACTTCTCACTCGTGGGTAAATGAGAATTTCGCGGCGTGGAATGTTCTCGTTAGTTCCATTACGCCACAGAGAACGTCTGACACCGGCGTAAAAGCAGGTCTCATGAAATCAAACACATAAAACGAAACTTTATTTGCTTTATTTGCAGGATATGCTGCAGGTCAGAAATACGAGGCACGCTCAGATCTGCCACGGAAGAACAGGTGGGAGGAACAGATACGCTCGATGTGGAGCAGTATTCCATCTGGCGAATTACGCGGGTTTATAGTTCTCGTAAAAACCGGTGGCGTGCTGTATCTCTCCAAGAGGCGACGTCTAGAGCGAGAATATGTCGAGGAAAATTCTGACTGCATTGCCTGTTATGTAGGTCACCTTATATATATGCTGAGCGATGAGAGGGGGGGGGGGAGGGGGGGGGGGAGAAACAGCAACGGCAGTATCCGCCAACGGAATGCAATCACTGTGCAGAAGCAACCGCTAAGAGTGCTGTGTAATTATGGCTCACTAGGGTCCTGCAGTTACGATTGCGAGCAGATAAGGGATACCAATTACACAGTGGAAGCTTACACTTTCCGATAAGGGAAGTACTCTGCCTGACAGAAAGACTGAAGCACCTAGAAGGGAGGAGGGAATGAAACGAGGGTGTGTGAAGTTATTTCAGTGATAACGAAATCGAGATAAATTTGCAAGGAATTAGACAGTACGAGTCCACTAATCAGTATGACGTTGCACCCGGTTTGGCCTGGAAGCATGGTTGGCTCTGACCACTATGGGACTTAACATCTGAGGTCATCAGTCCCCTAGAACTTAGAACTACTTAAACCCAACTAACCGGGGACATCACACACATCCATGCCCGAGGCAGGATTCGAACCTGCGACCGTAGCGATCGCGCGATTCCAGACAGAACCTCCTAGAAACGCTCAGTCACACCGGCCGGCCTTCGAAGCATGCACTGGTTCGGTTGGAAATAGGACTTGATATTTTTAAAAATATTGGAAATAGAAGTATCGATATTTAAAAAATATCATTAGCGGCTCATGACATACTGAAAAAAAATTAACTATATATCAACGGAAAAAATATCGACAAACCGGTCTAAACAAATATCGGCTGCACAATGTAAATATTGGGAATAGGACTGTTGATATTTTTAAAAATATTGGAAACAGACGTATCGATATTTAAAAAATATCATTATCAGTTCATGACACATTGAAAAAAATTAACTATATATCGACGGAAAAAATATCGACTTAGCGGCCTAAACAAATATCGGCTGCACAATCTAAATGTACTACTAGTTTTAGAACTGTATATTTATGTATTGATTTATTGTTAGATATTTTGTACATCAACAAGCTAACATCCTACTTATCCCCCTTAGAGCAGAACCGAAAGGAAAACGATGCACGTTCACGCTTGGCGATAACCACTTTGATGACAATGGTAACTGCAGGTAACTGGCACCATAGAAGGCGTCCGATCTTTCGGTTCCGTCACATGTCGGATATTTCTGGAACACTTCATGTCGATTTTCCTGTTTTTTCGTTCCTGCAAACGCCAGCGACCTAGCAGTTGTAGTATCAAAATTGTGTGGTAAGTTAAACGTTGCAGTTTCTGTTGGTAGCACCGAGCGCCGATTACGTCGGGATTTCCCTTCACACGTCTCCGCCCACAGCAAAGACCAATCCTGTCATTTAGATTTTTGTTTCGTCATTTTCAGCAACTGTTGTAAAAGAATGTCGATGAGAAGAATTAGCACACTGTTTGCGTTTAAATTTTTTTTTTTTTAACGCAACTGATGTGCTATTTCTTCACATCGGAAATCTTGTTATTCCATTCACATAGTCATCCATCCTCCCCCCCCCCCCCCCTCCCTCTCCAGTACAATCGGACTTCTTCTTTTGTGTCACCTGTACTTGCTTCACACAGTCAAAGAAAAAGACTGGACGTTATGAAAGCACACAGTGAAAGTAAAACTATGGTTTACTACAATTTCAAAAGAACAACTTCAAATGTTTATCGAAACTTGCGGAAAAATATGATATAGAATAAAAATATCGTCAGTCTATGCTGCAATTAGGTATCGATATATCGATGTAGCGCTGCGGAAAATAAAGGCGATATATATCGATAAAATTTTTAGTCATTGTAGGCATGACGATATATCGATATTTTATCAGCAGCCCAGGTAGGGAAGGTTGTCATAAAGCGGTTGGTCCTTTCCCGAGGCAAGCAGGTCCACAACTCTTGCAAGTGATCCTTGATACTTTTTGTGCTGGTCCTGGGCCGGAGTTGACGTTTGAGCTGTTCCCACACGTGTTCTACCGGGGAACTTCCTGGCCATGTGTCCATAGAGACATGTGCCGTGTGTGGACGAGAATGGTTCTGTTGAAAAATGCCAGCAGGAGACTGTCGCATCAGAGGTGACACTTGACGACGTTGCGTGTCCTTGTCGCGCTGTCCAACTCGTCAGAGGTCTCTCAATCGCTAGCAGCCCTGACCTGAAGTCATACCTGATGCCTGGCCACCCCTTGACGTCAAGAGTAATACCGTTGTGCCTCTAGAACATTGGAAGGATGGGGTCTTCCCCGATGTAGCCGCTATACTCGCCGACTTTGGTCATCCGGGGCAGTGCAGAACCGTGATTCATCAGCAATCCGTGCTTCTCAGTCACAGCACCACTCCAAATGTAGCCATTTGTGCTGTGCTGTTAGCGGCGCCCTATGTGTAGGCTGGTAATTCCCTTGTCTGGCTGCTGCTCGTTTCCATCCAATGGCGAGGGATGACGCAGAATGTTGCAGGAAGTCCTTTGCGTGTTCCCGGATTGCTGGCACAGGTGTGAAGGGGGTTTGGTGCACGGTAAGGCGAAATTCCTTTGTAGTAGTCAGACGTGATCGACCATTAAATGCCCCCGAATGCCCCGACATGTGAATGCCCCCGAAAGCTGGCCAAATGGAGACCCACACTAAAGCCTCTTCCAAAATCCTACAGACGCTGATAAGAAAGACTCACAGTAGTACACTGCATCGCCTTCACTATGGTGACTTAGGGTTTGACGCAGTTCACGGCCCTTATACTCGTGTACCCTACCAGGCTTTGTGACAACACTAAACACCAAAAGCAGTAATGCACTAATACGCGCCGATGGTGTATGTGTGTCGAAGTTGTATTGACATCCGACCGTCTTTTCTGGTGCTTCACTTCTTTTGTTTGGCACTGCACTACGATCTTTTTAGTGCACTTCTGGTTCCTCCAGTTGTCAAGTATGTAACTGAAATTAGAAGCCTAGTGACAGGCGCCGAAAATGGTAGATGCAGTCTCTCTGAAGCAGGTTGAAATATTCTTGTTGTTGTTGTGGTCTTTAGCACGCAGACAAGTTCGACGCAGCTCACCATGCTTGTCTATCCTGTGCAAGCCTCGTCATTTTTGTATAGCTGTGTGTAACACCATGTTATATAGCTGGTATTTTTTAAAACTAAAAATTTGTTGGAACTGACCATTAACGTTTCCTATATTTCATACAAAATCATAAGTTTCCGTTATAAAGTAGAGAAAATTAAATAAAATAATAATTAGAGCCAGTGGAATAGAGTATTATATGCCAAGTAGCAAGGGACTTCATTCAAAGAGTTTCTAACGAACTTTTGTTTCACAACTGCTATAGAAACACAACGCGTGTATTGTTAACGTCTTTAGCGTCTGCGATTCTTTAGCGTTTGGCAGTCTTTGACATCTGGGAGTCTTTGTGTTCGGAATTTTACTGTCGAATCTTTTAGCGTTCGAGTGCTGTGTATTAGCGTCTCTTACGTTCATGCGCCACTGTGTGAAATAGTTAATTTTATTGGAAGTCGGGCTTATTGAAAGTAAATTTCTGTTCGTTTAGTTTACTGCCAAAAGTACGAAAACTGACAGAACTGAGATAACGCTAACATCCAGCGAACGTCTAAATTGGTAAAAGATTGATATCATTAATTCCAATTTAAGAACTTCAGTTTTTGCCGAAGCTACTATTCAAACATCGCGTCGCAACTTGCCTTCGATTATAGACGCTGTTTGGACATTTACTATCGATTTAAAATGCGATCATTCATACTAGCGAATCGTATCAAAGAAACGCCGTCAATAAAACACGAATTAAGGAAATACTATAGTGACCTACGATTTTGAACTGAGTATCAAGAGAAGTGAACTGTGTATTCGGTTATCGCTGTAAAATAATAATAATAATATTAATAATAATAATAGTTTATTCCACATTAATATTAAAGGGAATAATTTTCAATGGACAGAACATCGTGCTGTGTTAAATGAATCTTGTATCTGTCGAACGAATTAGTTCGATGTACTCGTACATGTGCTACGCTGATCAAAAATATCACTTCAGTTTGAAACGCGAATCAGCCGTCTAGTAGCTGTTAATGAGTTTCTTTGGTGGCAACCGCTGAGTAGCATTCATCTCACGCTAGGTGAGGAGAACCCTACGTCATAGTGACGTAACGCTACGTCATCGTGACGTAAATATACCTAAATCGACTTCATGAGTACGTATATCGATCTTCGCAGTTGTACCACAGAGGATGCACGGTAACGTGAAAGCTAAATGTAAATACATGTGTAGAAACCAAGTTACAGCAGTTGTGTGGTATGTTCAGCCCAGTTCAATTACTTATTAAACTGGAATCCTAACAATTTAAGATGTTATTACGTGTTTCTTGAACATAATGTATGTCTGAACGACGGAAACATAACGAAAGTAAAAAAAAGAATCACTTGCAGTTATTTTTTTTAAATCCGATGAATCGTCCATAAATCATGTGGGCAGAAACATGAAATAATTAATTATTAAGCTGTAATCCAAAGAATTTGGGATGTTATTAGGTGTTTCATGAACATAATGAAAGTAGAAAAAGAAGCTTGTAGTCATTTTTGAAAAATCCCATGAGTTATGCATGATTGTGTCGACAGAAACGTGAAATAATTAATTATTAAGCTCTAATTCCAAGAATGTGGAATGTTATTGTGTGTTTCATGAACATAACGAATATCTGAACGAAGGGACCATAACCACTATGAAAGTAAAAAAAGGGAGTAGTCATTTTTTAAAAAATCGATTAATTGTGCATAAACCATGTCGATAGAAACGTGAAATAGGGATAAATTAAAGTGTTTCGTATTTTTACAAAAGCAAATGGATTGTACATAATTCTTCAGTGCGGAAGCGTTAAACCGAGAAATTAATGTGGTTCCAAATATAATTCCGAATGTTGCTGCAATTTTTAATTTTGTCTTCATGTTGCAGATCAACTCAGAACATTTTGCTCTTCAGAAATAAATTATTGCTGATGATTATAATATATAATGCAACCTGTTTATAATAACACATGTAATCATTTTTCTTTATACGCTGTGTGTTGTTGTTGTGGTCTTCAGTCCAGAAACTAGTTTGGTGCAGCTCTCCATGCAACTCAATTCTGTGCAAGTTTCTTCATCTCCCAGTACCTATTGCAACCTACATCCTTCTGAATCTGTTTAGTGTATTCATCTCTTGGACTCCCTCTTCGATTTTTTCCCTCCACGCTGCCCTCCAATACCAAATTGGTGATCCCTTGATGCCTCAGAACATGTCCTACCAACCGATCCCTTCTTCTAGTCAAGTTGTGCCACAAATTTCTCTTCTCCCCAATTCTATTCAATACCTCCTAATTAGTTATGTGATCTACCCATCTAATCTTCAGCATTATTCTGTAGCACCACATTTCGAAAGCCTCTACTCTGCCGGCCGAAGTGGCCGTGCGGTTCTAGGTGCTGCAGTCTGGAACCGCGAGACCGTTACGGTCGCAGGTTCGAATCCTGCCTCGGGCATGGATGATGTCCTTAGGTTAGTTAGGTTTAACTAGTTCTAACTTCTAGGCGACTAATGACCTCAGAAGTTGAGTCCCATAGTGCTCAGAGCCATTTTTGAGCCTCTACTGTCTTCCTGTCTAAACTATTTGTTGTCCACGTTTCACTTCCATACACTGTATACGGCGAAAAAAACAATGACATTTCGTCTATAATTGTTATTCACATTTTAATATTTAAGCAGTATCAACTATAAAAAAATAAGTTTCCTAGTAGTTGCGAAATGATGTTGAACGCTGTCACAATGGGTGAGCTACTTAACAAATTAATCTGAACAGCCCACAATTTTTAGCAGCTCTAAGTGATGTTTCATATGCGATGGTGGAACACTGTGGTTTGTTTATTCTCTCAATGGACATGGTATACATTTTGGGGATGTTTGGCATAATTACTATAGCTATTTCCATATTGCCTAAGAGTCATACAAAAAATAGCTGATAATGGTGACAGCACTCACTGCTTTCAGTTGCTTAAAATGCTGGTAAATGTGACTTGCATGCCATTGTTTTTTCACAGTATACAACGGATAAAGAAAAAACATGACATATGTTATAACAGGTCAGTACATTACAATCATCAGCAATAATTTATTTCTGAAGAGCAAAAGTTTCTGTGCTGATCTACAGCATGAAGGCAAAATTAAGATTCCAGCAACATTCGGAATTATCTTTGGAACCACATTAATTTCTCGGTTTAACGTTTCTTCCCAGAATAATTATGTACAATCCATTGGCTTTTTTAAAAATATGAAACACTTTAATTTTTCTGTATTTCACGTCTCTATCCACATCATTTATGCACAATTAATTGGATTTAAAAAAAAAATGACTAGACGCTATTTTTGACTTTCGTTATTGTTATGGTTCCTTCGTTCAGACATTCATTACATCAAGAAACATACAATAACATCCAAAATTGTTAAGATTACAGCTTAGTAAGTAATTCAACTGGGCTGAACATACAACTGCTGTCACTTCGTTTGTACGCGTCTATTTACATTTAGCCTTCACGTTATCGGTGCAACCTCAGTGGTACAACAGCAACGATCGATACATGCACTCATGTAGTTGATTTAGGTTATTTACGTCACGATGACATAGCGTTACGTCACTATGACGTAGGGTTCTCCTCATCTAGCGTGGGATGATTGCTACCCGCAACCGCTAAACAACGCAGAAAACGCGAATCGGCCGCCTAGTAGCTGTTAATGAGTGTATTTGGCGGCAACCTCTAAACAACGCAGCTAGACGATACTAATAATTTGAATCTAAACTTAGTAACGAAAGAGAGTTTAAAAGATTTGTATAGTCCCGAATATAGACTCAAATTAGTGCAAAGAGCAGACATTATTAACAAATATTGACTGTAATAACAGATAGCGTCGTGTCACCTCGCTTTCACGTACTTCGACGATGCGAAGAGTACTGACTGGGCATAGAAAAAAAGGACATTACATTTTCGCTGATCGTGAAAGTACCAGTAGGCAGCGATAGGAGGCATCACATGTGGCAGCGTATATCCACTTGAATCTGTTTACTGTAGCCAAGTATTGTTAGTTTCTTTATATAGTTTGAACCCCCTTACCCTCTCTTACAGTTCTCAACATAACCAAATTGAATGTTCCTTGGCACCTTTGAATGTGTCCTATCAGCCGCTCTTCTTTTAGTCAAGTTATGTCATAATGCTCTTTCCTCTGCTACTAGACTGAGTACCTCTTCATTAGTTGTCCTGCTCCTCCTAACCCCTACTGACTGGCGCAGTGGTGGTGTCCCAGGCGGCATTAAGGAAAAGAGCTCACCATAGTTTGCGGACAAATGAAATATTGAGGATGCCGTCAAGAACTCAAGTTAGTTTCCGATCTGGAAGCAGACTGTGGAAAGGCAGTGACTGCGACCATACTCGCAGGGAGCCCTTGATTGTACAGATACTTGGAAAGGTAGAAAGGTAGTAGGCATCGCAACACTAACAATAAAAAGAAAATATAAAACACAGATGTATTCTGAAACTGGAGCTGAACAGAGTAATGTTTATCAGAGAACAGCATTCACTCACATTTGCACAACCACAGAAACAATATATGGAAAGACCTTTGGACTAGGACTAAACAAGCTTAACTGAGAATACATCTGTGGGATAATGCTGATCCATTTCTCGCTGCGAACTTTCATGCTATCTCTAATTACATTGTTGATGTGTGACTGTTACGTTGGTGCTTTTTGATGATAAACAAATATCATTTGGCCAAGATCACACCGTCCGCCCTCTGACAAACTATTAGCGGAATTTATCGAGTAACCTATGTGACGTATTTCACATTTCAGTAATCAAAGCTTACTGAAATTATCTTCCTTACATCTAGTATAACATCATTGTGGTACTTCACACATATCACTGCAGACATCATAGCCGGCCGCTGTGACCGAGCGGTTCTAGGCGCTTTAGTCGAGAACCGCGCTGCTGCTACGGTCGCAGGTTCAAATCCTGCCTCGGGCATGGATGTGTGTGAGGTCCTTAGGTTAGTTAGGTTTAAGTAGTTCTAAGTCTAGGGGACTGATGACCTCAGATGTTAAGTCCCATAGTGCTTAGAGCCCTTTCAACCATTTTGCTGACATCATAGACTATCTCATAAGTAGCTGCTACTGAAATGTAAAAAAAACATTGACGTAGATGTCTCCAAATGACCGGAACCAGAGTGTCGATGTATTCTTTCTGTAGGTTATGTTGGTCATAAGTACTTCGTATTCCTCTTATAAATTTCCTCCTCAGCTGTAATCAGAACCGAGTAAAAAGTGTCAATTTTCGTACGTGTGATCAAAACTATCCGGACGCCCCCAAAAACATACGTTTTTCATATTAGGTGCATTGTACTGTCACCTACTGCCAGGTTCTCCATATCAGCGACCTCAGAAATCATTAGATATCGTGAGAGAGCAGAATGGGGCGCTTGCGGATCTCTCGGACTTCGCATGTGGTCAGGCGATTGGGTGTCACCTATGTCATACGTCTGTACGCGAGATTTCCACAGTGCTAAACATCCCTAGGTCCACTGTTTCCGATGTGATAGTGGAGTGGAAACGTGAAGGGACACGTACAGCACAAAAGCGTTCAGGCCGACCTCGTCTGTTGACTGACAGAGACTGCCGACAGTCGAAGAGGGTCCTAATGTGTAATAGGCAGACATCTATCCAGACCATTACACAGGAATTACAAATTGCATCATAATCCACTGCAAGTACTATGACAGTGAGGCGGGAGGTAAGAAAACTTGGATTTCATGATCGAGCGGGCTGCTCATAAGCCACACATCACGGCGGTATATGCCACACGACGCCTCGCTTGGTGTAAGAAGTGTAAACATTGGACGACTGAACAGTGGAAAAACGTTGTGTGGAGTGACGAATCACGGTACACTGTGTGGCGATCCGATGGCACGGTATGGGTATGGCGGAATGCCCGGTGAAGGTGGTTTGCCAGCGTCTGTAGTGCCAACAGAAAAATTCGGAGACGGTTGTGTTATGGAGTGGTCATGTTTTTCATGGAGGGGGCTTGTACCCCTTGTTGTTTTGCGTGGGACTATCACAGCACAGGCCTATATTGAAGTTTTAATCACTTTATTTCTTCCCATTGTTGAAGAGCAATTTGGGGATGGCGATTGCATCTTTCAATACCATCGAACACCTGTTCGTAATGCACGGCCTGCGGCGGAGTGGTTACGCGACAATAACATCCCTGTAATGGGCTGGCCTGCACAGAGTCCTGACCTGAATCCTATAGACCACCTTTGGGATGTTTTGGAACGCCGAATTCATGACAGCCCTCACCGACCGACATCGATACCTCTCCTCAGTGCAGCACTCCGTGAAGAATGGGTTGCCATTCCCCAAGAAGCCTTCCAGCATCTGATTGTACGTATGCCTGCAAGAGTAGAAGTTGTTATCAAGGCTGAGGAAGGGGCAACACCATATTGAATACCAGCATTACCGATAGAGGGCGCCATGAACTTGTAAGTCGTTTTCAGTCAGGTGTCCGGATAGTGTTGATCACATAGTGTATGTCCAACGGTAACTGCTACTGCAGTTCGGTGATAACTGCACCAACTTTCTTGCATTTGATGTTTACCTACGTTTTCCGACATTTTAGCAGAAAAAACCTTACCAAAATTGAAGCGTTTTGGAGTGATCGTCAATATGGAGTACCACTAAAACTGCGTATTTCCGTAATACGCAAGTGAAAATACGGAAACCATTAAATATAGCATGTTAGCTACGCACAAGGACGATTATGAATGTGATTGTTGGTCCTAGAGTGTGTTAGAAAACGTGAAGATGAAAAAGAATATTAACATTTAGCACAAATCGAACCTCCTTCCTTCGGGTCCGTAATATGATAGATCTAACCTCTCAGCCATGGTGGATACTTTTGCGTTGGTACAAGGCGTTTTTTACAGTGTCGGTTAGCGCAGCAACGACATACGGCGAGTGTCCGCCTGAAAATGTTCATGTTAAGTACAGTGTATCAGACAATGTTTGTATAAATTATGTTAATTTTCGTTTTGAAACCTACAGATGTGTGTGTGTTTGTTGTTTCATATGTTTCATGAGGGGCGCAGCAGCTAAGCGGCAGCGGAAGGAATCTTCCACCTGGACCGGAATGTTGAAGTCGCCGGACGCAGACATCTGAGAGCCGACAGGCGTGCGCAGGGAGAAGATGTCGGAAGCTTCCCTTAGATGCTGTGGCCTATGTTTTTAACAATGAAATTATGTTTCATAAACAAAAATGTAATGCTGTAACTTCTGTACTATCCCAGAGTACGCTGTTAGCTATTCTGAAAGAACAGATGTACATTGAAATAATTACGTAAGAGTCATCTGCTTATGGTGTCATGAAATAAAACATTTCATGTATTCTTAAAAGAAAAGTGTTAAGGAATTAATTATTTGGAAATTCATGACTCCAATTTATTTATACTGAGATGCGTGTGAATATCAGGAAGAACGGTGATGTTTACTGAAAGAAAATTTGTGTATTTTATGACTCTAAAAGAAAATAGTGTTTAATCTCCTACTTATCGAGTTTACGAGAAGTGATATAAACTGTGAATCTAGGAATGATTTTCAGATCATAGTGCTCTGATAGGGTATATCAGTGAAACATCATCATTTATTTAAGAGGTATCTAAACTGATCACAAATTCCATAATTAATAATTTCCTGCATCCTGGAATTTTTATGTGCTTACCAGAGATAATTGTGCTTAAAGATATTTGTGTTAACAGTAATGTTTGGTTCGCATAGTATTGGATAAACGAATAGGAAAAGACCTTTCGTTTTAGCTCACATAGTTACGCAAAAAGATAATTTTCCTGAAGCACTACTCAGTATCTATTATTCGACCGCTTGAGTGGAGTGAACCTGTCTAAATAATAATTTTACTAATCTTTGGATAGACAGCGGTGTGGTTAGACGCGATTTCTGTGAAGAAGGTATTGAAACTTACTGGCCTGCGACCAACGTAAGATGGGCTCGGCCAGAAGAATCTTCAAGCTTCTGATCCGTAATATACCTATAAGGGAATTATGATGTGACCCACCCTTTGATAGTAACATTTCACCTTCGACTATCAATGTTATTAATGTTAAGGACTCCGAAAGGCTTTTGCTGCTGATGTGTCATTAACTGCAATTTAATTATAAGAAATCGTACCAAGGGTGACGTGTTTGTGATAAATCTTCAGTGCATCATGCCCTTGAAATAGCATGCTGCTGATGACAATACATAAAAGCTAAAAGTGACGACGGAACCAAGATGGAGCGGGCCAAGATGGAGGGGGGGCCCCGCAACGGCGACTTCTTGTAGGGGGAAGAGTGGGTGGGTGGGGGGTGGGGGAGCCGCGGGCTGTCAAAACAGACACCCCCCCCCCCTGGAGCATAGTCCCCCTCATAAAATTCCTCCATGATCCCCTATTGTGCTAACATTGGTGCCTCTTCTGATGTTAAGCCTATTAGTTCAAAATCATTCTTAACCGAATCAGGTACCTTCTCCTTGGTCTGCCCCGACTCCTCCTACCCTCTACTGCTGAACCCATGAGTCTCTTGGGTAACCTTGCTTCTCCCATGCGTGTAACCTGACCCCACCATCTAAGCCTGTTCGCCCTGACTGCTACATCTGTAGAGTTCGTTCCCAGTTTTTCTTTGGTTTCCTCATTGTGGACACCCTCCTGCCATTGCTCCCATCTACTAGTACCTGCAATCATCCTAGCTACTTTCATACCTGTAACCTCAACCTTATTGATAAGGTAACCTGAATCCACCCAGCTTTCGCTCCCACACGACAAAGTTGGTCGAAAGATTGAACGGTGCACAGATCACTTAGTCTTGGTACTGACTTCCTTCTTGCAGAAGAGAGTAGATCGTAGCTGAGCGCTCACTGCATTAGCTTTGCTACACCTCGCTTCCAGTTCTTTCACTATGTTGCCATCCTGTGAAAATATGCATCCTAAGTACTTGAAACCGTCCACCTGTTCTAAATTTGTTCCTCCTATTTGGCACTCAATCCGTTTATATCTCTTTCCCACTGACATTACTTTCGTTTTGGAGATGCTAATCTTCATACCATAGTCCTTACATTTATGATCTAGCTCTGAAGTATTACTTTGCAAACTTTCAATCGAATCTGCCATCACAACTAAGTCATCCGCATATGCGAGACTGCTTATATTGTGTTCACATATCTTAATCTCACCCAGCCAGTCTATTGTTTTCAACATATGATCCATAAATAATGTTAACAACAGTGGAGACAGGTTGCAGTCTTGTCTTACCCCTGAAACTACTCTGAACCATGAACTCAATTTACCGTCAACTCTAACTGCTGCCTGACTATCTATGTAAAGACCTTTAATTGCTTGCAAAAGTTTGCCTCCTATCCCATACTCTCGCAGAACAGACAATAACTTCCTCCTAGGAACCCGGTCATATGCCTTTTCTAGATCTATAAAGCATAGATACAATTCCCTGTTCCAATCGTAACACTTCTCCATTATTTGCTGTAAGCTAAAGATCTGGTCCTGACAACCTCTAAGAGGCCTAAACGCACACTGATTTTCATCCAATTTGTCCTCAACTAATACTCGCACTTTCCTTTCAACTATACCTGAGAAGATTTTACCCACAACGTTGATTAAAGAGATACCTCTGTAGTGGTTTCAATCTTTTCTGTTTCCATGATTAAAGATTGGTGTGATTACTGCTTTCGTCCAGTCTGATGGAACCTGTCCCGACCCCCACGCCATTTCAGTTATCCTGTGTAGCCATTTAAGACCTGACATTCCACTGTATTTGATGAGTTCCGACTTAATTTCATGCACCCCAGCCGCTTTATTGCACTGCACTCTATTGACCATTTTCTCCACTTCCCCAAATGTGATCCTATTTCCATCATCATTCCTATCCCATTGTACATCGAAATCTGAAACATTACTGGTCGTATTTTCACCTACATTGAGCAACTCTTCAACATATTCCCTCCAACTGCCCAAGGCATCAACAGGAGTCACCAGCAGTTTTCCTGACCTGTCCAAAATACTTGTCATTTCCTTCTTACCTCCCTTTCGAAGACTGCTAATTACACTCCAGAGTGGTTTTGCAGCAGCTTGACCCAAAGTCTCCAACCTGTTTCCAAAGTCTTCCCAAGATTTCTTCTTGGATACTGCAATTACCTGTTTGGTTTTGTTTCTTTCTTCAACATAACTTTCTCTGTCTATCTGAGGTCTAGTATGTAGCCATTTTTGATAAGCCATCTTTTTCCTTTTACAGACTGCCTTACTGTGTCATTCCACCAAGCTGTTTGCTTCATCCTATCTTTACACACTACTGTTCCAAGACATTCTTTAGCCACTTCTTGTGCTGTGTCCCTGTACCTTGTCCATTCCTTTTCCAATGACTGTAATTGACTACATTCAACTAACTGGTACCTTTCCGAGATCACTGTTATGTACTTGTGCCTGATTTCCTTATCCTGATGTTTCTCCACTCTTATCCTCCTACATATGGGCCTGACCTACTGCACTTTCAGCCTCACAATACCAGTTTCACTGCAGATTAAATAGTGATCAATGTCATCAAAGAATCCCCTGAATACACGCGTGTCCCTCACAGCCTTCCTGAATTCCTGATCTGTTATTATATAGTCAATGACAGTTCTGGTTCCCCTGCCTTCCCAAGTATACCGATGAATGTTCTTATGTTTAAAAAAGGAGTTTGTGATTGCTAAGCCCATATGGCACAGAAATCCAAGAGTTGTTTCTCGTTCCTGTTGGCCTCCATATCCTCTCCAAATTTACCCATAACCTTTTCATACCCTTCTGTTCGATTTCCAATCCTGGCATTAAAATCATCCATGAGCAGAACACTGTCCTTGTCCTTTACTCTAACAATATGTCCTAGATGCCCAGCCTTATTCCAAAGTAACTGGTATCCCAACTGTCAGGACCACTTACGTGGCCACTCAACACAGGGTTGTCGCGACCACGCAATACGCGCGCGTTTCCCTCACTCCCTACCGCTACGCAAATGCTCTGGTCTGCATTAGATAGATCGACAGCTGTGGTGTGTAACAATGAGGGAACCACCTGAGACTAAACAACAATAGTCAGGGAAAGCACTTCAGATGGGGGACTGGCAGGGTGCTAGAATATGGAAACAGCGTGCTATGGGCAGCCACGCAGGCCAGCGGAGAAATGACTAACATTTGAAAGATTGAATTCATTTTTCCCACCCTTTCTATTCTACAAGGTGTCCCAGGCCTTTGAGGTCAAATTGAAACCGGTAATAGTGGTTCCACAACCGATTATACTCGTATTGAGATAGGGAACTAATGGTCGGAAACGCGTGTTTATCGTGTTGTGGACATACACAGCATACTCCACATAACAAGAACGTAGCTCATAGTAATTGTTCAAAGCGACGACCGCGATTCTCAGTGCATGTATTGTTGTACTGTAACGGCGCAAGCAGTTCTGCAGCACTCTCGCACAGATCCCGGGTGTCCAGGGGCGTTTCCAGAAGTCGGTCAAGGGTGGGGGGGCTAATGAGGGGAGAGGGGCTTTGGTGGAATGGAACACCGCTTAACAAAAGGAGAGTTGAGGTCCTCCACCGACAAACTGGTAAAATTTGGTTTTGCTTAAAGTGGTTTCTAGTAAATGTTTCGGAGTACAGGGTAAAAGAAATGTGTATTAATAAATAATAAGTCGCCAGTTTTAAGTTAAATGATATTTATTGGTTTAGATAGTAAGCTATTTGCTGGTCTTATTCTTTTATTAAAATGTGTTTGAAATACATTGCAACCTATATTGTTACATAATTATAAAAAAGGGAATGAATCTGTTGGAGTAAAATATTCGCTGATTTCTGAAATTTATGCAGTGTAATGTGATGCTCCATGGGGGGTGGGGGGTGGCTATAGCCCCCGTACCCCCCCCCCCCCCTTCCCCTTGCCACTGCCCCTGCGGGTGTCTGTTGTACACCGGAACAGGCAGCGGGTAATAAACAGTATGCACCCCTGACCACCAAACAGACGTACTGCACACAACACACACAACATAGCTCATAGCACGTGCGTCACGTGATGATCGCATCCATCTCCCTGGCACATTAACCTGTGCCGCATGCGCACCGCCACCCCTGGTGTTTGTTGTCCATTGCGTCAGGAGACTTGTGACGTGTCCGTAGTGAGGAGGGTTGCTGTGTACAGTGGATGACGCGTAGTCAAAGAAAGAATGTTACTCGTCACGACAGTTGACAGACACACATTTTATGTATAGTACGGCAGGATGTAGTGCTCGCAAAACAGCACGACCGTACAGAGAACGCTTTCCCAGCAGGCGTCATCCTATTTTGTCTCTGCCGATACCAGTTCACGAGAGGCGGGGTCGTTCATTCCACAGATTGCCGGCCAAGGTTCCCCTCAAAAATCATGTCCGAACATCAAACTTTAAGGAGATGGTGTTGGATAGTTTGGCCGACCACACAGCAATAATTCATCGTCAATCTGCCCGTGAAAAGCTCACTTCGAAGGATGATGATGATGATGTTTGGTTTGTGGGGCGCTCAACTATGTGGTTATCAGTATTCATCGTCAATCTGCCCGTGAAAAGCTCACTTCGAAGGATGATGATGATGATGTTTGGTTTGTGGGGCGCTCAACTATGTGGTTATCAGCGCCCGTACAAATTCTCAATTTTTGCTCAGTCCACTCTCGCCACTGTCATGAATGATGATGAAATGATGAGGAAAACACAAACACTCAGTTATCTCGAGGCAGGTGAAAATCCCTGACCCCGCCGGGCATCGAACCCGGGACCCCATGCACTTCGAAGGATACAGTGCCGAGAGTGCTGTTGGAACAGGTATTACACTCCTGTCAGAAAGAACATCTGTAATGGATCTTCCACTGTAGTGCCGAACTTTGTACAGTTTGTATTGTTCGCGGATGATGTGTCATTCACGCGTGATGGTGTTTTCAATACCTGCAACAGCCATGTCTGGAGTGAGGACAATCCGCGTGCCACAAACATAGGTGACCACCAGCAACTATTGTCTGCCAGCGTATGAGCGAGCATTGTCCGAGATCACCTAATAAGACCTCATTTGCTGCCTTTCCGTTTGATTGGTCCACATTGCCTGATGTTCCTGCGAGATGTTTTGCCACAGTTCTTGGAGACTGTACCGCTTGTTGTCTGCGATAGGACGTGGTTTCAAGGCTATTCTGCAACAGTACACTTCGATGTTAATGTCCGTTAACACCTGAGCAACACGACATCATCATTGGAGTGGAAGGGGAGAACGGCGCGATCGTCAGATCTCACACCCTGGGACTTTTTCAAATGGTTCAAATGGCTCTAAGCACTATGGGACCTAACATTTGTCATCAGTCCCCTAAGACGTAGAACTACTTAAATCTAACTAACCTAAGCACATCACACACATCCATGCCCGAGGCAGGATTAGAACCCGACCGGAGCAGCAGCACGGTTCCGGACTGATGCTCCTAGAAACGCTCGGCCACAGCAGCCGGCGGGACTTTTTCCTCTGGGGGATTAAATCAAGACGGTTTGTGAAACGCCCGTAGAAAAAGGTCTATAAGATGCCTGTGTCATGTTACAACAGACACCAGGAATATTTGAGATAGTGTGGCAAAACTTCATGCACCGTCGCCATGCATGCATTGAGACTGGCGGTCGTAACTTTGAACAATTACTGTGAGCTACGTTGTTGTTATGCCGTGCACACTATGTATGTCCATAACAAAATAAATATGCATTTCCGACCGTTGGTACTACATCTCAATATCATCGGCTGTGGACACACTACCACCTGTTTCAATTTGATCTAAACGGTTTCACACACCAAGTATTAGTCTTAATAATAGTTAATGTGCTCAGTTAGCAACCTTTCGTAATTCCGTCAGTCTTCGGCCTTCAGGATACACGCTGTGGTCGCTGTCCAAAGAAGTCCACAAGCTCCTTATCTGAGGGGTTGGAACACAGCATGTGTTCCGAAACATGATTCCTGGTTGTGAAAGTTGTGTGTGTGAGAGAGTGTCTTGCAGGGCCACAAAGTACTTGTTTTCTGGAGACCACCGTGGGTGTGATACCTTTAAATGAGCTGTTGTGACTGGCGAGGCTGACCGCAATGTCACCGGCTGTTCTTATTCCGAGACTAATAAAACGTTCCCGACGATAATGCCAGTTCTTGCTTGCATTTAACGAAGTGTGTTGATATTCTTTCTATTATCAGATTAATTAATCCAGTTTATCCAGTGTTTCCTTTGTTTACTTGGATAGGGGGCGATAGGTAAACTTTCGGTACCTTGTGTTAATAAAAAGCTTTGCATAGTGTTTCTTTTCTCTGCTAAATATATTTCAAAAGTGTTTTATATTCTTTCCGATACATCGCCAGTTTAATTAATCTAATATTGTTAGTTTTTTTTCTTTCTGAACTTCAACCCTTGGTGATAAATAACCTTTAGTGTGTCTTGTGTTCATATATAGCACTGTTTTGCATTTCTTCCCTGCTGAACATGTCGCTCAAGTGTTTTAATATTCTTCCCGAGGTATTGTCCTTTTAATTAACTGTATTTACTCAGTGTTTTCTTTGTCCACCTGGGCGCGTGGTGGTAGGCGACTATCGGAGGCTACTTGTACGAATAGGTACTGACTTCGGGCTGTCAGACAGGACGACCTCTTGTTTGTGTAGTATCTTCAGCTCTTTTCTGCATGTTTCCCTACCCGTGAAGTACATAATTAGTCAATAATAATAATAAATCGTATGGTTCACTCCGTAAATGTGTCATGTACTTAAGTGGTGCAACTGTTCCTCTTTTCATTGTTTCTTCTGTCCACATATGGGAAGTTCGCCAAGTTCCTTGTAACAATATTGTGTTCCTTCCCAACCACTCAGTAAATAACGACACTATCTTGTGTATGACGTTTCCACTGATAAAATTACCAAATATGCAGCAACCAGTCGCAAAATCATGTTTTATTTATTCACTTTTGCAAATCGATTAACAGTCATCATCAGTGCTACAAATACAAGAATAAAAATAATTAATAACAGTGACCAAATGAATAAATGTACATAAAGCAACGTAAACCAATTAAATGTATATGGACGCATTAAACCATTTAAATTGAACATACAAATTTACCTTTGAACCACTACGTGCCCTGAGTAGTAATACTGTCTTAAGCAGAGGTCAAACATAAAGTGATACATCGAGAATTGACTATGACAGCAAGAAACCATAAGGGGGCGCTGCAAAGCAAACCCGCCCTCTATGCGAAAAGATACAGCTGAAATAAAAATAAGAAGAAGAAAGAGCTATGACATACAAAGTGAGGTAAAATATAATGATATAATACTAAAATATTTACATGAAATGGATATATTGACAAAGATTTTGTCAACCATTGTACAAATTAGTAAAAAGGAACAAACATGGATGAGAAGCACACCATCTAAAATTTTTTTAAAATTTTTAAAATTATTCATCATATTTTTATCCAAGTTTTGCAGCGCCCCCTTATGGTTTCTCGTTGCCATAGCCAATTCTCGACGTATCACTTTATGTTTGACCTCTGCATATTTGGTAATTTTATGGTTTACGGTCGCTGCACGACTTGGGAACCAGATGGAGCCCACAATTCATAAGTTTCTACTGATGTTGGCGTAAATCTAATTATAGTGCTCATGTGCCCATCATCAATTACAATAAATGTTAATATGAATTTATCGCTGTTTTATTCGAAATTCTGGCAATAATATTCCCCTTTTAAACGTTTTTTGAATTAATTAGATTGCATTGAGGCACGCTTCCTGTTGCTGCATGTCAGCGCCTCTAATTAAAACAAATAGCTAGCGCATTACTTACTGGCTGAATGATTGATCTCCAATAGCTGTGACGATATTGGCTCCATGGAAACAGCTATACTATTGCTCCGCGGGCGTTCAGGAGACAGTTACAACTACGTGAGAGCGATTTGTGTGAGTGAGCAGATGGACTGCTAAATCACGAGTTCCTGTAGCTCATCATCATCTTGAGGCAAAGCACACGCTTTGAGGAGTAATGTATCAGAGAAACGTGTAGCTGTGTCAGCATAATTGCTGAAAGTGTACTATGTGACGTTTATTTTGCCCTGAAGTACTGGAAGCGCATTAGGATCCTGTATTAGGTCTAAAAGTGAAAGGGTCTCTTAAAGACGAATGATGTACTAAATTATAATTTAATGTTTTCAGCAACCGGCATGCAAATTAATTTCGGTATAATTTTAAGTCCACCAAATATTTTTTCAGACGTGTTCCGGTAATTGGTTGCAAATGTGAATGTGCCTATTCTTTCCTGCACTGGTTCGTTGGAAACTAAGTTGGACTCTACGTTGCTTAGATGTTCTTAAGTAAGAGAACATAGTACTGAATCTTTGTAGACAAAATTTATGACACGCACGTACTTTTTGTGCATGTAGACTTTCCATGCATATTCTACTGATGAAATCTTCTTGAACATTCATTCGGGCGGCTGTGCCGAAATTCTGCCACGCTGCCATGAGAGTGACACTCAAGCGAAACATCGTGGAATTTCGGCACAGGCGCCCGGATTAAAGTTCGAGAAGATTTCATCAGAGACGTACCTGATTTTGAATAACCGTATGTGATACATTTATTTAAGTATGCGTTTGCAGGAGAGAACATTGTTCAGGGCGCAATAATAAACTGTCTACTAGTTTTTAACTTGTGAAACAATGACTTGTAAGTGAAAAGGAAATAGCTTTATTTCCTTTTCACTTACAAGTCATCGTTTCAAAAGTTGATAACTAGTAGGCAGTTGCAGTTCTTCTAAATTATATTGCTATAATGCAGAAACATTGAGTAACTGAAGCAGTTTGCACACCGTACATCGTAGGTCGGATCGCAATATGTATTCCAGTAAACAGACCTTAGACTTAATGACCAGTTGGTTCATAAGACAGACTATTCTCGCATACTGGCGATAGTTTGTATTTTGCATAATCTAGAAATACTAAAAGTCCAAGTAACGCGGACTTCCAGTTTTAATTCGCATCTCTCGTGTCTTGTGTACTGTGATAGTGCTAAAGGAAGCCTTGTGTACTACGTTAGGCAAGACATTCACAGTCATTTCAATCTAACATCGATAAATAATTTTGAAAATCTTACAGCCCATAACGGACAATGCTTTCATTTGAAAAATATATCGAAATCATGGACAAACAAAATTATCAAAATAGAGATGTTACAATAATCGACTTGTGGCATAATTACGTCAAATTTAATGATTCCATGCATGTTCTGCATTACGCTGCCACAGCTGTTAATGGTGCCTCAGCTGCTGTTAAGATATGCTTTAATTTCCACTGACGGTTACGTTCATTAAGCCACGTGTTCTCCGAGTTCGCACCATGTTTCCAACTTAGTTTCCTACTATTACTGGGCGGCCAACGTTTGCAACATGTGGCAAACGTGTTTCGAAGCACAGAAACAGCTATGCGCGCCCAGAGTCGGTCAAAGGGAATTGCTTCTGGTCAACCACCACTAGCTGCTGCTTCACGTGCCAGTTTATGTTTATGCTTCAAGTTCCTATTTCGCCTGGAGTATTGTGATTGTTTCGTAAATTACCACATTATTTATGAAACAATCACAACACTGAACGAGGTAGCGAACTGTGAAACTGATAATGTTATGTCGATCAGAGGAGAGTGTCTTTGGAGAGTAAGAAATGTACTGCAGAATTTGGGTTTGTGCTGGGGATTGTGCAAGCGTAGGCTTGTTTTTAAATAAGCCTTATTTACAGCCACATATCAAAACTTGGAAGCTCCGACAACATGAACAGAAATATCTTTAACAGTTAAAATCAGGAAAGAGCAATATTCTGCCTAGGAATAACTGCTACAACAATTGGCCTCAGGTAAATAAATTTAAGGAAAACTTTTGTTAAACAGATCCAAGTATTGCTAAACAATATTACTCAGCCTAGGTGACATTATAATTGGGAACCTGTCAAGAAACAAACCTCTTAATATCAGCCTCTAATACTGTCAGAATGTGGGTGTTATGCTGACGCGTTGTGCAACGGATTGATCTGACAAGTACCCTTTGGCTACTGCAAGAAGCAATACCCACACCACACTACTACAGCAGTCAGACAGACGCTCCTAACGTACCAAAAATGCCTGAATATCTTCTGGAGTCGTCCACTGCAAGGAAAAGACATAAAAATATTCTATTTTCTTACGTAACTAGTGGAATGCTTGGGTACTGAAGTATTGCTAGTTAGTGTAAGAAAAACACTAAACGAAAGGAAAATATTATTTATTGCAAAATCTGAAAAAATCAAGTGAAACTTTTATTTATAAACTGATACACAAATTTCAGGGTTCTTTTCGAAATAGGAGCTTACCTCCTACGGATAGGAATCCTGTTAATGAAATTTATATACAAAGTGTGGGAAATCTTTTTTATCCCTTTTCTTTAAGAATATTATTTATTCGGCAGAATGGCTTGAATAATTATCTGATTGAATTTTTCTAAGTACGGTCGAGGCTGGCATGTGAGAAATGTAATGGAGTGACGTGAATGAAGTATATTATTTCTAATGGAGGAAAGATGGGGCTCGCCTATGCTGTAGCGCACAATACCATGAGCTGCAACGACTGCTGCCTGTGTCGTTCGCCGCTGAAAAGTAACAAAACTATCTCTTTCTATCTGGATTGACCTTCGCCAATCGAACTCTCACTACGCCTTGATGAAGTCATGGACTCCTATCTGCCCCTCGTCTACCTATTGGTGTGGTATACTGGTCAGATAACCAGTCCACCGCGTTGCCACTCAATGTTCGCTTGCAGGTGATAACTAATACTCTGTCTGTATTCACACTGCACATTAAGTGTCGCGGCCAACACAGTGAACAAATACTTAATCGCGAGCGACTCAGCATAGAGTATCACTCCAATTTGCTAGCGACAGAGGTGCTCTCTCAGTGAAGTACTGAGTAGAGGCTTTGTTCCTCACTCTCTGCATTCACGCACGAGCGCACTCGCTCCCGCTACGTGTTCCCTCTTCAAGAGTGTCACCGGAATGACCCCTCTCCACGCAAAAGGCGAAAGGGTATATCATCCGCTGTCTTTCCCTCACTCCTCCAGCTCATTGTCTCAGAAATAGTCCGCCAATCAGCGTTAATATTACACATGCTCCGTTTAAGCCGACCAATCCGGAAATATATAGCATCTGCTTAAGGCATTTACTGTCCACCTGTGAGAACTCTGAAACTGCACTCTAGGTCCATCAAAAATGCGTATGCTGGGGCTCTCCCAAACGATATCTACTCTACATCTGCATCTACATCCATACTCCGCAAGCCACCTGACGGTGTGTGGCGGAGGGTACCCTGAGTACCTCTACTGGTTCTCCCTTCTATTCAAGTCTCGTATTGTTCGTGGAAAGAAGGATTGTCGGTATGCTTCTGTGTGGGCCCTAATCTCTCTGATTTTATCCTCATGGTCTCTTCGCGAGATATATGTAGGAGGGAGCAACATACTGCTTGACTCTTTGGTGAAGGTATGTTCTCGAAACTTCAACAAAAGCCCGTACCGAGCTACTGAGCGTCTCTCCTGCAGAGTCTTCCACTTGTGTTTATCTATCATCTCCGTAATGCTTTCGCGATTACTAAATGATCCTGTAACATAGCGCGCTGCTCTCAGTTGGATCTTCTCTATCTCTTCTATTAACCCTATCTGCTACGGATCCCACACTGCTGAGCAGTATTCAAGCAGTGGGCGAACAAGAGTACTGTAACCTACTTCCTTTGTTTTCGGATTGCATTTCCTTAGGATTCTTCCAATGAATCTGTCTGGCATCTGCTTCACCGACGATCAACTTTATATGATCATTCCATTATAAATCACTCATAATGCATACTCCTAGATAATTTATGGATTTAACTGCTTCCAGTTGCTGACCTGCTACTTTCTAGCTAAATGATAAGGGAACTATCTTTCTGTGTATTCACAGCACATTACACTTGTCTACATTGAGATTCAATTGCCATTCCCTGCACCATGCATCAATTCGCTGCAGATCCTCTTGCATTTCAGTACAATTTTCCATTGTTACAACCTCTCGATACACCACAGCATCATCTGCAAAAAGCCCCAGTGAACTTCTGATGTCATCTACAAGGTCATTTAAGTATATTGTGAACAGCAACGGTCCCATGACACTCCCCTGCGGCACACCCGAAATCACTCTTACTTCGGAAGACTTCTCTCCAATGAGAATGACATGCTGCGTTCTGTTACCTAGGAACTCTTCAATCCAATCACACAATTGGTCTGATAGTCCATATGCTCTTACTTTGTTCATTAAACGACTGTGGGGAACTGTATCGAACGCCTTGCGGAAGTCAAGAAACACGGCATCCACCTGTGAACCCGTGTCTATGGCTCTCAGAGTCTCGTGAACGAATAGCGCGAGCTGGGTTTCACACGATTGTCTTTTTCGAAACCCATGCTGATTTCTACAGAGTAGATTTCTAGTCTCCAGAAAAGTCATTATACTCGAACATAATACGTGTTCCAAGATTCTACAACTGATCGACGTTAGAAAGATAGGTCTATAATTCTGCACATCTGTTCGACGTCCCTTCTTGAAAACAGGGATGACCTGTGCCCTTTTCCAATCCTTTGTAACGCTAAGCTCTTCTAGAGACCTACGGTACATCGCTGCAAGAAGGGGGGCGAGTTCCTTCGCGTACTCTGTGTAAAATCGAACTGGTATCCCATCAGGTATAGCGGCCTTTCCTCTTTTGAGCGCTTTTAATTGTTTCTCTGTCCCACTGTCGTCTATTTCGATATCTACCATTTTGTCATCTGTGCGACAATCTAGGGAAGGAACTACAATGTTGTGTACGCTAGCCTCGACTTTTTAAACTCGGTGCGCACTTGCGATTTATTTATTAGATATGAACATCGATTAAATGGAAATATGTAAAATTGACTCTACCCTATCAAGTCTGGGCTCGAATGAAACGTCTTTATATGCAGAATATGATGGTGAGGTCGGAATATGTAAGAAATGAAGGGCAGGAGACCACGGCACCTTGCAGTAGCTTTACAATCAGGTCCCAAAAATCACACTATATAACTAAGATGAGAAGCTTCGCAGTTAGAGATATACTCTACCAGAAAACACCTCAACTGACTACTCAACCAATGCTAGCAGTCGTCACAACTACACAACAGCAGACAAGGAAAGCAGTAAAAGACAGGAATCCTTATGGCTACATTTACTGAGGCGACAAAAGTCAAGGCATGCCCCCTAATATCGTTTCAGATCTTTTGCACGGCGTAATGCAGCAACTGGACACGGCATGGAATCAACGATCTGCTGAGTGTCCCCTGCAGAAATGTCGAACCATGGTGCCGTTATAGACGTCCATAATTGTGAAAGTGTTGCCGGTGCATGATTTTGTGTGCGATCTGATCTCTCGATTATGTCTGACAAATGTTCAATAGGATTCATGTCGGGCGATTAGAGTGGTCAAATCATCTGCCCGAACTATCTAGAATGTTCTTCAAACGAATGGTGAACAATTGTGGACTGGTGATATGGGGCATTCTCATCCACAAAAGTGCCATTGTCGTTTGGGAACATGAAGTCCATGAATTGTCTCCAGGTAGCTGAACATAACCATGTATACCAGAATGAGATTTTCACTGCGCTGCAGAGTGAAAATCTCATTCTGGAAACATCCCTCCGGCTGTGGCTAAGCCGTGTCTCCGCAATATCCTTTCTTTCAGGAGTGCTAGTTCTGTAGGGTTTGCAGGAGAGCTTCTCTTAAGTTTGGAAGGTAGGAGACGAGGTACTGGCAGAAGTAAACCTTTGAGGACGGGGCGTGAATCGTGCTTGGGTAGCTCAGTTGGTAGAGCACTTGCCCGCAAAAGGCAAAGGTCCCGAGTTCGAGTCTCGGTCCGGCACACAGTTTTAATCTGCCAGGAAGTTTCATAACCATGTATAGTCAGTGATCTGTTCAGTTGGAGCAGTGGACCCAATCCATTCTATGTAAATGCAGCCCACACCATTATGCAGTGACCAACAGCTTCCACAGTGCCTTGTTGATTACTTGGGTCCACGGTTTCGTGGGTTCTGCACCACACTCGAACCGTACCATCAGCTCGTTTCCTTTTTCTTCTTATTCTTCTTCTCTTTCTTTTTGAGTAATCAGTCTTCTCAGTTGGCCTATGCTGGTTCATCACGAATTCCACTCCTGTGCCAATCTCTTCATCTCAGAGTAGCATTTGCAACATATGTCCTCAATTATTTGGCTGGATACATTCAATCTCTGTCGTCCTATACAGTTTTTACCCTCCACAGCTTCCCCTAATACCATGGAAATTATTCCCTGCTGTCGTAACAGACGCCCTACCATCCTGTCCTTCCTCTTTTCCATATACTCCTTTCCTCTCGGGTTCTGCACACAACATTCTTATTCCTTACATTATAAGTCCACATAATTTTTAGTATTCATCTGCAGCACTGCATCTCAAATGCTTCGATTCTCTTCTGTTCCGGTTTTCCCACAGACCATGTTTCACTACCATACAAAGCCGTGCTCCAAACGTACATTCTCAGAAATTTCTTCCTCAAATTAAGACCTTTGTTTGATACCAGTAGACTTCTCCTAGCCAGGAAAGCCGTTTAAGCCAGTAGAACTCTGCTTCTGATGTCCTCCTTGCTCCATCCGTCATTAGTTGTTTTGCTGGTAGGTAACAGAATTCCTTCGCTCCATCTACTTCGTGACAATCAATCCTGATGTTCTCTCACAGTTCTCATTTGTGCTACATATCATTACCGTCGCCTTTCTTCGATTTACTCTCAATCCATATTCTGTACTCATTAGACTTATACTCCATTCAGCACAGCCTGTAATTCTTCTTCACTTTCATCGAGAACAGCAATATCAGCAGTGAATCTTATTATTACGTCTTTTCACATTGAATTTTAATACCACTCTTGAACCTTTTTTTCATCATAGGTTCTTTGATGTATAGATTGAACAGAAAGGGCGAAAGACTACATCCCTGTTCTAAACCCTTTTTAATCTTGGTCTTCCACTCTTATTATTCATTCCTGGTTCTTAGACATGCTGTGTATTACCTGTCTCTCCCTATAACTTACTTCTGTTTTTATTATCACTTGGAACATCTTGCACCATTTGCATTCTCGAACGCTTTTTCCAAGTCGACAGTTCCTATGAAGTATCTTGATTTTTCTTTAGTCTTGATGCATTATCAACCGCCACGTGCTTGCGCATGTATGTGATGGAGACACTTAACATTTATAATGTCATCTCCCTTGGACGCCTCTGTGCTACTTACGACAATTTTGTAAGGCCTGCGTATTATAGGCAACTATTAACATGACCATTGTTTGCCTTGATGTTGTAACCTGTATGTCTCCTAAGGTATGTAACTAAATTTATATGTATACATGTTATATAAGTGGAATCCAAGCCCACTTTTTTAGTGTTTTCTGTCCTCTCTAGATCAATGATGGCGGCTTTAGTTTCGCTGAAACCGGTAATCATGGAATAAAAAGAATTCCCGCCATCTTGGCTACCAGATTATCGTTTTAAAAGATCGCAATCTATAGGAGACAGAAGGAGAAGTGGACGTTACGATGAAGGCAATTGTGTGCCACCACATGAGACATCCTTCCGGGTTCTCTGGTGATGATGGCGAAGATCCAAAGAAGTGGCTGAAGGTATATGAACGTATAGCCAAATTTAACAAACGGGATGACACTGTGTTTGGCTAACAAATTTTTCTAATTGGAGGGCACTGCCAAGTAATGGTATGAGAACAACGAGGAGAAGTTCACAAGCTGGGAAGTATTACAGGCGGAACTGCGGAAGTATTTCGGCGACACACAACGACAGATGTGCAAAGCTGAAGATAAATTATAGTGCAGGGCACAGCGTCTAGGAGAAACTACAGCATCCAACATTCAAGACGTCTTGGAGCTGTGTAAAATAGTGGATCGTAGAATGAAGGAGGAAGATAAGGTTGCACATCTCATGAAGAGTGTTGCTGAGGACATGTATCAAGCCCTACTCCTGAAGGAGGTTTTGGCAGCAGACGATTTCATCAAATGGTGCCAGTATTTCGAGACAATGTATCAAAAAAGACTTACATGCAAGAAGTTTGAACGGCTTCCAAACGTCGTATCGATGTCTGTGTTGGAGGAAGCAACTGATTTCACAAGTGTTCTTCGTCAGATAGTGAGAGAGGAAGTTCAGAAGGCACTTGGATTGCACGGCGAGCAAAAAACCGAGGCGCTTCAAGAGGTCATAAGGGAGGAAGTGGAACAGACATTGAACCCAATCTCTCGTCCTTCATTTCCCTTTAAAACGGTGAAAAAGTCGAGATCCAGGCGGAGTTACATTCCTACAAAGCCGCATGAGGAACCTGTTTGGGCACCGAGGAAGACTGACGTCTGGAGTACCCAGGATAATCAACCAGTATGTTTCCACTGCGGACGACCGGTGGATGTGGTGCTCTATTTTCGGGAAAGGCGGCGGATATTTGATGACGCCCGCGCCAGAAGACAGCAGACCGATCTTAGCCGACACCAACTCTGGGACGACGAGGATAAACAAGAAGATGTGGATGCAGGACGACCTAGGTCACCATCGCCTCAAGCTAGCCGCTGGAGAAGACGCTCTCCAACACGCCGATCAAGGTCTCCATCGCCGTTTAGGAACCCCAGCCGATCACCTAGCCGCCGCAACCTGGAAAACTAAAGGGCACGACCTTCCTTGGAGGTGAGGCCGCCGAAGAGAAAAATTCTCCGCCGTCGATCACTACAAAAATGACAGGAAACTACGTCGATATCCTCATAGATGGACGAGCAGCCCAAGCTGTTGTGGACTCTGGAGCATCATATTCAGTCATTTCAGAGAAGTACCGTCGCCAGTTGCAGAAAACCGCCTCTGCTGAAGGTGGCTAATGGGAAATATGTAAATCCTGCAGGAAGATGTGTCATTCGTGTGGGTATAAGTGGCCAAACACAGCCCTTAGATTTCATCGTCTTACAATAGTCATAACGTCATTCTCGGATGGGTAGTTTTGGAAGCTTCTCAGGCAATTACAGATTGTGGTCGCTCGAAGATTATGCTAGACGAGATGAGATACTGTGGACAGGAAGATGCGCTTCCAAGTGTGTGGAGACTACGTGTGCTGGATGAAGTGATCATTCCTGCAGTCAGCGCTATAAAGGTAACAGTCATGTTATGCATCAACCCATGGATCTTGTAGTAGAATGTAAGAGAAGCATACCACTAAAGAAGGTCATCCCAGCCTCTGTCGTCTCATTTAAGGACGGATTCGGTGAACTGTGGATAGTTAACTGTCGCCGAGAACCGCAGATCCTTCCAAGACGCTTGTGCGTGGCAAACTCTGACCCGTTAATTGAAGAATAGCTAAGCTTCATAGAAACCTCCCATGCCGAGTCTGTGGGCGAAATTAGCGCTACCACTGCAAGATCTTCTAGCTCGACTATTACCAGATTTCACTAAGGAACAACAGAAGCAGCTACTTGCCATTCTTCAATAGTTCTCTGAAAGCTTCAATCCACAGGTGAGGATCAAATTAGACAAATCGACAGTGAAGTACCGGATTAACACTGGAGACCATCAACCAATAAGACAGGGAGCATATCATGTGTCAGCAACAGAACGTCGAATAATTCGCGACGAGGTAGAGAAAATGATAAAGAATGACATCATTCAGCCTTCGCAGTGCCCATGGTCGTCACTAGTGGTCCTCATCAGGAAGAAGAATGGCGGTTGGCGGTTTTTTGTTGAATTCAGGAAGCTTAATAAGATAACTAAAAAGGACGTTTACCCTTTTTTGAAGGACATCATCTTTCCGCCAGTGACTGTAATAAAAACTTATAACAATCACTGGTGGAAAGATGATGTCCTTCAAAAAATTTTCTATGACTGTGAATCCCAGCTACAGCAAGTTTATTCGACGTTTACCCCCTTCCACGAATTGACGATACAGTAGATCGTCTGAAGGGGGCTGAGTTTTTCTCAACCATGGACATGTACTCGGATACTGGCAAATCGAAGTAGATGAGGCTGATCATGAGAAAACTGCACTCATCACCCCTGAGGGCCTGTATGAGTTTAAGGTAATGCCGTTTGGTTTGTGTAATGCACCAGCAAGTTTTGAACGGATGATGGTTAATCTTCTACGTCACCTGAAGTGGACGATGTGTCTTTGCTATTTAGACGACATTATAGTGTTCTCACATTTGATGAATATATAAAAAGACTGAGGGCCGTTCTTAAGTGTCTCCAACAAGGTGGACTGAAACTTAATCCAAGAAAGTGTCTCTTTGGAGCAAAAGAAATTAAAATACTTTGACACCGTGTGTCAAACGAAGGTGCGCGGCCAGACCCAGAAAAGGTGAGACCCATACGGAATTTCCTATTCCTAAAAGTATTAGAGATGTGAGAAGCTTTCTCGGGTTATGTTCTTATTATCATCGTTTTATCAAAGACTTTTGTATCAAAGCCAGGCCACTCCAAGAGTTGTTGAAAGCTGATGCTAAATTTATCTGGGGTGGTGCTCAACAAGATTCTTTCGATGGCTTGCGAAAAGCTCTGACGACTGACCCTGTACTTGGTCTGTATGATGAGAGAGCACATACAGAACTACACACAGATGCCAGCGGGTATGGGATCGGTGCTGGTATGGTGCAAATTTCTAATAGAAAAGAGAAGGTTATAGCGTATGCTTCTAGGACACTTACGAAAGCCGAGAGAAATTACTCAACTACAGAAAGAGAATGTCTTACTGTGATCTGGGCCATGTGCAAATTACGCCAGTATCTCTATGGAAGGCCATTCACAGTTGTTACAGACCATCATTCACTTTGTTGGTTGACAGGTCTTAAGGGTCCAACAGGACGACTCGCCAGGTGGGCGC
Organism: Schistocerca serialis cubense; assembly: GCF_023864345.2. NCBI lineage: Eukaryota > Metazoa > Arthropoda > Insecta > Orthoptera > Acrididae > Schistocerca > Schistocerca serialis. Next base: position 411,760,137 of record NC_064645.1, read on the forward strand.
AACGTCTTCAGGAGTATGACATTACCACAGTGTACAAAAGTGAAAGAAAACACCAAGATGCCGACTGTCTCTCAAGAAACTCTGTGCAAGACCATCAAGACTTTGATGAAGATAGTGACTGTCTCGCTGTACTCGAGGACCTCTCTGCTGAGCAGAGGAAGGACGCCAATATATCTCAAATTATGCTTGCCTTAAATCGGTCAGAGGATGTGAAAGGACAATTTAAGGTAGTTAATGGATTATTTTGCAAGAAAAACTTTGATCCGTTTCGAAAGAGGTGGCTACCAGTGATTCCTAAACACATGCGTTTAGATGTTCTCCAGAAATTCCTTGACTCACCTGAGGCCAGACATTTAGGATTTATTAAGACAAACGATAGAATCCGCAAGAGAGTTTTCTGGCCAGGTTTATTTAGGAGTCACTATGTGTCGCACTGTTGAGAGTGCCAGAAGAGAAAGGCAGTTCCTCACAAGGGAACCTCCCCATCGCACCCCCCTCAGATTTAGCTATAAGCTGGCACGGTGGATAGGGCTTGAAAAACTGAACGCAGATCAATCGGGAAAACAGGAAGAAATTGTGTGGAACTACGAAAAAAATAAGCAAAATATACAAACTGAGTAGTCCATGCGCAAGATACGCAACATAAAGGACAATGTGCGCTCAGGAGCGCCGTGGTCCCGTGGTTAGCGTGAGCAGCTGCGGAACGAGAGGTCCTTGGTTCAAGTCTTCCCTCGAGTGAAAAGTTTACTTTTTTATTTTCAGACAATTATTATCCGTCCGTCCGATGCGAGGTAACTGCGCCGCAGTATGGGGACGCTACACCTAAACAAGAAAACCTAAATCGGTCAAGGTAGAAGAATCTTTTTACCCATTCGCCAAGTGTTCAAGTTAGGTGAGTCGACAACATATTCCTGTCATGTGACGCACATGCCGTCACCAGTGTCGTATAGAATATATCAGACGTGTTTTCCTGTGGAGGAATCGGTTGACCTATGACCTTGCGATCAAATCTTTTCGCTTCCCATTGGAGAGGCACGTCCTTTCGTCTACTAATCGCACGGTTTTGCGGTGCGGTCCCAAAACACAGACGCTAAACTTATTACAGTGAACAGAGACGTCAATGAACGAACGGACAGATCATAACTTTGCGAAAATAAAGAAAGTAAACTTTTCACTCGAGGGAAGACTTGAACCAAGGACCTCTCGTTCCGCAGCTGCTCACGCTAACCACGGGACCACGGCGCTCCTGAGCCCACGCTGTCCTTTATGTTGCCTATCTTGGGCATGGACTATTCAGTGTGTATATTTTGCTTATTTTTTTCGTAGTTCCACACAACTTCTTCCTGTTTTCTCGATTGATCTGTGTTCAGTTTTTCAAGGCCTATTGACTGTGCCAACTTATAACTAAATCTGGGGTGGGTGCGATTGGGAGGTTCCCTTGTCAGAAACCACTTGGCCGACTCATACTAATTCCTCCAGCCGAAACGCCTTTCCAGCGTCTTGGGATTGACCTCCTCGAACGATTTCCAACGGTGGCAATAGATGGATTATTGTTTGTACTGATTATCTGACACGCTATGCCATTACAAAAGCCATGAAAACAGCCGAAGCATCCGAGATAGCCAAATTCATCATGGAAGACATTGTATTAAAACACGGTGCCCTAAGGTCGTTAATTACGGATCGAGGGAAAGTTTGTCAATAGAATCTTGTGACAGAGATAAAACGTCGGTGCAACATTACTCATCACATGACGACTGCCTACCATCCGCAGACTAACGGGCTTACTGAACGCCTTAATAAGACCTTGGCCGACATGCTATCAATGTTCGTCAATGTTGGGCACAGCAACTGGCATGAGGCGCTACCTTTAATGACGTTTGCATACAACACCACCAAACAAGACACCACAGGATTTACGCCATTTTTCCTGGTGCATGGGTGTGAGGCGACTACGACGGTGGACACTGTGTTTCCGTTACATCCTGATGACGTGGACGACGACTACATCGGCCAGGTGTTGACCAGAGCTGAAGAAGCTCGGCAGTTAGCTCGACTCCGCACGCTGCAGGCTCAAGAAAACGATCGCCCAAGGTGTGACGCGAGCCACCGCCCTGTTGTCTACCAGCCCGGTGACCTCGTCTGGATCTTCACTCCTGTTCGGAAGGTTGGTCTCTCTGAGAAGTTCCTCAGGCGCTACTTTGGACCTTATAAGGTTGTAAGACATTTGTCTGACGTTATGAAGTTGAAGATTTCGGCACCGACACAAGACGACGAAATATTAGAGATACGGTCCACGTTCTTCGAATGAAGTCCTATAAGGATCCTTCTACCCGGGATAAATTAGAAGCTCCAGCGACAGGCAACAAGCGGAAAGGTGACGATGAGCGTAGCGGCAAAATAAGTTCTAAGAAGATCATCGCCAGTGTGATAATCAGTCATCAGGAGTCGGAGTATGCGGGACCGATGACTCGTTCCAGGACTAGGACGACGTAACACCGAGACGATTTTCTCTTAAGGAGGGAGCAATGTCGCAGAAGAAGTTGAGTAGCCCCGTGGTGTAGTGGTTATGTTGCATGTTGCATGGAGGGTCGTGAGCTCAAAACTCATCTGGGCTGCCCGCATCTCGTGGTCGTGCGGTAGCGTTCTCGCTTCCCGCGCCCGGGTTCCCGGGTTCGATTCCCGGCGGGGTCAGGGATTTTCTCTGCCTCGTGATGGCTGGGTGTTGTGTGCTGTCCTTAGGTTAGTTAGGTTTAAGTAGTTCTAAGTTCTAGGGGACTGATGACCATCGATGTTAAGTCCCATAGTGCTCAGAGCCATTTGAACCATCACCTGGGCTGTATAATATTAATTTCTATATACGGTTCGAGTACAGTCTAGAAGTATCCACAAATGTCAAGAATCATTGTACTAGAATGTTCTCTAGCCTTATATATACTGTATGTGTTCTGGCCGGAGGCAGTTCGCTCCGCGCTCTTGTATGTGCAAGTGCTGAATAAACCTTCGTTAAGTGAAGTTAGTTTTCGTCATTCATATAATTACACCCTCTTCTACGTGACGAGATACATCGTCTTTCAGATGTAGAAACACGCCTACAGACCTTCAATCACCTCGCACAGCTTTCGTCAGTGTACGATAATGAAAAGTGCTCAGATTTCAGTTATCTACCACCGATCTTATCGGTTCTGAGTTATATGCGCTCAACGAACTTTATGGGTGGTTTTCCAAAAAACGGAATGGTTGAAACCTGGTTTAAGAAGAAAGGCAGGATTCGGTTACGATTGTGGACGTGGCCGTAATCAGTTACTATTGGTTTCCTTTTTCAGTTACACACATTTATTTTTAAAACAGTAATCCCAGACTCAAGAATAAATAAAAAAAATACCTCTTGTTATTAATAAAGGAATAAACAACTGTGTAAATAATAATGTTTTGAGTGCGTTACAATTTAGCAAATCACCATAAAATATAGATACAGATAATGTTTAAAAAAACAATCCACTGTGATCACGGCTGAAGGCCTTACACGCCAAGAATGGCAATAAATTAAGAATGTTTAAGAACCCGCTGGAATTACAATTTACAGATATTGAAATATTAAAAGGTAAGTGGCCACAAACACAGCAGAAGATATCAGACGCCAGGAAGTAAATAAGGTTTTAAGGCTTACTGATAAAACACAAATACAAATTAGAATTTTAAGGCAAATGACGACAATCACGGCTGAAGGCCTTACACGGTAGGAACGGCAATAACATTAAAAAAAATATGAAACCTTCTGTAAAACAGCGAATATAATAGCAAATAGTATAAAAAAAAAGCAACTGTTCCAGACGGGGCTCCAGGAATCGACCTCTGAAATTTACGGCAACAAACAATTTCGCGAGCGATGAGACAGGCAGCCAAGAGTTGTATTCACTTCACAAGATGGTAACAGAGACTAGTGGCAGTCTAACGGATGACTAATGATAATCTTTCTGCAGCTACCTAACGCCCGATAAACCAAATGCAACGATGGAACAATACGCCGAAGCCGGAACCGGCGGTCTGCACTATGTCCCCAGAACACTGTGTTTAGGACGCCCGGAACGAGAAAGGAACCACTACCAGATTTCCGCCAGATTCCACAAACCCGATTATCTGAACAAACAAGTCACAGTACAGAACACCAGACAAACTAACAGTAACTAAAACCCCACTAGATTTGCGTGCGAAGTAAAACCGAAATGTAACCAACCGGAATCAGCAACTAAACGTCATTGCAGAAACAATCGCAAGGCGAGCCAAAACCAAGTACCAAATGTGTGACATCAAATTCATTAGGCACACAAACGCACACTGAACTCACTGTGACAACTCTGACGGCGGTTGGCAAAATAAAACATATCTCTTCACTGCTTTATCAATTCACATTTGAGTAGCCGCACCGTCTAATGATCCAAGTGCTTTTAACACAGTAGGGTCTTCAAGTACTAAGCGGTATGCAGATCCACCAAACTGCACATGACGCGCGATGGTAATCTGTCACAACATCAAAAACGTACTACAGGGCCCATAAGGATGACGGACTCCGCTCTACTTGGATTTGAAATGCACTCATCTTAAAGCTTGCTGGATTCAGTTGTGCACCCTCGTGACCACAGCCCTTCCCTTCGGCAGTCCACACGCGCCGCCAGCAGTCCCTGCGTGTACTCACACTGCGCGGACCTGGCTCCTCCTGAGTCCCCAACCGAACTGCCTAACTCACACAACATGGAAAAACCACGACCTCGCCCCAAAGATAGGGCAACAGTTACTACATATCGATAACCGCCGCTGCTGCCACTAGTTTACAGGCAACGCTTGCAAAACGGAGTGGCACCAGTCAACACGAGAAGAAGAGAAACAACAACAACCATGCCAACTAAACGGTACGGTCTTGCCTCCAACAGAGGGCGGAAACCTACAAACAGTACTAACGTAAGCCGCAGCATGGCTCAATGGTGCTGAGCCAAAACATCCTAAAGTCTATCATTTTAAGTTTTACGCTGACGACCTGCCAAATATGAGTCGAATTAGTTGACCATGGCTGAGGCCTTCCTCTCGTGTCACAACCTGTGCATGAGTTGAATAATAACAGTGCAATAAAATATCACTCTCTTATGCACCATGGCCCCAGCGTGTAGTAGAGAATTTCGTTATATACAGTTGTCATGGACAGCGCAACAGACACCAGCATTCCCCACATTGGCTCCTGCCGCACTATTATTTATGCTGACCACACCTATCAGCTGCCTACTGACAGGCGTGGGTCACCAAACATAAAAACGTGGTGCTCTGCACAATACTGCACAGTTCCACGTGTGTGGCTGTGGCTTGCTACCCTCTTCTGGACACCGGGGAAAAGACAGGGTCCGATCGTAACACGACAGGAACGATTAGACACGAATAGAGACAGCGTCAAAGACCCTCCTCAACATCTGACAAAGGTGCAACAGTAGCAAGAGGATAGATTAGCAGATGAATAGTACTTTTCGGCAAATATGTAAATTGCGAGAACGGCCACCATTTCAAAGGGCACTGGCGCAGCATAAATCAAACGAAGCGCTGTAAACTGATGCACCAGAACATTATGACCAAAGTCAACCTCGAGACTGTTTGGGGCCTGGTTGCGTTGAGAGCATTGTCGCGCTAAGGAGAGTGTACTTACGCAGGGCTAATCACCTAAAACTTTCACCGAAAATACTGCGGAAATGGAAAGCGCTATTGATGTGCGCTTTCCACAAAGTGGATTGCTGACCGGGGACTTGCATTGTTAGGCAATCAACAGATTGTAATAATTTCAAGAAAGTATTTTTTTGTGCAAATATACACTTTTTCGAATAGAACTGACATTATTAAACTAAAATAGGTTAAAATACAATGTCAGAGGTGTTTGTTGCAAGATTATAGTGCGAGTTGTTTGCGAGATACAGTATTTTGGAAAGTTTCCACACCAACTCTTGCTGTGTCATTCAACCTGCGTACCTGCCAGAAACGATGACGTTACATTTGTTTACATTGTGCTCGTGTGTTCCTTGATGCTTTGCGATTGCTAGTCAGTTATAGTGTGACAGTCCAAAAGTAGGTCATGAGTGGACGATGGAATTTACTAATGCAGAAATTCACAACCTGCTCATGATGTATGTATAGTGTAAGAAGAAAGCAGTTCGTTCTTGCACGGTGTATCTCAATAGGCGTCAACTATCTCGGCAGTTATTTGTCAACCTCTTCAACCAGTAACGTGGCACCTGGACAACGTGACAGAAGGAAACAAATGACGACAAAAGAGGGGGAAATTAATGTTCTTGCTGCTGTTGCAACTGATCCGCACGTTAGCTCCTGCGCAATCGTACGAGGAAGTGGATGAGTCAGACAAGTGTCCTATGCATTCTCCATCGGCATAGGTTCCACCCGCATCTCATCTCTCTCCATCAGGAGCTGCTTGGTAACGGTTATGTACTCCAGATGTCTCATGTATCTTGTTTACTGATGAAGCCACATTTACCAATTATGACCAGGTAAACCGCCAAAACATGTGCTGTTGGTTTGCTGACAATCCTCGCTGTCTTCGTCAGGTGGTAAGTCAGCGTCTATGGCTCATAAACATGTGGTCTGATATAGTGAAAGATCAGCTCATTGGCTCGTGTTTCATTAGACTGTTTGGCGATGATGCTGTAGTCTATAGGAAAGTAGTATCACACGAAAGTTGTAAACATTTCAATGAGGATTTGCAGAAAATAAATACATGGTGTAATTACCGGCAGTTATATCTCAATATTAACAAGTGTAGCCTATTGCGTGTAACAAGGCGAAAATCCTCATTAATGTAAGAGTACAAAATAAATGCCCAGTCTTTGGAAGCGGTAACATCCGTCAAGTATCTGGGTGTGACTATTCGAAATGACCTCAAATGAATGATCAGACTACACAAGTAATGGGCAAGGCGAACTCTAGATTGCGGTTTATTAGTAGAATCCTGAAGCGATGCAGTCCTTCAACAAAGGAAATAGCTTACAATACGTTAGTTCGCCCAGTCTTATTGTTCGTCTGTATGGGACCCTTACCAGTTGGGTCTGATTCAAGAGATTAAGAAGGTCCAAAGAAGAGAGGCAAGATTCGTGACTGGCACATTTAGCCATCGAGAGCGTTACAAATCTCATAGAAAGTTTGAAGTGTGACACACTTGCAGATAGACGGCGCGCTGCTCACTAAATTCCGAAATCCTATCTTCGCCGAGGACGTAGAGCATATATTATTACAACCAACTTTCAAATCGCTCAATTATCACCATTCAAAGATGAGGGAAATTAGAGCTCGTACTGAGGCGTTCAGACAGTCGTTTTCCCTCGCGCGGTCCGCGAGTGGAACAGAGGGGGGAAATATGTCTTTGGCGCGAATAGTGCCTTCCGCCACACACTGCTTGGTGGCTAGTGGAGTATATATGTAGATGTAGATAGACGGATCACTGAACGCGCACAGGAATCGTAGCCTCCTAAAAGATCATCTTCCATGGACATTAGAACGTGTTCCTCTGGAGACTAGGGGAAACCTCTGGTACCAACGTGATGGCTGTCTAACCCGTAATGCAAGAAGTGTCACAGCATGTCTTCACGGATGGTTACCAAATCGTTGGAATTGACGCAGAGGACCTGTGCCTTGATCGGTCCATTCCCCAGATCTAACGCCTGTAGACTAATTTCTGTGGGGAAAGCTGAAAGACGCTGTCAAAAAGGACATACCAACTACACCCGATGATATACAACGACTTATTTCTGCAGCCTGCTGGGATATCTCCGCTACAGTGCTAGCACGTGTACAGCAGTTGTTCCATACCAGACTGGAAGCGTCTATTGCTGCTGCCGGCGGTTAATTTTGGACACAACCTGTGATGATTAATAGTCTCGTTACTGGTCACAATCCCCGCAACTAGTGTATGCACTTGCGCTGTTCTTTAGTGTGTGCTACCACAGGTATTGTGGTATTTTATAAACGAAATATCTCGTAAACGACTCGCACTAGAATCCTGCAACAAACACCCCTGACATTCTCATTTATACTAATTTCTTAATGTCAATAGGCCTTTTTCCATGTAATAAAGAGTGTATGTTTGTACAAAAAATACAGTTTCTTATTATTATTAGAATCTGTTGATTCGCTAACAATACGAGCCCATACGACCAACTCATTTTTCTGGAAACCGCATCTTGATAGCACTTTCGAAATCCGCAGTATTTGTAGTGCAAGTGACTTACCCCGTATAAGCTGAGCGGAGACGAATAGGGGACCATACAGCTACAATACGGGTCGCAAATAAGAAAACTAATTTTAAAGCAGCCACAATCTTCGATAATTAATGAAAAGTGTACCTAATGTTTTATAATTTTCAGAAAAGCCATCTATTGCGAAGAATTTATTACCTACAGAATGCGGATGAGCGTGCAGCCGGAAGTTATTATGCCAACGAAATGCACTGCGGTAATAATGATCGAAATTAGAAAAATGTATAACTGTGTTAATTGATTTTGTGTTGTTAATGAGAATGAGATTAATTTTTAATTGGAACTGAGCAAAACTAGAGTTGTTTATATATACAACTCTGCGGTCGCCAGCGAGTGTGTGAGTAGCAATCATGAAACTGTTTATGTTAAGCGATAATACGAATTTAAATAATAATAACTGAAATTTCTGTAGATAGTAACGTTCAATGGGCGCGTGAGAGTTCAGTTAAAAATGCGAAAGCTATAAAATGTCTGAAAGTTAATTAATTTCACACTTAACACTTTGTAATTATTGGAAATGAAATGTCATTTTCTAATTGTGGAATGTAAACAGTAATTATAGGAAACGTTACTTCACTATTATGCTTCCTATCTTCCAGATTTATTAATCAATTTTTTTCCAATTAACAAAACTCATTACCAGAAACACACAACATACAGTTAAATACAAAAAGTTATATAACACTATTGAAATACATTGTGTACTATTATTTTGCCTGAAAATCTGATTCAAATGATTAACAAATCTTTTTGTTTAAAATAAAGTAATGAAAGAACTTAAATTTGCGAAAGTTAATTGACACTAAAATTGTGAAGTATCAATTTTCTCTTAATAAACAAAACAAACATCCACAATTAAAAATTATAATCCTTTCACTTATGTAACACTCAGTTATTACATTATGGTAACAGGATCCTACTATAGCTAGTGATTACGTGGGAAAGTTATTGACATGGACAAAATCTGAACAAAATATCTGTGACGTTCAGTGTTGATTCTAATACATTGGTAAGTTCAAGTTTTTGATACTTCTAAATTTGATGTAGAGTTGCTGCAGGAACGGCGTGATGATTCGATGACGCCAAGTGTTAGGTAACAGACTCTTCCTTCTATTTACGAGCAGAATTAAATATATTTCGACACACAGTGCTATTATCCCATCAGTGCTCTTGAGCTCTTCTCATACCGTTACTGTACTGTTGCCACACTACTGCCAGTTATCTTCACAATGCCTAACCCAGCACCGAGCGAGGTGGCGCAGTGGTTAGCACACTGGACTCGCATTCGGGAGGACGACGGTTCAATCCCGTCCCCGGCCATCCTGATTTAGGTTTTCCGTGATTTCCCTAAATCGCTTCAGGCAAATGCCGGGATGGTTCCTTTGAAACGGCACGGCCGATTTCCTTCCCCATCCTTCCCTCACCCGAGCTTGCGCTCCGTCCCTAATGACCTCGTTGTCGACGGGACGTTAAACACTAATCTCCTCCTCCTAACCCAGCATTTTACCGCTACGAAATTTATACACAAAGTTTTGCGTATGCTTTTGCCGCTACCCATGACCGGTCTCTCCCGCAGTCATCTTACAATTCCGTGTGCTGGCACACGCGTACCAATGATGTTAGTGCCATGTCGAGATTATCTTTGGTTAGAGATTGTTATTATACGTAGCAAAAACCCTGACTTTGCCAACGTGTCTTACAATAGTATTTTGAAATGATTTGCAGCAAATTTGCATTCCAATATTTCAATTAATGAGCGTTGACAATAAAATGACAAAACATGTATATTTTAATTATGGATTCTTCCGTTACTTCTTGGTAGAACATACCCATATTTAAGGTTCCATAACAAGTTCACTGTTTTTGTTCTACTGATTTTTGTTTATTACGAACTAGTTTTCGGCTTATTATGCCATCTTCAGGAAACAACTGACTAGCGTCTGCAAGAGACACTGGTTCTTAGGTAACCATACATTATAGCAGCAGATACAATCACTTGTATAGAGTGTTGCACATCGAACATGTTTCTTAATGTTGAAATTACACTTCACACAGTGTATAATGTTAAGCACAATAAAAATTATGCTGCACAATATTACAGATTTAATGGGTTTTCTATGGTACTGTTAAACTGAGTACATTTTTTCCCATTATAAACTAAACTTTAGACAATGGACAGTACTACACACAACAATTAGATTACTTAATCTTACATTGTTAGCTAGTGCTCGGTTATGGCATCATAAGCAGCCAGTTGTTTCCTGAAGACGGCTTAATAAGCCGTAAACTACACTCATGTTCATAAATCAAGGATAATGCTCATACATGGTGAAACAACTCTCTGGTGGGCGGTTTTCGGGTTTAATTCACCTCGGGGTAAAACCATGCGGTGCATTTGACCTGCGGTCGTCGCATGGCGGCTCTGGCAGCAGTTTACGTACGCAGAGGTGTGTTGGTGCATGTCAGAGTACGGTGCAGCGAGTAAGTGTGCAGACGATTTCAGACATGCTAATGGTGTTTATGTGTTGAAAAAGGCTCAAGGAACACATATTGATGACGTTAGGAGGGGTAGAATACTAGGGCAACTGGAGTCTGGTCAAACACAGTAGGTCGTGGCACGGGCCCTCCGTGTGCTACCAAGTGTGATCTCTCGTAACCACTGGTACAGTTGTCTCCAGACACACAGTTTACAGACGACTGAACAGACTAGGTTTATTCTCCTGGAGACCTGCAAGGTGCATTCTACTGACCCCTGCTCACTGGAGAGCCAGTAGAGCCTGGTGTCAAGAACAAAGTACATGGTCACTGGAACAGTGGTCCCAGGTTATGTTCACGGACAAGTCCAGGTATAGTCTGAACAGTGATTCTCGCCGGTTTTTCGTCCGGTGTGAAGCAAGAACCAGATACCAACCCCTTAATGTCTTTGAAAGGAACCTGTATGGAGGTCGTAGTTTGATGGTGTGGGATGGGATTATGATTGGTGCACGTACACCCCTGCATGTCTTTGACAGAGGAACTGTAACAGGTCAGGTGTATCGGGACGTCATTTTGCACCAGTATGTCCGCTGTACCCCAGCAGCTGCTCGACCACCTGATCCAGAGTATGCCAACCCGTTGTGCGGCCTGTGTACGTGTGCATGGTGATCATATCCCATGTTAATGTCGGCGTACATGCGCAGGAAACAGTGGCGCTTTGTAGCACATGTGTTTCTGGATGGTTTTCTCAACTTATCACCAATACCGTGGACGTACAGATGTGTGTCGTGTGTGTTCCCTATGTGCCTATGCTGTTAACGCCAGTTTTGTGTGGTGCCACTTTGTGTGGCACCACATTCTACAATTATCCTTAGTTTATTAGCAAGAATGATGTTCGAAATAAACAAACATCAGTAGAATAAATACGATGTACTTGTTATTAAACCTTAAGTACATATACATTTCTAATCTGAATTTACTATAAAAATTGTGAAAGAGGTAACGTGAAAATATAAGGCACTATGTTGTAGAATTATGTAATGATATGACTTTGACGAAGGGCTTATTGTTATAGCCCGGTAACTGGGAATTATAATTTTCGAAAAGGCCACGTTGATCAGCTGTTCGCCTGCTATCGTGTGATAGTCTACAGAAAGTGGATGAAGGACCGTGAAACTACGAGTAGTAGCTTAGATGGAGGACATCCCCGTCTCACCGTAGGCCTTGGAGGTGGGAGGCTTCTCCACTTTGTAAAACAGGGTAGGCAGCGATCTGTTAGAGATCTGACGACAGAATACAATGCTGGTGCAGGCACAAATGTTTGAACATAAAGCTATGCAGCAGAAGACCCATATGTGTTCACATGTTGACCGAACGTCATTGTCCATTACGATTACTGTTGGCATGGGATCATCAAGATGATGATGATGATGATGATATTTGGTTTGTGGGGCGCTCAACTGCGTCGTTATCAGCGCTCGTGCAAACTTCCAATGTTTTCACTGTCCAGTCTCACCACTTTCCTCAATGATGATGAAATGATAAGGACAACACCCAGTCCCCAGGAGGAGAACCGATCTAACCGTGCATCGATCCCGGGGTCCTGTGATCCAGAGGTAGCAATGCTGCCCCCTAGACCGCGAACTGCAAACGGAGATCATCAAGATAGTACCTTCCAGGAAGACATCTGTCTATGTAACAGGCCCAGAATCGTGCTGCTTTAATTTGAGAAGCATGTAAGTGAACTCTTGGCTACCAAATTCACCTGATCGGAACCCGATGGAACACTTTCGGGAATCTATTGAGTACCAGCTCTGTTACACGCACACTTTACGAGAATTTCTTGAACTGTGGGTAGTACCTATTGCCACACATCTTCGGAGTCCTTCCAAGGACTTGTCGCATCCATGTTACGGAGAATTACTGATGTTTGCGTTCCAGACGTAGAGCAAGTGATCATATTTAGGATCATTAGTTTATCACACAGTGATAGAATTTCATAAAAGTTTGGAATTTTTAGTATGTGTAGAGATGACTGGGGCATAGTACAATGTCGCCCTTTCCGTGGTTTACTAGATAATCATACTTGCAGTTATTTATCTGAGATGTGCACTCTTCTATTATTAAACTAGCCACGTCAGTTCATAGAAATATATTATTCATAGAAATGCATTATTCTGAATAAGAATTGGAACTCATATTTGTGGTAGTTACAATTATGAGGCTCATTGTCTTCTTTGTCTAGGGATAAAACAGAGGTTCTGGGTTTTATATTACATAGTAAGGAAGCATTTCACATTGACACTCTCTGATATTTCCTTCCACATTTCTGTTTCTTCTTAGAGTACTAAAATTTAACAGTAAACACTCTTTTTACACTAAAGAGAGCCTCTCTATATGAGTGGTCACGTTACACAAAGAACGTATGTTAAAGACAAAAACAATATCCATTCTTACTTGTTGCAAACTACAGACTGAAACAAAGAGCACGGGCTTGTCGAACAAATTACCTGCTAGAAGTCGATTCCTTACTATTCTGAATGCCTTCGTGCATTATCAGTTCTGTTCATTAGAAGATAAGCTTCTGGTATGTTGTAAGAATTGTAATGTTTTAAATTAACATTTGTACCGGTTTCCTGTTTCTCAGTAGCGAATAATTTAAACAGAGCGACGTATTCGGAAGTTAACAAAAATGTCAGGACAAAATTTGTAACATAGACTGTTTTAAATAATTATGAAATACTGTATAAATCCTGAAATTTTTAAATGTGCCACGACTAAAATATTTAGGTTTTTCTACAATGTTAATGTATTTACGAGAAGTTAAGTATGTTTCTGAAGCATAATAATAATTTTCTATTCAGTGAATGAATAAATTTCATGAACAATTACGTAAGTAATAATTTTGAAAAATCTGAATTACTTGTAACTCATGAAAAATGGACTCTGTATGATAAATAGTATTCGCAGTACAGCAATAACTTAGAGAAATTCATAGTATTGTTATTACGTTATGGATAAATTCTGAGACATAGAAGGTTTAATAAATGCATCAGTGTATAGCACTATTATTTGGGAAACACGAAACTCATAATTTGCAGTCGAAAGTCAGAATAGACATTACTGAAAAGAAGGTGGTACTGCAAATTTCGATCATCCCAGGATGTTGCAGTAAATCTTGGTTTGTTATAATCTACATGCACAGATTCACGTATTCGAAACGAGCAACGTAGACAGTGATGACACTGCCGAGAAAATAGTATTGTACGACGATTGTTCCCTACTGTTCTGAAATATATAGCAACGATTCATTAACAAATGTGTATTATACCATTTTTATTTTATTCAGCTACCTTTATATTTATATAATCATTTGGACCTTCTATCAGTGCTCCACAAACTTAGTGTACTATTTAAGATACTGTTTGCTTCGAAATGTGAAATAAATATGCTAGGCTATGTTATAAATCTTCCATTGTCAAACAACGAAGAGTAAATCTTTCCTTGGGTGACTGGAAACCGCCGTCCATAGTGGCCGTGCAGTTCTAGGCGCTGCAGTCTGGAGCCGAGCGACCACTACGGTCATAGGTTTGAATCCTGCCTCGGGCATGGATGTGTGTGATGTCCTTAGGTTAGTAAGGTTTAATTAGTTCTAAGTTCTAGGCGACTGATGACCTCAGAAGTTAAGTCGCATAGTGCTCAGAGCCACTTTGACTGGAAATGTTTTCCCGAAATTTTTGTCTTTTGTTTCTAAGCAAATAGTGATATCATATTCGCCAGAATTTCAGACTGGGAGGATGACATCTAAGCAAAGTTACTAAAACTGGGGCCGTCTTCAACATTCACCTCCCGTGTCATGTTATTTCCACTACATCATCTATAAGATGTTTTCGTCCACCAGCGACAACAATACCTTTGTTTTGGTTTTCTCGACCTTATGGTGTTAACAGCAAAGCATCACATATCGATACGTGGTCTTCAACACTAAACATAACGAAGTATGTGAAAAACGTTGTCACCCAGGTGGAGACCTTGACAAGAAACAAAGCTGCAAGAAACACTGTGGCGGCATGAACATGTTTCCAGTGCCGATGTGTACAGGGCTTTATACATTCTGTTTTACAATGCCGCAGAGATGTTGTGACGTGTCAAATTAATTTTTTTGCCTTTAGTACCATCACCATGCATTCTGTTGTTTCAGACTATTGCGATCAAAGCCGGAAAATAAGTTGAAGAGTTTGATGTACGATATGTCATATTTTTGTACCTAAGATCCATGTTAACACCTATGTTGTAGAAATCCAGTACAATGTCGAGCCACACAAGCATTCTGAAAGAAGCTATAAAGATCATCCTTGATTCGTCGGCTGCAGCAGCGACTGGACACGCCGAAAGATCATCCTGGGCAAGCTGTTCGCTGAAGGAATAACCGACGGCTGCAAAATGTTCATTTGTAATTGTTAAAAATAGTGGCAGCGATCTGTTTTCGTTCTAACGAGTGATTAACACCTTGTTTTATATGGGAATAGAGTCAGTCAGTATTGAGAGTCGAAGAGAGAGGGAGCCAAGGTCCTGTTCGTTACTGCATGATAGTTGGGACACATTTGCAAGTGCCGCAATCGATCCCAGGTGTTGGGAAGTATAGTGATTATTTTGTGGGTTTGAGAATTACCGAGAATTTTACTGTGAATGTAATTTGAATTGTTCTTGGTTGAAAAGTTCAGAAAGGAAAGAGCTGACGTGTTGCTGTAACTTATTGTTGGGTACTACGAGTGAAATACATTCCGAATTTGGTTCAGAGTTGTGGCCTCCTCGTATTTTATTTTGTGCATGACGGGGATTGTGTACGGACTTAGTCAAGTGATTCTGGTACGCTGATTTTGGTGTCTGGCAGGAATTTTAGTTAGTCGTGAGATAGGACAGTTTTGAATTTTGAATTCAGTGTCTTTGTGAGTGAGCCCGTTTGTGGTTGCTGTGTACGCCAGTACACTGGGTGTTGCAAAATGCCATTGAGGAAGTGAGGAAGACACACTCTAAGGTAGTTGAGTGTTAGGCGCTAGTGTATTTTTATGCAGATGCGTATTACGAGGGAGTAACATTTGTTGTGTATACCGTGGTGGTTTATAGGGCGGTAGTCTCGATTTCTAATTGATCAGAGGGTCAAGCGCAGAAACATACGGACCGGAATGCACACTTATAGTCACTGTACTTCGCCCGTAAGGAGTAATAGTGATGTGACAATTGAGATAGTAGTACCCTAGTTGAACGCGAAAATCCAATCTGCTACCATTATTTTAGTAATTTAGCGTGAAGGTTGACATTAAATTAGGATTTTGTAAATGGGAACGCTATAAGCCAACACCTGGAGAAACTGAATTTTTGAACACCTACTTTTAAGTTGAGCAGTAAGGGGGTGGTGGTGCGTACACCTAACTTTCATTTTTGATTGTTCACCCTGCTTATGCTGGGAAAAATGTTTTGTCGTCACTCGTTCACATTACGACGTTTGTTTATTGTAAAAAAAAGAGACAAAATAAACTATAGTACGTAAAATCTAATATAAAATTCCACGAGTTTTCATTTTCATTAAAAAATATGAATCGTTTTATAGCTGATTTAAAAGGGAGAGAATTTAATGAAATTTAGTTTTACAAGTAGAGAAAATTCAATAAAGTCAGAGATAAGGTATAGAATACGAACTGACAGATTCTCATAGGTGAAATTGACGTGCAAAGAATTGCTTAATTGGCTCCAAATCATCAAACCAGCAGAAAGAGATTTGAATGAAGTGTTGAGTTAAAATAAGAGGTGGATAATGTTTAAGAACACTTTAACCAACCTTCAGAATCACTGAACATTATTTTATGTCTAAAGATAGTAACAAGTAAGCAATAAGTAGATAACTGAATACCAGAGGTTGTGTTTAGCGAAGTATATTGCTGTTGACTTAACAACTTATTACGTCTCTGAATTAAACGTCAAGATCTGTTTTCTTTTTCTTTATTTCTTTTTTTTAAAATCCTTCTATTTCCTGTATTAACGATTTCGTGATAATTTTGAAGTTGTAAGTAACCTACGGTATATGAGAATTTTTTATTTCGACGTCAGAGGTATTTGGAAGTACTGATGGGCGCTAGGGTCGCTGTTGTGAGCGTATTGGAGATTAGCTTAAGTGGTTGAATAACATATCGTGTGCGATACTTATTTTTGGTAATTAATACTGGAAATCTTCGGTTCAAGATAATTCACATTAATATACATTTATTTCCAGTAATGCTATAAACACACCATAAAAGTGTCTGGAAGCATTTTCTGATACGATTATCGAGAGCAACGGGTTGCTTCGTCCCCGTTGTACCTTATGCTCATGGTTAAGAGAAAGTTAATTATAAAAGAGTGGATATCCATTTAATCTGGAGGTATGCAATAGTGCTGGGAGGGCTAATTGACATTTCAGATAATATCTCTATTACGTGTTGTGTACGTCTGCCGAGTGAACATTACTAAAACCCCCAAACTGCAGGGACGGATTTCTGCCTGTAAATGGAGGAAGAAACATCCTATGAACATGGGTCCGGAAATGCATCGTTGCCACGGTAGATGAAACTGACGAATGAAAGATCATCTGCTCAGCCGTACGCAAACACCATCTCCGCTTGTTCCCGACACGAATACCGGCCCATTCTGCTGCTTACACTATGCTGAATCAATCACACAGCCTGAAACATACAAGGAACATATGCCGTGTGTTTCTTGTATGTTGCACGCTGTGTGATTGATTCAGCGAAGTGTAAGCAGCAGAATGGGCCGGTATTCGTGTCGGGAACAAGCGGAGATGGTGTTTGTCTACAGCCAAGCAGATGGGAACGGTCAAGAGGCAGCACGGCTGTACAAAAACAAGTACCGTCTCAGACACAATCCACATCACACAACATTTCAAGCCGTTTTAGTGCGTTCGTTGATCATGTGTCCTTTCAGACAGGCGAATGTGCAGGGAGGCGGCGGACTCTGCGTATATGAGATTTAGAGGATCTACATCTACATCTACGTCTACGTGATTACTCTGCTACTCACAATAAAGTGCCTGGCAGACGGGTTCAATGAACCACCTTCAAGCTGTCTCTCTACCGTTCCACTCTCGAACGGCACGCGGGAAAAACGAGCACTTAAATTTTTCTGTGGGAGCCCAGATTTCTCTTATTTTATCGTGATGATCATTTCTCCCTATGTAGGTGGGTGCCAACAGAATGTTTTCGCAATCGGGGAAGGAAACTGGTGATTGAAATTTCATGAGAAGATCCCGTCGCAACGAAAAACGACTTTGTTTTAATGATTGCCACTCCAATTCACGTATCATGTCTGTGATACTATCTCGTCTATTTCGCGATAATACAAAACGAGCTGCCCTTCTTTGTACTTTTTCGATGACATCCGTCAGTCCAACATGATGCGGATCCCACACCTCACAGCAATACTCCAGATTAGGGTGGACAAGCCTGGTGTAAGCAGTCTCTTTAGTAGACCTGTTGCACCTTCTAAGTGTTCTGTTAATAAATTGCAGTCTTTGGGTTGCTCTACCCACAATATTATCTATGTGATCGTTCCAATTTAGGAGATTTGTAATCGCAATCCCTAAGTATTTAATTGAATTTACAGCCTTCAGATTTGTGTGACTATCGCGTAATCGAAATTAAGCTGATTTCTTTTAGTACTCATGTGAATAACTTCACACTTTTCCTTATTCAGGGTCAATTGCCACTTTTCGCACCATACAGATATCTTATCTAAATCATTTTGGAAGTCGTTTTGATCATCTGATGACTTTACAGGACGGTAAATGACACCATCATCTGCCAACAATCTAAGAGGGCTACTCAGAATGTCTCCTATGTCGTTAATATAGATCAGGAGCAATAGAGGGCCTATAACACTTCCTTGGGGAACGCCGGATATTGCTCCTGTTTTACTCGTTGACTTTCCGTCTATTACTACGAACTGTGACCTTTCTGACAGGAAATAACGAATCCAGTCGCATTACTGAGGCACTACTCAGTAGGCACGCAGTTTGGTTAGAAGGCGCTTGTGAGGAACGGTGTCGAAAGCCTTCTGGAAATCTAAAAATATGGAATCAATTTGACATCCCCTCTCGATAGCACTTATTACTTCATGAGTATAAATAGCTAGTTGTGTTTCACAAGATCGATATTTTCTGAAACAGTCCTGACTATGTGTCAATAAATCGTTTTCTTCGAGGTACTTCATAAATTTCGAATACAGTATATGTTCCAAAACCCTGCTGCAAATGGATGTTAGTGATATAGGCCTGTAATTTAGCGGATTACTCTTACTTCCCTTTTTGGGTATTGGTGTGACTTGAGCAATTTTCCAGCCTTTAGGTACGTATCTTTCTGTGAGAGAGTGGTCGTATATAATTGCTAAATATGGAGCTATTGTATCAGCATCAGGATCAGGTTCTACAGGGTATTGAGACGAATCCTAGTACAATTTCCAGGCAAGTGGCCCGCCAACAAAGTGTAAGCCAAAGTACGATTATGTGTATCCTGCATTTCAAGCGCTACTATCACCTGCAAGAGTGCAAGGATTATCAACAGCTATTTGCCTTTACGGGAAGGATTACGTCAATGGTTTTTGCACCAGACCATCACAATTATGGGACTTCTCTCATCAGTCCTCTTTACCGACGAAGCAATCTTTACCAGAAATGACATCATCAACCTGCATAATCGTCACTGATGTGGCGTCCATAGTTACGATGCCGCATCGTAGGTGCACGCTCTCGTAAGTTGGGACTACGAGAGAAGACTAACTACGCCGACCACAGCGTCCTCTGGCTGACGCTTTGGAGCTCAGGGAGTGCCGTCTTCATTTCGGCCCATTTCATCAAGAGCAGACGGCCTGAAAATATCGCTTCTACTAATGAGTGGGCTACCTTGCTACTGAGACTTTGTGTTAGTTACGTTCAGTTAAAGTTTGGACAGAAACGAGTATTTGTTAGTTTTGAGATTATACAGAACAGTCATCCTGACTTCACAGGATTAGACATGGACTACGGCTTCACACCTACGCGCTCATCCTAGCCAAAGTTATGTATGCATTAGATACTTACTTGTGTTTTTGACTCTATTAAAAGTTTTAAAGTTACATGCAGTACCGAAGTGCTTCACCTCTCCTGCTCCTACTAGCTTCCTTCACTCTCGGCCTATGTTACAGAAGCAGTATACAGGAGCAGACCCACGCACCGCCTATCCAGGCGGGATACGAAAATGGGCTATAACCAGTGCTTGGGGAATCGTTGAGGCCTCTCATCAGCACCTATGTGTGGGCAGGGATTCTTGGCGGCCACATACTTGAACCGGTTATTATTCCACATCGCCTCGATGAAGGAATGCACTGAACTTCCTGCGGAACACTCTGCATGGGCTGCTTGAGAAAGTGCCTTTGGCAAAACGACAGTTTATGTGCCTTCTGCATGCTGCAGAACCGCCCCACTTCCGCATTACATTTCGCCGACACCTCAACAGCTCAACACCTTCCCCGGACGTTGGATAGGACGCGGAGGCCCTGACTATGGCCTGGTGGATCGCCGGAGTTAAATCCCCTGAATTTTGACCTCTGGGGCCATCTGAAACGCGTTGTGTATGTTGAACAATTTCCTAATGTGCATACCGTTCAACAGTGCGTTCACGATACTTGTGACGCTATTCGAGGAGATGGAAGTGTACGGCAATCCATGATCCGACATGTGAACGCATCCAATGAATCCCCGTAGAGACCACTTTGAACACTTGTTATGACGTGGACGTGATGCGGCTCTGTACTATGTACCGGGACGATTTGTTGTCGTTGCACGCACACCGTCCGTTTCCGCACACATGTTCACAGGACTTTTTTTCCTCCATGTCCAGGAGGAATCCGTCCTCGCAGTTCATCGGTTTTATTAATGTTCACCCTGTACTCTAATTCAGTGTTTACCCTTACCTGTGCACTTCTGATGAATCAGACACGTCTCTGATGCGTTCCTCCACTAGTGTTTAGCAACACTAGTTTTATTTTTCTTTACTTAATTTTCTTTCGATTTTCTCTCGTGCTGGGACGAGGTTGTGCCTAAACGTCTTAAACAGGCCAAATTACGTGGACATTCGCAGGTAGCAATTTCGGCACAGTGTAATGTACATTAGCAAGTGTAGCCATCGTTAATATTTGAGGCATCTTTACTTATACCTACGAATGTCGTAATGTAAGAATTCTCAAAGGTTCTTACGACAATATCTGTGTTTGATAATGCACGTCTCTTTTATGGTGTAATACAGATCACCTAAATATGTTCATAAACGTAACCACTAGTGGCTGTTGTTGTCTTCAGCCGAAGACTCGTTTGTTGCAGTTCTCAACGCTAGTCCATCCTGCGCAAGTCTTTTCACGTCTGAATTACTACTGCAACCTATAGCCATTTGAACTTTTTTACAGTTCTCTAGCCTTTAGCTCCCCACCCTTCCCTCCATTACAAAACAGGATTCCTCGACACTGCAGAAATTATGCTATCATCCGGTCGCTTCTTTTAGTCAGGTAGCTCCACAAATTTCTTTGTTCCCTGGTTCCATTCAGAAAACGCTCATTAATTATTAGCTTTACCTATCTAATATTCAACATAGTTCGGTAGCCCCATAATACAAAAGCTTTTATTAGCTTGTTGGATGCACTGTTAATCGTCCACGTTTCGCTCTTGCACAATGCTCCCCTCCAAACAAATACCTTCAAAAATAGATCAAAACACGTAAATTTTTACTCGGTGTTGACAAATTTACACATTTCTTGCTATTTCAAGACTGAATTTTATATCCCCTCTACTTCGGCCGTCATCACTTATTTTGATGCCACTACTTCTAGTGCCTCACTTTCCAATTCCCTCAGCATCACCTAATTTAAATGGACCACATTCCATCACCCTTCTTGTAGTTTAGTTGTCCCTGAACTTTAACACCGTTTCCAAATTTCTCCATGGTTTCTTCCACAGCTT
This sequence comes from Schistocerca serialis cubense, assembly GCF_023864345.2. NCBI lineage: Eukaryota > Metazoa > Arthropoda > Insecta > Orthoptera > Acrididae > Schistocerca > Schistocerca serialis. The sequence goes on from NC_064645.1 coordinate 411,781,950, forward strand.
GCTCTCGTACACATTCAATAAAATCGGGGATAAGCTTCAATCGTATCACATTCACATTTCCACTACTGTGTCTTTTCGACTGATAGAGCTGCAGTCTGCTTTCTCTACCAGTTGTACAGAACCTTTCGTTCATGATATACACTCCTGGAAATGGAAAAAAGAACACATTGACACCGGTGTGTCAGACCCACCATACTTGCTCCGGACACTGCGAGAGGGCTGTACAAGCAATGATCACACGCACGGCACAGCGGACACACCAGGAACCGCGGTGTTGGCCGTCGAATGGCGCTAGCTGCGCAGCATTTGTGCACCGCCGCCGTCAGTGTCAGCCAGTTTGCCGTGGCATACGGAGCTCCATCGCAGTCTTTAACATTGGTAGCATGCCACGACAGCGTGGACGTGAACCGTATGTGCAGTTGACAGACTTTGAGCGAGGGCGTATAGTGGGCATGCGGGAGGCCGGGTGGACGTACCGCCGAATTGCTCAACACGTGGGGCGTGAGGTCTCCACAGTACATCGATGTTGTCGCCAGTGGTCGGCGGAAGGTGCACGTGCCCGTCGACCTGGGACCGGACCGCAGCGACGCACGGATGCACGCCAAGACCGTAGGATCCTACGCAGTGCCGTAGGGAACCGCACCGCCACTTCCCAGCAAATTAGGGACACTGTTGCTCCTGGGGTATCGGCGAGGACCATTCGCAACCGTCTCCATGAAGCTGGGCTACGGTCCCGCACACCGTTAGGCCGTCTTCCGCTCACGCCCCAACATTGTGCAGCCCGCCTCCAGTGGTGTCGCGACAGGCGTGAATGGAGGGACGAATGGAGACGTGTCGTCTTCAGCGATGAAAGTCGCTTCTGCCTTGGTGCCAATGATGGTCGTATGCGTGTTTGGCGCCGTGCAGGTGAGCGCCACAATCAGGACTGCATACGACCGAGGCACACAGGGCCAACACCCGGCATCATGGTGTGGGGAGCGATCTCCTACACTGGCCGTACACCACTGGTGATCGTCGAGGGGACACTGAATAGTGCACGGTACATCCAAACCGTCATCGAACCCATCGTTCTACCATTCCTAGACCGGCAAGGGAACTTGCTGTTCCAACAGGACAATGCACGTCCGCATGTATCCCGTGCCACCCAACGTGATCTAGAACGTGTAAGTCAACTACCCTGGCCAGCAAGATCTCCGGATCTGTTCCCCATTGAGCATGTTTGGGACTGGATGAAGCGTCGTCTCCCGCGGTCTGCACGTCCAGCACGAACGCTGGTCCAACTGAGGCGCCAGGTGGAAATGGCATGGCAAGCCGTTCCACAGGACTACATCCAGCATCTCTACGATCGTCTCCATGGGAGAATAGCAGCCTGCATTGCTGCAAAAGGTGGATATACACTGTACTAGTGCCAACATTGTGCATGCTCTGTTGCCTGTGTCTATGTGCCCGTGGTTCTGTCAGTGTGATCATGTGGTGTATCTGACCCCAGGAATGTGTCAATAAAGTTTCCCCTTCCTGGGACAATGAATTCACGGTGTTCTTATTTCAATTTCCAGGAGTGTATATGAAATGTATTCATAGATGCGAATATGGACAACCATCAACTGTATAATGCAATGACGACAATGAATGTTTGTGCCGACCGTGACTCGGATTTCCATCTTATCTACAACCTGCACTCGTACGTTCATTATGTACATTACCGTACAGGGGAGACATTGTAATTAAAAGTCGCTGGCCCGATGTCAGCAAACCAATACTATATTTCAGCGCCTGTGTTGCTCAGAACTACGACACAATGTTCCTTTGGAGATGTATGCATGTCTGAAGGAACAGACACTATGGCGACTACAGCCGTTATGATATACATGAAATTTATTCGCAGTTGCGAATATGGGCAACCATCACCTGCATAATGGAATGACGATACAGGCACTGCAATTTCGTATTTATCAGCCGACACCAGGAAAGCGACTTTCAATTAAAATGTCTCCATAAGTTCTTCCATTCTTCTGACAGGAATGAGTTGTTATTAAGACATTTCTTAATGTCAACGTACTTGGTGTGGTTCAAACACTACGTGATCAAAAATGTCTGGCTACCTACTGTTGGACATTAATATGGGGTGCGTCCGCCCTTCTCCTTTATGACGGTTTCAACTCTGTTCAGGAGACATTCCGTGAGGTGTCTGAATGTTTGTGGTGGGATAGCAGCCCGTTCTTCCTCAAGAGCTGTAACCAGAGAAAGTTGTGAAGTTGAAACTCTCGGTATGGAGCAGGTCGACTTTCTAACTCATCCAAAGCGTTCCGCTGGATTGTGGTGAGGATAGACACAGAAGTCTGTGTGAGAAATATTATTGTCCACGTGCCTTTGTCACACAGATGCTAATTTCTAACAGAGTGCTTTGTCATGCTGACGCAAACAATTATCTTCTCCTAACTGATCCTCTTCTGTTCACATTACACAATGCCATGAACTAATGCGTTTTCTTAAGGGCAGATGGTGGGCGAAAATTGCAAAAAACTTCGATTTTTTTGGTGCGTAATTTATTACAGTGATTCTTTAAGATTAACATCGCAAAATTTCCTAATCGAATTTTTATGCTGTGATCCACACCTTCTCTATGCAAGAAATTTTTTGTGCGTCAACTTCTCGCTCACATAATCGAAACGAACTGCAGATTAGTCTAGAAGGCTGTGAGAAAAATTATCTTTGCTTGTTCCTTTCTTTACAATATGTCTTTTTCTGAAAACTTATTTCAGTTTTTATTTTGCATATATCAACCTGTTTTGTTAGAAATGGTTCGTAACAGTGGACGCATATTTAAAAAAGCGAGTAAATGTCGAATTCCAATTGTAAAAGGCACAGGAAATGTAAATCACAGTGTTACAGATGCTGTTCCTAACTGTGAAGAACAATTTTCGACAAAGTCGCTGAGTTCATCGAAGAAGAAAATTAGTAGAGGAATTCATGATGCTGTGTACAGTGCTAAAAACGAGTTTATGGCTCTAAGCACTATGGGATTTAACATCTGAGGTCATCAGTCCCCTACTTAGAGCTGCGTAAACCTAAATAACCTAAGGACATTACACACATCCATGCCCGAGGCTGGATTCGAACCTGCGACCGTAGCAGCAGCGCGGTTCCGGACTGAAGCGCCTAGAACCGCTCAGTCACACCCGCCAGCAAAGACGAGTTTTCCAGTGGATTTAGGTTAACTGATGTAGAAATACTTGCCCATATGGATTAATGTTTCAGCTGCATGTGGTAATTGTGAGTCAAAGTGGCTTAGACATATGATGATAGTGTCCTCAATTTTTGTGAAGATAGCTGTATGTGATGCCTGCCTAGTGATCAATAGTGGAAATGTAGGTAGGATTAAGTGCCTGCAGAGACTAGACTTCCATCCAGATGCATTCACACTGAAGATACTCAGAAGTATCGATGAAGCGCGACTATACAAAGCTCAGGCAGCAGAAAAAAATGCATAAGTTGGCTGGGCAAAGGAGGCAGGGGAAGAGATTACTCTAGAAAGAAGAGGAAGAGAATAAGGATTATAGATATGGACATCATTAGTCACTATAGGTATAGCAATATTGTCAAAAATTGAAATAAAAACGCTAAATGCGAATTGCTGTAAACTGACTTTTTTGAGCAATAATGTACTTTTTCTCAGGAACTATAGAAGCTAACATTCTGAAATTTTGCATAGTTCTTTAGAATTACTTACTAAATAATCCTGTGCAGCACTTTTCCGTTATAGAGTAGTCGTGGGTAACACAAAACTGAAAAATTAATTTCAAAGCAACTATGACCTTAAACAAGAATCTGTTCCACGCGTTTTATTAGCCTCTTATTCAGATTTAAACTGTGAAATACAAGTTTTACTGCTTGATTAGTTGTTGTTGTTGTTGTGGTCTTCAGTCCTGAGACTGGTTTTATAGAGCTCTCCATGCTACTCTATCCTGTGCAAGCTTCTTCATCTCCCAGTACCTACCGCAGCCTACATCCTTCTGAATCTGCTTAGTGTATTCATCTCTTGGTCTCCCTCTACGATTTTTAGCTTCCACACTGCCATCCAGTACCAAATTGGTGATACCTTGATGCCTCAGAACATGTCCTACCAACCGATCCCTTCTTAGTACATTATAAAAGAATGGTAATTAAAAATTCAAATCCTTATAAAATGTATGTCCAAGCGCATTTTCAAACAAAAATTGCACACAATATCAAGCATCATGTTGTACGTAATAGTCTGAAGCTTTACTATTCTCACTGCAATATTTTTGGCCTTGTACAAGTGTTTAAGTACAAATATGCATTTTGCCCTACGTCTAACCTTATGTGTAATATGGGGACCACAGCCAAACCACGAAAAGCTTCCCTAAACTGTTATACAACACCCTCTGTATTTCACTGTCAGACGTACACGTGACGGCAGGCATTCGTCAAACGCAAATCCTTCCATCGGATTGCCAAAGGGTATATCGTGATTCATCAGCCCAAATGTCTCGATTCCAGTCACTCACTGTCCAGTGGCGTCGGTTACACCTCCACTATGACCGCTTAGAAATGACTTCAAAATGGTGTGGCTTACGAGTAACTGCTCGACCACTGTGGCCACTCTCTCGATCTGGCTGTGGTTGTTCATTCACGTCTTCACACTCGCATCATCAACAGTCGACCGGGGCAGTTTCAGAGAGGTTGAATAGTCCCCGATGGATTTACAATACTGGCCATTAAAATTGCTACACCAAGAAGAAGTGCAGATGATAAACGGGTATTCATTGCACAAACATATTATAATAGAACTAACATGAGATTACATTTTCACGCAATTTGGGTGCATAGATCCTGAGAAATCAGTACCCAGAACAACCACCTTTGGCCGTGATAACAGCCTTGATATGCCTGGGCATTGAGTCAAACAGAGCTTGGATGGCGTGTACAGGTACAGCTGCCCATGCAGCTTCAATACGGTACCACAGCTCATCAAGAGTAGTGACTGGCGTATTGTGACGAGCCAGTTGCTCGGCCACCATTGACCAGACATTTTCAGTTGGTGAGAGATCTGGAGAATGTGCTGGGCGGGGGCAGCAGTCGAACATTTTCTATATCCAGAAAGGCCCGTACAGGACCTGCAACATACGGTCGTGCATTATCCTGCTGAAATGTAGGGTTTCGCAGGGATATAATGAAGAGTAGAGACACGGGTCGTAACACATCTGAATTGTAACGTCCACTGTTCAAAGTGCCGTCAATGCGAACTAGAGTTGACCGAGACGTGTAACCAATGGCACCCCATACTAACACGCCGGGTGAAACGCCAGTATGACGATGACGAATACACGCTTCCAATGTGCGTTCACCGCGATGTCGCCAAACACGGATACGACCATCGTGATGCTGTAACCAGAACCTGGATTCATCAGAAAAAATGACTTTTTGCCATTCGAGCACCCAGGTTCGTCGTTGAGTACATCATCGCAAGCGCTCCTGTCTGTGATGCAGCGTCAAGGGTAAACGCAGCCATGGTCTCCGAGCTGATAGTCCATGCTGCTGCAAACGTCGTCGAACTGCTCGTGCAAATGGTTGTTGTCTTGCAAATGTCCTCATCTGTTGACTCAGGGGTCGAGACGTGGCTGCACGATCCGTTGCAGCCATGCGGATAAGATGCCCTCATCTCGACTGCTAGTGATACGAGGCCGTTGGGATCCAGCACGGCGTTCCGTGTTACCCTCCTGAATCCACCGATTCCGTATTCTGCTAACAGTCACTGGATACCGACCAACGCGAGCAGCAACATCGCGATACGATAAGCCGCAATCGCGATAGGCTACAATCCGGCCTTTATCGAAGTCGGAAACGTGATTATACGCGTTTCTCCTCCTTACACGAGGCATCACAACAACGTTTCACCAGGCAACGCCGGGCGAACTGCTGTTTGTGTGTGAGGAATCCGTTGGAAAATTTCCCCGTGTCATCACGTTGTAGGTGTCGCCTACGGCGCCAACCTTGTGTGAATGCTCTGAAAAGCTAATCATTTGCATATCCTGTCGGTTAAATTTCGCGTCTGTAACACGTCATCTTCGTGGTGTAGCAATTTTAATGGCTAGTAGTGTATTACTCAGGCAACATTCCATGATTAATCTGCTGAGCGACCCATTCCGCTAATACGCTTCTCTACTGACACCCAAACCTGCAGATGTCAGACACTCAGATTGGTACCAAAAGTTGTATGTCGATACATTATCAACGAAAACTCTGATTTAGTTCGTGATTTCTGCTGACGTCCAGCAGAACTGGCGTAAACGTTAATTAAAAGCAACGCGAGAACTACGGAGCATTTCAAATGCAGATCTGTGAGCGTTTATAACATGTTGCTTCCGCGATGAAGTTGGAAGAGCATGACATCCTCGTACCAAGGGTCCCGAGTTCAAACCTTCATGACGAAAAAAAATTGTCTTTATTGTTTTCCGCGTGAAAGTGTTATATGGGACGACGTGTATATGACACGTAAAAGGATTGTTTGGAGTTTACAGCAACTTGGTAGTTCGTTTTCGCTTCGTTTCTTTGAAAGTAGGAAACCTATAGAGCAAATTTGTAGCTTCACAGAATATACAATAGCGCAAGTAATAGTAATGATAATAATTAATAATAAACAAAATAATCTCACAAATAAGTACATAACAGTCAACTAACGAAGTGAAAGTAGTCTGCCAAAAGAACATTGGTACAAACTCCGAAAAATCCTTTTACAGTCAGGAAAATGTTCTCACATACATGAGTTTCACCGGTAAACAGATAAAAAAAATTCTCATCAGCTCAGTTTGAATTCGGGACCTTCGGTAGGCGACGACCGATTGATCTACCTTCCCATGTACGCGAGATCTAGAATACAGCTACTCACAAATACACTATGTGATTAAAAGTATCCGGGCACATTGCTGAAAATGACTTACAAGTTCGTGGCGACCTCCATCGGTAATGCTGGAATTCAGTATGGTGTTGGCCCACCATTAGCCTAAATGACAGCTTCCACTCTCGCAGAAAGGTTCTTGGGGAATGACGCCCCATTCTTCACGGAGTGCTGCACTGAGGAGAGGTATCGATGTCGGTCGGTGAGGCTTCGCACGAAGTCTGCGTTCCAAAATATCCCAAAAGCGTTCTATTAGATTCAGGTCAGGACTCTGTGCAGGCCAGTTCATTACAGGGATCTTATTGTCGTGTAACCACTCCACCAACGGCCGTGCATTATGAACTCGATCATGTTGAAAGATGCAGTCGCCATCCCCTAATTGCTCTTCAACAGTGGGAAGCAAGAAGATGCTTAAAACATCAATGTAGGCCTGTGCTGTCATAGAGCCATGCAAAACAACAAGGGGTGTAAGCCTCCTCCATGAAAAACACGACCACGCCATAACAATACCGCCTCCGAATATTACAGTTGGCACCACACACGCTGGAAGATGACGTTCACCGGGCATTCGCCAGACCTACACCATGCCATTGGATCGCCACATTGTGTACCGTGATTCTTCACTCAGCACAACGTTTTTCCACTGTTTACGCTCCTAACACCAAGCGAGGCGTCGTTTTGCATTTACTGGAGTGTGTGTGGCTTATGAGCAGCTGATCGACCATGGAATCCAAGTTTTCTCGCCTCCCGCCTAACTGTCATAGTACTTGCAGTGGATCCTGATGAAGTTTGAAATTCCTGAGTGACGGTCTGGCTAGATGTCCGCCTATTAGACATTACGACCCTCTTCAATTTTTGGCGGCGGTCTCTGTCAGAGAACAGATGAGATCGCCTTGTACCCTTTTGTGCTGTACGTGTCCCTTCATGTTTCCACATGCCTATCACATCAGAAACAGTGGATCTATGGATGTTTAGGAGTGTTGAAGTCTGGCGTACAGACGTATGACACAAGTGACACCAAATCATCTGACCACGTTCGAAGTCCGTGAGTTCCGCGGAGCGCCCCATTCTGCTCTCTCACGATGTCTAATGACTACTGAGGTCGTTGATATGGAGGGTCTCCTGACATCTGGTGATCAGTTCCACACTACATAGGGGTATCTGGATATTTTTCTACAAACATCTACATCTGCATCGCGATTCACAATTAAGTGCCTGGCAGAGGGGTTCACTGAACCACCTTCAAGCTGCTACTCTCCCGTTCTACCCTCGAAAAACGCGCGGGAAAAACGAACACTTAAATCTCTCTGTGCGAGCTCTGATTTCTCTGATTTTATGATGACGATCATTCCTCCACATGCAGGTGAGCACCAACCAAATATTTTCACTCTCTGAGGACAAAGATGGTGACTAAAATTTCGTAAAAAATATTTCGCCACAACGAGAACCGCCTTTGTTTTAATGACTGCCACCCCAATTCGTATGTCCTATTCGTGGCACACTTTCCCCTATTTTGTGATAATGCAAAACGAGCTGTTCTTTTTTGGGCTTTTACGATCTCCTCTGACAATACTATCTGATGTGGATACCAAGCCGCACATCAATACTCCTGAAGATGGCGGACAAGCTTGGTGTAAGCAATTCTTTTGGTAGATCTGTTGCATTGTCTAAGTGTTCTACAATAAATCGCAGTCTTTGGTTTCCTTTCTCAACAACATTATCTATGCGATCACTGCAGTTTAAGTTATTCGTAATTGTAATCCCTAAAGTACACTCCTGGAAATTGAAATAAGAACACCGTGAATTCATTGTCCCAGGAAGGGGAAACTTTATTGACACATTCCTGGGGTCAGATACATCACATGATCACACTGACAGATCCACAGGCACATAGACACAGGCAACAGAGCATGCACAATGTCGGCACTCGTACAGTGTATATCCACCTTTCGCAGCAATGCAGGCTGCTATTCTCCCATGGAGACGATCGTAGAGATGCTGGATGTAGTCCTGTGGAACGGCTTGCCATGCCATTTCCACCTGGCGCCTCAGTTGGACCAGCGTTCGTGCTGGACGTGCAGACCGCGGGAGACGACGCTTCATCCAGTCCCAAACATGCTCAATGGGGGACAGATCTGGAGATCTTGCTGGCCAGGGTAGTTGACTTACACCTTCTAGAGCACGTTGGGTGGCACGGGATACATGCGGACGTGCATTGTCCTGTTGGAACAGCAAGTTCCCTTGCCGGTCTAGGAATGGTAGAACGATGGGTTCGATGACGGTTTGGATGTACCGTGCACTATTCAGTGTCCCCTCGACGATCACCAGTGGTGTACGGCCAGTGTAGGAGATCGCTCCCCACACCATGATGCCGGGTGTTGGCCCTGTGTGCCTCGGTCGTATGCAGTCCTGATTGTGGCGCTCACCTGCACGGCGCCAAACACGCATACGACCATCATTGGCACCAAGGCAGAAGCGACTGTCATCGCTGAAGACGACACGTCTCCATACGTCCCTCCATTCACGCCTGTCGCGACACCACTGGAGGCGGGCTGCACGATGTTGGGGCGTGAGCGGAAGACGGCCTAACGGTGTGCGGGACCGTAGCCCAGCTTCATGGAGACGGTTGCGAATGGTCCTCGCCGATACCCCAGGAGCAACAGTGTCCCTAATTTGCTGGGAAGTGGCGGTGCGGTCCCCTACGGCACTGCGTAGGATCCTACGGTCTTGGCGTGCATCCGTGCGTCGCTGCGGTCCGGTCCCAGGTCGACGGGCACGTGCACCTTCCGCCGACCACTGGCGACAACATCGATGTACTGTGGAGACCTCACGCCCCACGTGTTGAGCAATTCGGCGGTACGTCCACCCGGCCTCCCGCATGCCCACTATACGCCCTCGCTCAAAGTCCGTCAACTGCACATACGGTTCACGTCCACGCTGTCGCGGCATGCTACCAGTGTTAAAGACTGCGATGGAGCTCCGTATGCCACGGCAAACTGGCTGACACTGACGGCGGCGGTGCACAAATGCTGCGCAGCTAGCGCCATTCGACGGCCAACACCGCGGTTCCTGGTGTGTCCGCTGTGCCGTGCGTGTGATCATTGCTTGTACAGCCCTCTCGCAGTGTCCGGAGCAAGTATGGTGGGTCTGACACACCGGTGTCAATGTGTTCTTTTTTCCATTTCCAGGAGTGTATTTAGCTGAATTTACGGCCTTCAGATTTGGGTGTTTGATCCTGCAACAGAAATTTTGCGGATTCCTTTTAGTAGTCACATGGATGACTTCACAGTTTTCATTATTTAGAGCCAATTGCCACTTCTCGCTCAATATAGATATCTTGCCTAAATCTTTTGCAATTTGTTTTTATCGTATGCTGACTTTACCTAAAGGTAAATGACGGCACCATCTGCAAACAGTTCAAGAGAGCTACTCACATTGTCCCCTAAATTGTTGATGTAAATCAGGAGAACCTAGGGGAGCTTCGGATATGACCTCTGTTAGAAAATAAAACACCTACAGCTGTCCTTATGATGAGATTTATTGTGTAGCTACCAGTTTCATCGCTTCAGTGCACCATCTCCAAGCCTTAGTTGATGCCGAAGGGGTTATCGCGATCCATATATACCATGCAGTGGCCAACTTAATTGGTTTACGCAGACTATCTATAACTGTGATGTCGTCACTCCAACTACCAACTGCTAATTCAGTTGATCGTTGGAGAGACGAAATCACAGTTAAATGAGTTGACAGTTGATCATTGGAGAGACGACATCACAGTTACAAATAGTCTGCGAGCACCAATTGTGCATTTGACTGTTCAGAGATGTCACTAAACCCGCCCAAAGATGTAAAACAACCATGCGTGAACAGCGCCTATTAGACGGAAGGGGTGCGACAGCCGATCAGTTCCAGTCATTCCACCACAAAGGAGGTACATGGGTCGTTCAACCATGCACAGATGTCTGTAGTTCAACCATGCATAGACGATCAATACCGCTGTTCGATTGCGTCCGCATTGATACTTCGTGCTAGGAAGGCCTCTCAACAGGAGAAGTGTCCAGGCGTCTCGGAGTGAACCAAAGCGATGATGTTCGGACATAGAAGAGGTACAGAGAGACAGGAACTCACGATTACAAGCCTCACTCAGGCCGCCGAAGGGCTACTACCGCAGTGGATGACCGCTACCTACGGATTATAGCTCGGGGGCACCCTGACAGCAACGCCGCCATATTGAATAATGCTTTTCGTGCAGCCATAGGACGTCGTGCTACGACTAAAACTGTGCGCAATAGGCTGCATGATGCGCAGCTTCACTCCCGACGTGCATGGCGAGGTCCATCTTTGCAACCACGACACCATGCAGCGCGATACAGTGGGCCAAATAGCATGTCGAATAGACCGCTCAGGATTGGCATCACGTTCTCTTCACCAATGAGTGTCGCATATGCCTTGAACCAGACAATCGTCGGTCGAGCGGTTCTAGGCGCTTCACTTAGGATGTGTGCTGCTGCTACGGTCGCAGGTTTGAATGCTGCCTCGGGCATGGATGCGTGTGATGTCCTTCGGTTAGTTAGGTTTAAGTAGTTCTAAGTCTAGGGGATTGATGACCTCAGATGTTAAGTCCCATAGTGCTTAGAGCCATTTGAACCATTGAAACAGACAATCGTCGGAGACGTGTTTGGAGGCAACTCGGTCAGGCTGAACGCCTTAGACATACTTCCAGCGAGTGCAGCAAGATGAAGGTTTTCTGCTGTTTTGGAGTGGCATTATATGGGGCCGACGTACGCCGCTGGTGGTCATGAAAGGCGCCGTAACGGCTGCACGATACGTCAGTGCCATCCTCCGACCGATAGTGCAACCATATCGGCAGCATATTGGTGAGGTATTCGTCTTCATGGACGACAATTCGCGCCCCCATTGTGCACATCTTATGAATGACTTCCTTCAGGATAACGACGTCGCTCGAATAGAGTGGCCAGCATGTTCTCCAGGCGTGAACCCTATCGAACATGCCTGGGATAGATTGAAAAGGGCTGTTTATGGACGACGTGACCCACGAACTACGCCGAATCGCCGTTGAGGAGTGGGACAATGTGGACCAACAGTGCCTTGATGAACTTGTGGATGGTATGCCACGACGAATACCGGCACGCATCAATGCAAGAGGGTGTGCTTCTGGATGTTAGAAGTACCGGAGTGTACAGCAGCCTGGACCGCCACCTCTGAAGGTCTCGCTGTATGGTAGTACAACATGCAGTGTGTGGTTTTCATGAGCAATAGAAAGTGCGGAAATGATTTTTATGTTGATCTGTGTTTCAATTTTCTGTACAGGTTCCGGAACTCTCGGAACCGAGGTGTTGCAAAACATTTTTTATGTGTGTATATGTGGGCCGTGATAACCCCTTCAGCATCAACTAAGGCCTGAAGATGGTGCGCTGAAGCGCCGAAACTGGTAGTTGCACAATAAATAACACCTTAAAGGCGGCTGTAAGTGTTTCATTTCCTTACAAAAGTGAACGGCCATAAGCCACCAGACCTCCAGTCACAAGAATGGACATACAAAAACTAGGTATCAAATTGGTTCAAATGGCTATAAGCAGTATGGGACTTAACATCTGAGGTGCTCAGTCCCCTAGACTTAGAGCGACTTGAACCTAACTAACCTAAGGACATCACACACATCAATGCCCGTGGCAGGATTGGAACCTGCGACCGTAGCAGCAGCGCGGTTCCTTATTGAAGCGTCTAGAGCCGTTCGGCCACAGTGGCTGGCAACTAGGTATCACCTCTAATCGTAACGTGTAGGGTTTCGCGGTCAGCGTCTTCATCAGTTTAAACTTCCGGGCTGAGAGGCCGTGTCTGACAATATTCAGCAACAACAACTGTTTGTTGGAAAAGTTTTTCTTTCATTTATTCGCAATATTACGGACCGTATTGGGAAAGTTCTGGCCAAGTTTCAAGTTGAAACAATCTTTAGACCCACCAAAAACGTTAGTGAGTGTATAAGGTCGGCGCCCCTTAGCAACTGCTGGGGAGTATAAAATTCCGTGTATCTGTGGGAAGGTTTATATTGGAACATCGAAAAGAAGTGTCAATACCCACTTGGCCGAACACAAAAGGAGCTGTCGACTGGGACATACCGACAAATCAGATGTAGCGGAACATGCTTTTAAAGACGGTGATCATGAAATAAAATTCAGTGAGATGAATGTGCTATCCAGGACATCGCCATATTATGCAGGCATGTATAGAGATGCTATAGAGATTCAGCAACACCACAATCATTTTAATAGAAAAGAGGAAGGCTTAAAGTTAGGTAAGATATGGCGGTCATTGATTGTCACATTGTTGATGCAAAGATGTGACAGTCGGTTACCTTCAATCGAGAATAATGACGATAGTCAGAGATAGACTTACAGTCGGTCCCACATGACCTATGGTGGTGCCCTCTATACGCTCTATATAAACTGGACCTCCACAGCCTGACAGCTGCCCCCTCCCCCCCCCCCCCAGTTTCTATAAGTCCTTCCAGATCCTCAAGCGCCATGCACTCAGCCTCGCTTTCTGTATACGCCTCCCGTCCCCCCCGCGGATCCTCTACGGCCTCATTCCTTTCCCCCATCTGCTCATATTCCTTGAACATATCTGCTTACTCTACACCTCCCGCCACCTTGATCCCCCCACCCCCTGGATGCTCCTCTCCTCTCCCATCCCCGCCCTCTGCCACACCTTCACTGTTGTGTCCCCCCTACCCTTCATCTCCTCACCCTTCATCTCCTTTCCCAAGGTGGCTTCTGTCAACTCCCCCTCCCTGATGGTGCCCTCTCTCCCTCTATTTATCCCTCCTATCAACTCTGATCGTCACCCCCCTCTCCTTTCCTCTGTCCTTTCCCTCTCCCCCCGTTCCATCCTGTTTTCCCCCTGCCTAACCTCTCCCTGCCTCCCTTCTCCCACCCTCCCAAGTCCTTTTGTATTCCCCTCTGAAACGTCCCCTTAGAAAAATTATACATGACTATGCTTAAACTGACACACAATATTTTTTTAGCGCAACGCAATCTGACTTTCAATAATCCCTACAAAAGAATGGCCCTGATTAACATTAACCTACACCTTTCACAAATCACTTACCTCACAAAAATCTTCGTTACTTGAACTACTGCAATACAGCGAGCGCCACTACTGCCAGCTAAATAAAAGATTCAAACTACGGAAGGCACTAACTACTGATAGGCATAGTTAGCAAATGAAAGATTTTGATAGAGAACAAACAATGTATTTACCTTAATAGTGTTCACAAGTCATAATATATATAGCAGTTCATGACATCCAGTCTTACACATTTACTGTCTCTGATGGACACATGTCCAGATCATTTGCTCCCAAAATTGCGCCATCTCTCTCCCCGCATCCACCACTGCTGGTGGCTCACCTCCAACTGCGCAACGCTACGCGCTGTTAACATCCAGCTGCCCAAGACTACAATAGCCAACAACAATGCAAACCAGCCACAGACTGCACACAGCACAGCCAGTGATTTTCATACAGAGCGCTACGTGGCGTTACCAATAAAAAAACCTAAACAGCTTACTTACATAGCCCCCATGCTCCCCACAAAAAATTTTACAAATTGTTTTGGGCAGTAGCCAATACAGATTTGAAAAATTTTTCATAATTACAATAACAAAGAAATCAAATGAACACACTTATTGATACAATGTTCGTCAAAAGCTAAAATTTTCTCACAGTCCATAAAGACAGTCCCGATCGTTCATCACAGTAAAATAGCAGTGTTTTTCTCAAAGTCTGAGCAGTAAAAGAAAATGCACACAGAAGTAGTGGATTTCCATGCAGTCTTGAAGAAGTAGTGTTGTCCTTCCAACGGAAAGACAGTACTGACTCTTGACATGCAGACAGGTAATGGGCCACAACAGAGCAAACCCACTGCAGAGTCAGTCGAAGTTTTGAAGAATATTGGTAATTAGGTCATCACAGAGCAGACCCACTGTAGTCCTGGTAGAGATTATGGTATTGGTGGGTCATCAAAGGTGCAGACCCACTGCAGTCCTTGTAGAGACGGCCAGCAGCCATCTGTTGCGACTGTGCAGGTGCACAATCACCATCGAAGAGTCTTGCGGAGAATATAGCAAGTCCATCAACCACCACTCGTGCACGCACAAAGTTTTTGGAATTGTCCTTAGAACCAGTAATACTGTTAACCAGTCCCATGCTCAATTATGAACACACATGCTAACACTAACAGTCCCTACTTCTCACATATTGTCCATATACTATGACCAACAGAATCGTGTGCAGTGAAATGTAACTTACAAGTTACTTAATTTGATGAACTAGTGTCAATTACAATTTTATAACATAAGAATACAATAACAAAGGTACAAAAATACATCATTAAAGAACATAACAATACAGATAACATTTGTAGTAAAACAGGCTTTACAAAAGAATAGAAATAAACATGCACATCAGTGTTAGAAAAATTATGACATAAGTACATACATAAAGATCAGAATAACATTTGAAACATCAACTTCACATATGAGCAACAAAACAGAACAGATAAAAAATGTCTAAACATCTTTACAAAGTAAATAATATAGTATTAGAAAAATTCTACAATATAACTCTCATCAGCTAAACACACAAAGACAGGAAAAACACAAATACACAAGCGTACACAAACACTTAGCAGAATAACACAAGAGGAAAGGGCAGGGTTTGTTTTCAGTGTAATATTTGGTACTGCAGTCAAACCTGAAACTTCATTCCGTAGATCTTTTCTATTATTTCAACATTTGTTTCCACCAAAAAAATCCTATCCAAACACGCTTTCTGTATTCTGTTCACATCCTCTTCTCCACTGTACACTACTTTTTTGGCCAAACCATTTTCTTATAGCTTCTCAATGGATTTCTTCCAATTCATCACAACTCGTTCTCTTATATAGCCTACCCTATCTTAAGCTAACTTAAGTCTACTGAGCTCAGATGCTAAACTAAGGGATGACGCAATGCAGCAGCACAAAACAGTTAACACAAACAGCAATGACAAAAAATTCAAATTGGCAAAGCAAGCAAAGCAAATGCAACATTATCACTAATATGAGCCAATCTGCAGCAACAAGAAAAATAAATCAGTAGTAAATCTGGCCTAACAGAGTAATACAAACTGAAATTTAGTAGCACTATTCCTGGCAAACAGCAGCAGAAAATGCAATAACTTAAACCTTAACATGACAAAGCTCAAGCAGAAAAAATATTACAGTAAAAATGGCCATGTTTGATACCTATGTCACATCTTAACACTAGAGTGATGCATCACGATAACTTACTCTACCAAAAAAATTACCAAGTAGTTGAAAAGAAAATTATGTATGCAGTTACTGTTATTAATCCCTTCTTATTGTTCTTCCCATTTGAAGTGCTCCTTTTTTGAAGAATGTGGATCATAAAATTATTATTTAATAGATCTGTTGGCAGAAAGTGTTAACATTAGCAAATGCATTTTATATTATTTTATAAAACCAATGTTGCAACACAGCTGGAAACCAGATATCAAATGAAATAAGCAACTATGTACAAAGTAAAACATAAAAATATCATTCAATAGTCAGGTGGCATTTCATAAGTTAGTAGAAATTCTCTCAACTCTCGCAGAAAGACGCTTGTCATAATCAGGTGTGCAGATGTAACTATCTTTCCAAGTAATGAGCATGTCGTATTTGCGATGCTTTCTACAATGGAATGTCAATAGTGAGGATAATGGCCTCTTTTTCTTCCTCCACCTGTGCCTCTGGAAGGCACACACTAATGCTTTTTTCCAGGCGACTGTCTTGCAGCTGGGTGCCCACGACACATTACGTGAAGGTGGTCACTTAACTTTCTTACCGAAATATTTACGACACCAGTTCGCACTAAAGTGGCAGTCTCATATAAAAATTTCGCAAGTCGAGAATTTGCGTTGCAAACCTGTAGAAACAAAGTCCTGTAAATATAACAGTGTCCAAAAAATTTTCGCCAGCATAGTGATACATTCACGCATATACACACATTTCATAACTCTTACAGTACGATTCTCGGTTTCCAACATCCTTTTTCCTTACCTTGTTACACATATAAATATTCGTTGACACTTCTTCAATATTTCATCATAATAAATACATAGCATAATCAAATTCCTCCTATAGCATCAGCTTATTGATCATAAACATACCGCAACAGCGTAATACACATCGTCATCATAACATCATAAAACCTCAGCCAAATCTCAAAATCGTCGTAGCTTCCTCCAAGAATTTCAAAACCTAAAAAAAATTCTCTGCTCATTTCAATAGTGTCATCTACCTCCAACGCACTTTAAAAATCGTGATACCATACCAAATACATCATTCAAAGCCCTCATAGTATCACAATGGTTTCGAAAAAATATGAACATTACACAAAGTACAGACAAAATACAATTTCATAAGTATGAAGATATCCAACTGTGTAATTATGTAAACATCTGTCACTGATGTAGTAAAATAAATATTTGTCTCTCTCAGTTAAATGATCAGATAGCTGTGTAATATATATGTTAGAGAAATATGGTACTGATGTGTAAAGTTATATAAGCAAATACCATATTAGCTAGGGCTCCTTGTGCTTGCCACACACATGGTACACAAAGTAAGCATGTACCCCCCTGGGGATTAATGTAATTATACCCTCAGGTGTTACAGATTACAGCAATGGAATGAAATGTATCACGGAAAACTTTCTTTGTAATTCAAAAATCTTGAAAAATAAATGGTTAAGTACAAAATTTATCACTCAAATGCGTGTCCTGTAGCGCTAAATGTGCGTCTTGCTGTAAGATAATTCTGTGGAAGTGTCGTAGTTATCGTCCTCTGTAAGCAAAGTTCTGCTGAAGTCAATGTACTTACCTCATCATAAACGAAAGTGAAATACTTCGCGTATAGATATCGTAGTTATTACGTACCTTACCGTGATCAAGAAAGTACTATAGTGTAACGTATTGTTGTGCTAGGGAAAAGGCTGTCTCATTGTAGCTATACCACAAAAGTTACTACTAAAACATGTTTTACTTTCCAGAATAATACATAAAAACTGTGCAGATATAAAACAGATACACCGCAAAAGCAACATTGTAAATGGTCACTCATTAGTAGCGTCATGATAAAATCGTGTAGCTGTCACATAAACTAACCACAGTGTCATCTGGTATATCACAGAAAGTAATTTAAATCCAGAATGTATTTTCAAGTAAACTAAAATGTTGCATTAAAATCTCATTAGCAGTACCAGTATATTTTCTAAGTATATGAGCCTTATAGTCGTTATGTAATCGTGCAACTAACAAGCAAGAATGTACACACACAATAACACTGTGTCGTCTGTTCACTATAACAATGCACTCGTAAATACTGTCTAAATATGTTCCCTAGGTTCTAGACTGGACAGTTTATTTTAAAACATAGTTGCATGTTAAAAGTTTCTAAGTCTGACAAAGCATACTAGTAATGTAAAGTGAAAAATTTTATAGCAAAGACTAAGTTAAAAAAACAGATTATATCTCAATAAACGGTTTTACATGTGAAATGTGGTGTAATCCTTTACTCTTCATAGTACTCAGAGTTTCAACTTGAACGCAATTATCGTGCGGTATACGTCGGTAAAGAATACTGGAATTTTTCTCAAGGTTAGCGTCTATGTTATTTTTCTCTGAGCCAGCCGGCGCACGCGGCTGCCTGCGGTGCGAGTCATTGTCTGTCTCTTTGCTGGCGCACGTCGTTATTAGGATTAGGAGACCTAACTTCTACAAATTTACCTTGTCGAGAGGGCCCTTCCCTGTTTGAATCCCGCCAGTTCTGATGAAATTCAGGTCTGCCGTTCCGATTATATCGTCTGTCGGTAGATTCCATAGTTTCTTTCTTGTCGGTCACGTGGTTGAGAATTTCTCCCTGAATCGTAACTGCGTGCTGAACTGTTGTGTCTGAAGTTATTCTGTCTCCCATGATAATAATTGTTTTGGTTCCCATATTGTCTGTTTCTATGGTTATCTCTGTCATGGTCATTACTACGGAAGTGCGATCCTTCTCTGTAACTATTATTCTGCCAACGGTTGTCATACAAGTGGTGTCTGCTTTGGTCACGATTTGCGCTGCAAGAATAGCCTTATCGTGTCCAGTTATTATTTCTGTCATCATGGAATTGTGACGGATGTGACCTGTAATTATTGTGCTCCTGTTTTTGCATTCCGCAATTGTCAGTGCCAATTTCTAATTCTTTTAAGAGTCCCTGAAAAACTTCAGTGTCGTCTTTGCAACGTCCTGGCAAAATAATATGTCTTAAATGTTCAGGCAATTTGATTAAGCAAATGCGGATGAGTTCTGAGGGGCTGTATGGGTTTGACAGGTACTGATTTTTGTGCAACATGTCTTCAAAATATTTCACAAGACTGGAAAATTCAGATTGTTCGAAATGTTTCATCATTATGATGCTATGTTTTACTCAGTCTTGTGTAGCTTGAGACCAATATGCTGAGAGGAAGGCATGATAAAATTCTCCTTCACTGTGGGAATCATGAATGACCGATCGCATTCTTACAGCTGGTTCATTCTCTAAATAGCCACACATAAATTCTAATCTGTGCTCTAATGACCAGCTGTGAGGAAAACAATGAGAGAATTGATGAAGCCACGCTTGTGGATGAATGTCGTTGCCGGAATTCTTAAATGTTTTGAATTTACGTGTAGTAATAAACAGCTTATAGTCAAAATCATCATGTCGGCGAGTAGCATATCGGTCATTGTTACGTCGTGTCGGTGGTTCCATCTCAAAATTCGGTGTACCTTGCCAATTTCTTGCATATTTTCCGAAGTTCCCCGTGTTATTATTTTGTGGCTGTTCCCTATTTCTATGTCCCTCTTCCCGTATTGGAGCGCGAGTGTCCTCTGAAATACGTAATTCTTGTATTACCTGTGTTGGCTGATCTTGTACTTCCCGGATTTCTCTTTGGTTTTGCGTATTAATTTGATTCTGATTTTGTTTGAATTTCCTAATTTGTTCGCACTCTTCTGTGTCATTGAAGACTACCAGTTTTGTGTCATTCAGATTATCATCTACTTTTGTAGATAAATTATTTAGATGATCCGAAAGTTCAACTACTTTCTCTGATAATGAACTAATTTCCTCCATGTGTCTTTCTGAACCAAGTTTCAGAGTATCTACTTTGTCCTTTAAGTTTTCCTGAGTTTTTGCAAGTTGTGTAACCGAAGCAGTAGATGCAACTGAGTCAAATTTAGCTTGCAAGGACTCATGATTTTCATGAACAATAGTTTGCAGTTCTTTTATGGCTGCTTCGTGATTCTGTAAGGCATTTTCATGCCGCGAAACAATAGGTTGAAAATGCTCACAAATTTGTGATTTTACGTCATTACAGACTTTTTGACATGTCGATTCAATGTTATGTAACTCAGTAGTTAAATCTTCACGTGTTTGTTCAAGCATGGTGTCTAACTTTTGAAACTTTTGCTGTGCTTATTTCTGATTTTGTTCCATTTTTTGCATTAATTGCAATAATAATGTATTAGTGGCTGGAATCTGTTTCTCTATGCTTTTTGGCAGTGCATTTTCACGGGCAACATTCACATTTTGACAAGCAGAAAACGTGTCTTGACTCATTTGAGAAAATGGTGAGGAACCAAAACCTAAGTCTCCAGTATTTGCAATATTGTGTTCTGTCATTTCGGATTCCTGAGGCGAGCTGTTGCCGACCGATCGATCGATAATGCTTCCCTGTTCACTACGTGTTTCATTGTCTACACCATTATTTGCCGCCCGCTCCATTTCCCTATGCACAATTACCAAATTAATACTTCGAATGTCTGTTAATTCACTACACAGTGGTGCTGATAAGCTACATTCGTCGTCACTATTATTTCTCAGTTTACTTTGGAGCCTAGTGTTACGTTTTTCACACGCCATTATTGTCACAATATTTCACACGATAACACAGAAAAGCACAATTTGAAGAGCAAAAATAAGAGAACACATTATAACGACTCCTCTTATTACTAGGCTAATTACTGTTTAGCTCTACAGGGCCATTATACTGAAATGTTTCCCCCACCACCTAGTATTGTCTTTCTATTTGTGTGAGTAACTGTATGTTCACTGTTGTGGGTAAATACATACAGCGTACACAGGGCGGTGTGTGAAACTGATGGCGATTACACGCTTCCGCTGTTGTAGAAATCTGCTCCAGATGCTGCAGATACCGTGTTGAGCTGAAAGTGGTAACCAAAATACGGAGAAATATTCTTCGGGGGTCTGTTGCATAGCAATCAGATTGCTTTCAGTTCTGAGAAATGTCCAGTTACTATTGTGGATTTGAATGATCCATGAAGTGACTTCTTTTCCGAAGAAAACATCGAACTATTTCACTAGAACTGAACGCTCCCGTCGGAACTGTTCTCAACTGGTGTTTATTAGTAGATCACAATAGCAGTACATCGCTGGGTGTATAATAAGACGTACCTTCTTGAAATGAACAATATTTTATTGTTCTATTAACTGATTTCCTTCCATATGCACTTATATTTTACAATGTGAAACAAAAACTCGCAATGGCGTCGATTTTTTACATCACCAGAATGGCTCTCCTCTACTAAAATTACTCTTAACAAGAACAAAACAAAACTATATCCTAAGAATAATTATGTGAGCGCTGTCTGCCACAGAGTAATAAACATCTTTGTCTCTCTCTCGCACTGTCACAGCAAGTTACGCTGCATGATACATCATATATGCCCCTCTTGTGGACGAACGTTTTTGGGCAAAAACAAACACGAGCGTACACACAACACTATATCGGTGATTGTTTATGACGCTGTATTAAAGTCCACTAGAGTATTAATGTCCACTGTATTTCTTATGATATTTTGGTATTAGTGAATGACTATATAAATGTAAATTATTGATTTGGGTGCATATACTGCTGACAAAGCCTGTGCTGAATTCCTGATACAGCATATATGCATAGCTTACATGCTTGCTTTTATTGATTTGTCGAGGATGGCATGAGATGTGATCAGAAACCTTTTTCATCATCACTCAAAGCTTCTGTCACTCGCCTTGGGATGTCTCAAACGGATAATCTAGCCATTCGGCCAAGCCCCACAAAGGAAAACCAAGGAAAACCTTGGGGTAGATTTACCATCCTCGTATTTCTCATTTGCAAGGATAATTAATTGAATTATATGGAAAATAAAAAAAATATTTACAATATGGATTTTTTTGTTGAATGATTTTAAACACTGTTCACAAAAGGAACACAACACTGTTAATCTTCTGTGTCTTGAGGTGAACCATCGATGCGTTGGTTTACGTCCATCTACGATTCCCTTCTATCAGTCATCTCCTGGTAACTGATTGAATTCTATTCCCATTTCACCGTCTCCTCGTGGGTATTATGGTTTTCCGCATATGGTTAACATGAAAATAAGAGTCAGTGTAAGTTCCGTGGAAAAGGTGTTTGATCTATGCTGAGCTGAAATAGAATCTAATCTAAAGTTCTTTCTAATTCTCTGTCCTGAATTCGAAATATTCGGAAGTCGTAAGGTGTTCTTCATTTCTATCAACAACCCTAGAATGCACTATACACAAATCCAACTGGAGCTGCCGTGTCAACTTATGCTCGTCATCTTTCAGATGAACTTTAACACTTGTTGATGGGCTTATAACTGAAAGGCATTCGCTCAGTTGGTAACTTCGCGAGCAACAATTGATACAACATAATTTACATACACAGGTATGTTACAACAATAGTAGAATTCTAAAGACAATGTTCATCACAAAAGATTGAAACAAAGTAATAAGCGTCCTTTTAAAACTGAGAACGGGTTACCCCTTCCGAACAGCATGACTTCAGCTCAGCGAGTAAAAAAGCAAATACAAACATACATTGAGATTGTTAAATTGACATAAGAAAAAATATCTTGCCATAGACCAGATTCATTTGAGTCACTAACCCATGGTCATTATGCATTGTGAAACCTGATTGAAATTACTATCTACTAAATAAAATTTTTTTAAAAGAAATCGTTCATACTATAGCTAAATTCTCTGCATACTGAAAAGAAAACTTATCCTTACAGTGGAAAACCTATACATAATGTCTGCATATCTCTCGTACAGTATGCCTGAAAAGAAAACTAACTACTAAATTGCAAAAAAAAGAAACTATCCTGAGTATGATTCATAGGTTTAATGAAAATTCTCTAATCAATATTATTTGATAAGAATAGTATTTTCAATATTCAGAATCTTCAGTCATCATGAAATTGCTTTAACAAGTGATGAGGATACATTCCTTTCACCTTTCCATTCTTCACATCCTTCAAAACATAAGTTCCTGGATGGGGTATTTTGGTAATCACAAATGGTCCTTGATACAATAATTGCCATTTTGTGTTCTTCCTCTGTATAAGTGAAGCCTTAGGATGAGTTTTTACTAAAACTTGGTCTTTCACTTTATATGTTTTTATTTTTCCAAGTCGATTGTCAAAATATATTTTCCTTTTTCTTGCCTTGTCCATTATATTGAGTAAGGATTGTCGTACTTTATTTTGTAGGTCTATTTTGTTAATAGCTACTTTAGGAATTGATCGAATCCAGTCATTCTGTTCCTGTTTTCCAAACATCAGTTCGTATGGGGTGTATTCTGTCGTAGTATGTGGCATATTCTTTACAATTTCCTGAAAATCGTGAAGATAGTCGATCCATTTGGGTTGCTGGTTGTGGCAATATGTTCTCATGAACCGGTTTAATTCACGAAAAATTCGTTCCACGGGATTCGCCGAAGGGTGGTACACTGATGTTAGAATTTGTTTTATACCACAACTGGCTAATGTTTGCCTCCAACGAAATCCAGTGAACATTGACCCATTGTCAGAAAGAATAGCCTCTGGTTTGCCAACCTTGACTATATAATCCTTGACCAGCTTCTTGGCTATAGATGCAGCAGTAGCTGATTTTAATGGATAAAGTTTGACGTACTTAGTAAATATATCAAGAAAAGCTACAATATATTTGCATCCTCCCTTTGATGATGGTAGAGGACCACAGACGTCGACCGAAATGATTGACAGCGGTTTAGTGGGTATAATAGGATGTAGGAAATCTTTCACACAAAAATTTCCTGGTTTGGCTAGCTGACAAATTTTACATTTCCTTAACTGTCTGTGCACTTTCCTGCGAATGTTTGGGAAGTAGCAATATGCTTGAATCTTCCGAGCACACTTTAATACTCCAAAATGTCCCCAAGTGATGTGCGTGTGCAAAATTAAGTCATTCTCATTCTTCTCGGGAATACACACCTTCCAATTATCTGAATCAAGATGCCCTTTGAAAAATAAGACATCGTCCTCAACTTTGTACAGTCTCTTCAGATCATCGTTTCCAGGCTTTGCTAAAGTTTCCTTTATTGAATGCCAACGAGGATCTTCATTCTGTAGTTTTTCCATGTTCTTACACATGTCAAGAAAATGTTTCCTATATATTCTATCACTCATTATAAGAACATTAAATTCGGACGGATTGCCGGTGATGTTGATAGTTGACAAATCTCCATCTGGCATTCTAGACAGTGCATCAGCGATGAAATTATCCTGTCCGCTTAGGTATTTAATTTCAAATTGAAACTCTTGGAGTGAGAGCGTCCATCTTGCTAATCTTGGATGTAATAATTTACATGTTTGCAAAAAACTTAACGCTTTGTGGTCACAGTATACTGTTGTCTTCGCTCCATATAAGTAATAGTAAAATTTCTTAAATGACCAGACTACGGCCAATGCTTCCCTTTCGGTAGTCGTATATGTTCTTTCACAAGCAGTTAAGAGTCGGCTAGCAAAAGCTATTGGACAGAAAGTTGATTTCCTATCTATCATCTTTACTTGGAAGAGGCATGAACCTATTCCAATTTCCGAAGCATCTGCCATTAAACCGAATTCTTGGCTCATATCCGGATGATATAATATTTGTGAATTGACTAAGGCATGTTTTATTGCTTCAAATGCATTCTGACATTGTTGCGTCCACACCCACGGAGTATTTTTGCGCAACAAGCTGTACAACGGTTCTGCATTAATAGAGTGGTCGTGAATGAAACGCCTGAAAAAAGAGACAACTCCGAAGAAGCCCTTTAACTGTCTTTTTGTTGTTGGAACTGCAAAGTTTTTGATTGCCTTTAGTTTCTCGGAGTCCGGTAAGATGCCTTTTTCATTTATAAGATGACCCAAAAATTTGATTTTATCTCGAGCAAAATGGGACTTTTGCAGATTTGCGGTTATGCCTGCTTCCTTGAAACGTTCTAACACTCTTCTCAATAAATCAACGTGCTCCTCCCATGTGCTCGTAGCTATGAGCATGTCGTCCACAAATAAAGTTAAATTGCTTCGAAGTGCAGGTCCCAATGCATGATCTAGAGCATTTATAAAAAACTCCTGAGCTCACGTTTAGCCCAAAAGGTAAAACCTTAAATTGATAGCTTCTACCTGCATGTACAAATGCGGTGTACTTTTTTGATGGTTCGTCTAGAGCCACCTGCCAAAATGAACTTCTCAAATCAATATTTGTTAAGTATTTCATCCCCTCGAACTTTTGAATTAGCTCATCGATGTTTTCCGGGTGAGTTCGCACGGGCATGATAATCTTATTTATCTGCCGTGCGTCTAGCACGAGACGAACTTTTCCTCCCTTTTTCGAGACAACATGAAGCGGACTACAGTATGGACTCGTCGAAGGTTCGATCAGATCCCATTCAAGCATCTGGTGGATTTCCGCATCAACTGCCTTTCGTTGGTGCCACGGTACTGGATAAAAAATACGGCAGAAAACTTGGTGTGGTATCACATCTAAATGGCATGTGTATCCCTTGATTACACCAGGTCTTTCTTGAAAGACTTCATGATATTCCTGTAGAAGATCATATAATTGCTTTCTTTGATGTTGTTGCAAATATTCAGGTTCTTGCACCTTTTCATATACCATATCTTCAGGGTTTAAAACTGGTTGCAAGTAATTAATTTGGTAATACCGTACAGGTTTGCTATGTATCCACTTTATTTGCAGCTTTCATCCCTGACAATACTTTCCGTGGGTACTATATTCCCTGAGAAGATTCACTTGATGTTTCTGATCCATTGTTGTAAAACTGGCACGGCCTAGAGAAAAATCGATATGCCAATTTCTCTCTCTAAATTCATCTATACCCAGGATACAGTCCTCAACCAATTTTTTTATTACAAGGAACGTGCAATTTATAGCTACATTTCCTATATCTAACTGGAGTTGAGTCTGCACTTTAACTTGAGAAGACTTATGACCAGTAGGACCTACAATTCTACAACATTGAACAGGAAAAATCGGTGGATTTGCTTTCTGAAGTATTCTTTGAAATAACTTCTCAGAAACGACATTTACTGCTGCTCCTGTATCTAAAGTAACTTGCACAGTAATGCCTTCAATCGCCGCCTGAATTTTCGCAACAGGTTCAGTGATATGTTCCTCTTGACAAGGCATCATATCCTGCTGAAGTTCTTCTATTAATAATTTGCCATCATTGTACCGAAAGAAATTGACGCTTGAATTTTCGCCCCTGAAAACTTCCTCGACTGCACCGTCGGGGCTTCTGACAGTCGAGTTTAGTTTGACGATTGTCCATTATTAGTAGATGTCTGCTCCGTTACGTCGGTTATTATTGGTGGTTGATTTCTCCATTCATTTGCATTATCATTTGGTATCCAACCTGAAGTTTGTGGTTGGTTGTGATATTCTTGGGTTGGTTGCTGATATCGGCCTTTTTGCTGATAATTCCCTTCTTGATAGTATCCTTTCCTCTTCTTATTATTCTTCCTCCATTTCCGTTTATATGTTTGTTCACATTGTTGGTCATGATTACACTGGTCGGGATTTTCGTTACCAAATTTCACGTTTTTCTGGAAATAATTCACCTGTGGGTTTGGTGAATTGTGTGCAAAAGGTTTGTTTCCATACTGTTTGTTGTTACTATTGTATTTGTTAGGTTGGTAACTTGGCTGGTTATAGCGCACACGTGATTCTTCGAACAGAATGTCTATTGAATCCAATGTGGCTAGAAAATCTTCCACATGTTGTTCAGGCACATGTAGAAGCTTTTCCTTAACTTCAAGTGGAAGTTTGCCCTTTAATATTCGAATGATATCCTGCGTCGGGATTGGTTCATTCCAGTATTTACTTTTATTTATATACTTCTCGAAATACTTTCTTAAAGATCCATTTTTGAAAGAAAAAGGTTGTGGGTCAAAAGCTTCCTTACGTAGTCTTTCTTGTACACCTTTATTCCAGTATTTGTGCAAGAAAGCGCGCTCAAATTGGTCATAATCTTGACACCAATCGGATGCTTCTGACGCCCACATCGATCCATCTCCGTGTATGAATCCTGCAACGTACATAATTTTTTGTTGCTCAGTCCACATTCGCGGCAATATCCCTTTAAATTGCTTGATAAATACCACGGGATTGATCGACTTCCTTTCGGGAATAAATATCTGGAGTTGACGATATTTAAGCATTTTTTCTTCATTCATAGTCACAGGTGTATTCTGGTGGCTACAACGCGGTGAATGATAATCTCGATAATTTGTTTCTGGTTGATTACGTAAATATGCACCAATACATGGATATTGTTGCATGGATTCGGTTTCACTGGTTTCATCAGGAATAATGTCTGCTTTTGATAAACTGCAAGTAGTATGTGCCCCTCTAGTATTAACTAGACCTTGCTGGCATGCTTTTAATGTATTTTCTATCTTTGCTTTCCAAGCAGGAAATTCATCTCCTATATTCTCCTTAATCTCTTTAACTTCTGCCTTAAGTTGTTCTTGTGCAGCTTCGTTGTTAACTTGCACGTTAGAAACCGTTTCTTTCAAGGTTTTGTCAACATAATTTCGCACTGTCTCGGTTTGCTCTTTCGCCCAATCTTCAATGTCCTTAGAAAATGCGATCTTATGTTCATTGAAAAGTTTCTCTATGTGTTTCTCGCCTTCGAGACTGAGAGTGTCTATCCTCCGAGTAAGCTCAATGACAGCTTGCTCGTTATCGTGCTTAATTGTATTCACGTCTTGCGCAATAGTGTTCTGTACATGAATAACTTCTTGCACTTGATGATTTAGTGTGTCTTGACGACATAAGATGTCTTTGTATTTGTTTGTTAATTCCTGATACTGTTGTTCTTGTGTAACTATGAGTTGTGCCTGACTGGTAATCAAGTGACTCTGCTTTGTTTCCAAACTCTGGAATTTTTCAGTAATCTTATCATTTATTTCTTTTAGTTTATTAGATTGCTCCTGAGCCAAATTAAATTGCGCACTCTCCAATGCCTGGAATCTACGATTCATGTCGTTTGCAAACGTGGATTGTGCCGTTGCAAGATTAGATTGCGATGTTTCCAATGCCTTAATCCCTTGTGTTATGACAGTCAAACTTGACATCAGCTGGGATAACAAATCGGTATTATCAGCAATTGGCGATTGCACTGGGCTTAATGAGGATTGTACCGACACAATTTTCGGTACAGTCATTTCGTTTTCGCACGCGTCTGTGTCAGAGATGAAATTCATGTTGTTTGTTGGTTGCTGCATATTTCTCTGGACTTCTTTCGACATATGAATGTCGGAACTAGCAACCGTTTGTGTCGACGGCGTGAGCGCATTAATTATTGCTGGTTGCTCAGCCGTAATCGACATATCGCTAACTACGGCGGTATTAAATTCTGTGGCACTAGTTGACGATGCATTCACACTATTTAATTCATTTTGTGGCATTGTGATGCGTGCTTGCTTATTGGCTTTGAACATAGATCTAGTTATCACCATGTAAATGAGCAATTGACAGTTTCTCCTCTAAATAAGTCCTACAAAAGTGACTATTAAACTTTTACACACGCAAAAACGTTAATGTCCTAATGCTGTTAATGTACACTTTACAATGTGACACAAAAACAGTGCATAGATAACACATAAAATGTTGTCTTACTATATCTACTGAAATACTGGAATTCTAGTAAAAGTAATATAGCAACTCTATTTATACTTAGAAAATTTCTACATGAGGGGTCACTACAATGCATAAATGCTCAAGAAAGCTAGTAATTCAAATGTTCTGGCCTTTTTGAAGTTTCTGCTCGGCTGCTGGGACGGCGCACTCGTTCTCTTCACAAGATACTCCCGCACGTTCAGTTAGCATGAAACATATAAAGGACCATAATGTAGTTACTCTATAAGACTAGACATATATACACACAATGAAACATTACTTACTAAATTACTAACATATTTATATTGCAGGTTCACTATGAGTGTTGTATCAGGATCGTGTCCTGTCTAACGGTAGACATTTATAACGACTCCTCTTATTACTAGGCTAATTACTGTTTAGCTCTACAGGGCCATTATACTGAAATGTTTCCCCCACCACCTAGTATTGTCTTTCTATTTGTGTGAGTAACTGTATGTTCACTGTTGTGGGTAAATACATACAGCGTACACAGGGCGGTGTGTGAAACTGATGGCGATTACACGCTTCCGCTGTTGTAGAAATCTGCTCCAGATGCTGCAGATACCGTGTTGAGCTGAAAGTGGTAACCAAAATACGGAGAAATATTCTTCGGGGGTCTGTTGCATAGCAATCAGATTGCTTTCAGTTCTGAGAAATGTCCAGTTACTATTGTGGATTTGAATGATCCATGAAGTGACTTCTTTTCCGAAGAAAACATCGAACTATTTCACTAGAACTGAACGCTCCCGTCGGAACTGTTCTCAACTGGTGTTTATTAGTAGATCACAATAGCAGTACATCGCTGGGTGTATAATAAGACGTACCTTCTTGAAATGAACAATATTTTATTGTTCTATTAACTGATTTCCTTCCATATGCACTTATATTTTACAATGTGAAACAAAAACTCGCAATGGCGTCGATTTTTTACATCACCAGAATGGCTCTCCTCTACTAAAATTACTCTTAACAAGAACAAAACAAAACTATATCCTAAGAATAATTATGTGAGCGCTGTCCGCCACAGAGTAATAAACAACATCTTTGTCTCTCTCTCGCACTGTCACAGCAAGTTACGCTGCATGATACATCATAACATTAACATAACACTGAAAATAATATCTAGTTAATTGCAAGCGCAGCTGCGAAATATTTGGTGCAATTCTACATGAATGCTCAACTGTTTTGCTGTACAACAATGAAAGACTGCAACTACAAACGAGATTCTCTCTACAATTGCACGCTGGCAATAAACAAAAGCTACACTAATTGCACAAACTACAAGTAAAAAATCAGAAGATTCCAGTGAGGTATCCTCGGCTAAGGGTCGACATATGAAACGTCCCCTTAGAAAAATTGTATATGACTGTGCTTAAACTGACACACAATATTTTTTTAGCGCAACGCAAGCTGACTTTCAATAATCCCTACAAAAGAATGGCCCTGACTAACATTAACCTATACCTTTCACAAATCACTTACCTCACAAAAATCTTCGTTACTCGAACTACTGCAACACAGCGAGCGCCACTACTGCCAGCTAAATAAAAGATTCAAACTACGGAAGGCACTAACTACTGATAAGCATAGTCAGCAAATGAAAGATTTTGATAGAGCACAAACAATGTATTTACCTTAGTAGTGTTCACAAATCATAATATATATAGCAGTTCATGACATCCAGTCTTACACATTTACTGTCTCTGATGGACACACGTCCAGATCATTCGCTCTCAAAATTGCGCCATCTCTCTCCCCGCATCCACCACTGCTGGCGGCTCACCTCCAACTGCGCAACGCTACGCGCTGTTAACCTCCAGCTGCCCAACACTACAACAGCCAACAACAATGCAAACCAGCCACAGACTGCACACAGAACAGCCAGTGATTTTCATACAGAGCGCTACGTGGCGTTACCAATAAAAAAACCTAAACAGCTTACTTACACCTCCTCTGCCTTTCCCCACTCCCTGTCGGATCTGCCCAGCACCCCCCTCCCCCTTTTATTGGTTCTCGTCCTCCATCGGCTCCTTTCCCCCCTCCCCTTCATTTTTCCTCCCCTTCCCTCTTTTCTTTCCCATCATCTGTCCAGGTTCCCCCATCTGCCGTCGGCTGTGGTATGTCATATTTGTGATAACTTTTTAATGCAGTGTGCAAGTGAATGTTCAGTGTAGTTCGTCTTTGAAAAGTTTTGCGAACAGAAATCGTGCTGTACCTGGGCGTGATTTTTATATCTCTTGCGAACAGAAGCCAGACTGTCGCCGTGTTTTTTGTCTGTCTATTATTTTACCTGTCTGCTTCATATGTATTTTATTAGCATCATCAACCCTTTCTTCTATGTATTAAGTTCCACGATTTTCCGCCATGTTGCCATTTAAGTCTCCGATTTTATCGCCGGTTTTTATTAGTTATTATCTTCACCTATTAAAAACAAATTCTGTAGGCTGAACAGCGGCATGCTAAGCTGCAGCCAGCCCACCCCCTACGGTGGAAATCGAAACTCAATGTTGTTGTTGTTGTGGTCCTCAGTCCTGAGACTGGTTTGATGCAGCTCTCCATGCTACTCTATCCTGTGCAAGCTCCTTCATCTCCCAGTAACTACTGCAGCCTACATCCTTCTGAATCTGCTTAGTGTATTCATCTCTTGGCCTCCCTCTATGATTTTTACCCTCCAAGCTGCCCTCCAGTATTAAATTGGTGATCTCTTGATGACACAGAACATGTCCTACTAACCGATCAATTCTTCTAGTCAAGTTGTGCCACAAACTCCTTTTCTCCCAAATTCTATTCAATACCTCCTCATCAGTTATGTGATCTACCCATCTAATCTTCAGCATTCTTCTGTAGCACCACATTTCGAAAGCTTCTTTTCTCTTCTTGTCTAAGCTATTCCATACAAATACTTTCAGAAACGACTTCCTGACACTTCAATCTATACTCGATGTTAACAAATTTCTTTTCTTCAGAAACAGTTTCCTTGCCAATGCCAGTCTACATATTATATCCTCTCTACTTTGACCATCATCAGTTATTTTGCTCCCCAAATAGCAAAACTCCTTTACTACTTAAAGTGTCTCATTTCCTAATCTAATTCCCTCAGCATCATCCGACTTAATTCGACTACATTCCATTATCCTCGTTTTGCTTTTGTTGATGTTCATCTTATACCCTCCTTTCAAGACACTGTCCATTCCATTCAACTGCTCTTCCAAGTCCTTTGCTATCTCTAACAGAATTACAATGTCATCAGCGAACCTCAAAGTTTTTGTTTCTTCTCCATGGATTTTAATACCTACTCCAAACTTTTCTTTTGTTTCCTTTACAGCTTGCTCAATATACAGGTTGAATAGCATTGGGGAAAGGCTACAACCCTGTCTCACTCCTTTTCCAACAGCTGCTTCCCTTTCATGTCCCTCGAAACTCAATAAAGAAGAAAAAAAAAAAAAAGAAAAGAGCTGGCAGTCAGTCATTGACTCACTTCGGAAGATATTGCTAGCAGTTGGCAACGAAATATCGGGAAGAACTTTTACAGATAGACCACGGCCTCTCAGGCCAGAAGTTTTAACCAATGGAGACACTATCATTTTCCGTGATTTTGGTGAGATAGTGAACACCGGGCGTGACATTTGCTGACATTTGAGAACAAGCAATTTTTGACAACGCGTAACAAGACTTGCGTGGTGTCGAAAGGATGGAGGTACGGTGCAGGAGCGTCAAAAGCTTCGGTAAAGCTAATTTCCCGCAGGCCCTGAGCCCTGGGGGCGTCCCTCGGCGGCCGGCGACCGTCCTGATGAAGAAGAAGCGCCCGTAGCGGCAGGTGGGCGGCACGTAAGCCGCCTAATGAACGGCGGGCGTCGCTGCACGGCTCCTC
This sequence comes from Schistocerca serialis cubense, assembly GCF_023864345.2. Taxonomy (NCBI): domain Eukaryota; kingdom Metazoa; phylum Arthropoda; class Insecta; order Orthoptera; family Acrididae; genus Schistocerca; species Schistocerca serialis. The sequence continues at coordinate 411,814,855 of NC_064645.1, forward strand.
CAGACGAACGCCCTTCCGTTCGTCTTCATAAGCTGCGCCCCAGCAAGAGGGAGCTCCTTATCTGCCGGCCCCGCGCGGGCCGCCGGGACGACGCTAATACGTCCTTATATATTTCGTGCGCGTCCTTTGGGACCGGCGAAAGCGCCAGTTCCTTTCCGATAGATGGGCGGCAGGAGCCGGCAGGTGGTGGGGCGGCGCGGTCCCACCTCCTAAGCTGCTGCTACCTCTCTCTCCAGGCGCTACCCGCGGCTCGTGGAACGCCTCCTCTCTTCGCCTCCCTCGCGGCGTTTCTATGTTGCTACTGTTCAACGTCTCTAGGTGCAGGCAACCGCCTCGACGCTATGCCCAGTTTTTGACACCCAAACCTACAGATGTCAGACTCTCAGATCTGTACCAGACGTTATGTGCCGATAATCAACCAAAACTCCGATTTAGTTCGCATCATGTGCTGTCATCCAGCAGAACAGGCGTCAGCGTCTATTAAAGGTAACGCCGGAATTACAGAGCACATCAGAAGCATAACTGTGAATAACTACTGTAGGCACCCCGGTGGTCCCGGTCGCCTACGGTGGACTGGAGGCCGAGTGGTGACCTCTCCAGTTGTCAGCATGCTTGGAAATGACTATGGACACGTCAGAAACGCCAAAGAAACATGATTAATTCATAACAACTTTATTCCTGCCGAGTACAATGTGGCCCGCATATCACAGGCTGGCTGAGCTTGGTGATATCAATGACCCTCCCCGAGTCCTCGCTGACTTGTAGCGATGACACCAGCTCTGGGCCGCACCAGTCTTGCAAGCGCAGCGCCGCGTGCTGTGACGTAGTGGAGGAATGTCCTTACTTTGTACTTCGGTCACGCGTGGCTGGTGGCGCCCGGCTGGCCGGCCGGCTCCACGTCGGACAGGAGGCTCCGGGTAGGAGTCCCGGCGCTGTCGGAACGAAAAGCGTTCTCGTAGTGCGGAGTGTGCTCTATCCAACCCCGCCCTCCTGGTGGCTCGTCCACGATGAACGGGCGGAACGGGCTGCAGTACCCTAGCGTCGTCGGCTCACCCAGTTCTGACGGCAGATGCACACGGCCTAGGAACTGCACGATCTCGACGGCGGCTCACTGATGTGGTCAGCATTGGCAGCGAGCGAGTCTGCCGCGATGTCTGCTAGTCCTGGGTTGATGATTGACAGCCGCAGCAGAGAGGATCAGACCTGGTACTGTCCTCTCACGTCTGCTGCTGGATGGGCCGCCCTTACTGCAACATCTCCTTAATAAAGATTAACTTGTCGATCAACGAGCTGAACGCTACGCAGCGACCCAGTACACAGCTAACTGCAACTGCGAGTGCCTTGTTGCTATCAAAGCTGGCCTATTTAATGGAAGCACGAGCGACGTACTGACATCATGCTCGTTTGTAATGAACGCTTTCGTTCCACTTATACTGCTGATTCACCTATCGTGCTCGCCCCTTACCTTTTCCTACGACAGAGTTACGTGTTGTTGCGGCAGACTTTCGCGAAGTTGTGAAATGCAGTACAGCTGACGCTATACCTCTGTCTTACACTCTACGAAAGTCTCTGTTTAACACAAACCCACGTGCTAAGCAATTCTCTCTCGCCTGTTGTGTGTAACCAGGCCATTGCCCCTGCGTGACGACACATTCCGATATATGTGCAATCCTCTTACATCTTGGCTAACCTACTGCCTCTGGTTCTCGGCATAGGCAACGAAACTTTGACAATATTCCACGTTTCCAACTCTTTACTATTCTGCGACAATAAACTACAATACTAGCCATTAAAATTGCTACACCAAGAAGAAATGCCGATGATAAACGGGTATTCATTGGACAAATATATTATACTAGAACTGACATGTGATTACATTTTCACGCAATCTAGGTGCATAGATCCTGAGAAATGAGTACCCAGAACAACCATCTCTGGCCGCAATAACGGCCTTGATACGCCTGGGCATTGAGTCAAACAGAGCTCGGATGGCGTGTACAGGTACAGCTGCCCATGGAGCTTCAACACAATACCACAGTTCATCAAGAGTAGTGACTGGCGTATTGTGACGAGCCAGTTGCTCGGCTACCATTGACCAGACGTTTTCAATTAGTGAGAGATCTGGAGAATGCGCTGGCCAGGGCAGTGTCGAACATTTTCTGTATCCAGGACCTGCAACATGCGGTCGCGCATTATCCTGCTGAAATGTAGGGTTTCGCAGGAATCGAATGAAGGGTAGAGCCGCGGGTCGTAACACATCTGAAATGTAACGTCCACTGTTCAAAGTGCCGTCAATGCGAACAAGACGTGACCGAGACGTGTAGCCAATGGCACCCCGTACCAACACGCTGGGTGATATGCCAGTATGGCGATGACGAATTCACGCATTCAATGTGCGTTCGTGGCGTACCCGTGGTCTAGGGGTAGCGTCTTTCATTCATAATCAAAAAGTCTTCGGTCCCGGGTTCGATCCCCGCCACTGCCTAAATTTTGATAAATAATCACCATTGGCGGCCGAAGACTTCCGGCATAAGAAGTCAGCCTCATTCTGCCAACAGCCTTGTCAAAGAGGGCAGAGGAGCGGATAGAGGTTCAGGGCACTCTCTTGTCCTAGGGGTGGGAAATTGCCCCTAAAGGTTGGAAGAATCAGCAATGATCGACGACATGAGGATGCAGAAGGCAATGGAAACCACTGCATTAAAGACACGTAACGTGTATCCACAGGACATGTGGCCTGTAATTGAAGAAGTGTTATGATGATATCTCCATTGGCAAAAGATTTCGGAATAGTCCCCCATTCGTATCTCCGGGAGAGGACTGCCAAGGGGGAGGTTACCATGAGAAAAAGATTGAATAATCAACGAAAGGATAACGCTCTACGAGTCGGGGCGTGGAATGTCAGAAGCTTGAACGTGGTAGGGAAACTAGAAAATCTGAAAAGGGAAGAAGCTGAAGGACAGCAAATTGCTCAAACATATCGAGATAATTGGTTCCCCTTACCGCTTGCTCGATGAAGAAAAATGTTTCACCTATGTTGTCTTTAATACATGACATGTACTCGCAGCTGCGAATATGGACAACAATGAACTATATAATGGAATGGCGCCGGCCGCCGTGGCCAAGCGGTTCTAGGCACTTCAGTCCGGAACCACGAGGTTGCTACGGTCGCAGGTTCGAATCCTACCTCGAACATGGGTGTGTGTGATCTCCTTAGTTAGGTTTAAGAAGTTCTAAGTCTAGGGGACTGATGACCTCAGATGTTAAGTTCCATAGTGCTTAGAGCCATTTGAACCATTTTGAATGGAATGGCGACACTGAAAATTTGTACGGGACTCGAACCTGGATTTCCCGCTTAACACGAGCTATCGCCTTGCCATAGACATGCTCAAACGCAAACTTCCAGATGTCGTCAACCATTTGTCTACAAACTGTACTCATATATCTATTATATATTTTCCCGTATGTGAGAGACATTTTAACTGCAAGTCGCTTTCCCGGTGTCGGCGGATAATACGATATTGCAGTGCATGTGTTGTTCCGAAGTATACATTACGGCACTTTGAAAAAGAGAAGAAGAGAGAGAGCGAGAGATAGTTATACGTGCGTATAATAAACCCCTTCCCTGAAAAATATTTCTCTCCTTCATCCCTCCTCTGTGATACCACAGATGACGTGTTACTGATCCCATTTGCACTAAGACTGGAGTATACGGGAGGTGCCTATTTGCTTCCACCGCCCTGAGTGGAATGAATAAGTTCTAATTAATGTTCACCAACCTGCAGTGTTCTACAGTTGTTGTCCCGTGCACGGAAAACAGCACGTAGGTCGTGAATCCGTTATCTTGAGGCTGCAAGAAACTCTTAGCGAGTAACTGTTATTTTAGAAATAATTAATTTTCCAGTCAGTTCGCTTATACGAGATGTCACTCGATTTTTATGAGCAGAACATGGGAAACTGCACAAGTACATTCTTCTTTAGAGTCATAAGTAATTTATATTTTTCATCAAATTAATGAACTGCATATTTCTGCAATTACAATCACACTGTTCTCAGCTAAACGTCCATGTTGAAACGTCCCCTTAGAAAAATTAATGAATGATTGTGCTGGTAAACTGACACACAATATTTTTAGCGCAACGCAATCTGACTTTTAATAATCTCTACAAAAGAATGGCCCTGGCTAATAATAAGCTATACCTTTCGCGAATCACTTACCTCACAAAAATCTTCATTACTCGAACTACTGGAATAAAGCGAGGGCCAATACTGCCAGCTAAATAAAAGATTCTGACTACTGAAGTCACTAGCTACTGATAGGCATAGTTAGCAAATGAAAGATTTTGATAAAGAACAAACAATGTATTTACTTTAATAGTGTTCAAAAGTCATTATATATATATATATAGTTCATGACATCCAGTCCTACAAATTTACTGTCTCTGATGGACGCAGGTCCAGATCATCCGCTCTCAAAACTCCGCCATCTCTCTCCCCACATCCACCACTGCTGGCGGCTCACCTCCAACTGCGCAATGCAATGCGCTGTTAACAGCCAACTGCACAACACTACAATATTCCAACAATGCAAACTAGCCACAGACTTCACACAGCACAGTCAGTGATTTTCATGCAGTGCGCTACGTGGCATTACCAACATAAAAACCTAAACAGCCTACTTACAATGTAACGTCTGCTAATAAAGTCTTAACTAACACCGACCGCGGCAGACAACATGTCTGTCCTCGAAGGTTTCAGAACCAACTCTGATCTTAAAGCCGAACCACTACGTCCACCATCCAAGTTAGGCGCGACTCGAAAATCTTCGAAGTGCTTCGTCTGCCTTTTCGTTTAGCAGTTGTTTATTATCGTGCTGGTTAGTAATAATTGTGAAATAATGGAATGATAGCACGCTATTGAGAGATGCTTTAAATTTGAAATACAAGTGAATACGCTGTTTAGTTTGTCTAATAATAATAATAACAACCGAAGATTATCATTTTGGCGCGCAACTTCCGAATGCAGCAGCCAATCGCGGAGAAGGACCACAATTTAGGCGGTCTTTCTCACAATACCGGTGCCGAACAAATCATCTGTCATCGGTACCTCACATCACATTACCTCATCTGTCGACTTCTGCCTTCTCAACTGCTCTAAGAAGAGTTTCTTGTACCTGAACATGATGGCTGCAAAGCATATTAAGAGGCGTGTTTTTTAAGTAAGTACCTTACTGAAATTTGAAAAAATACGTGCTAAAATATCACAATAATTTTATTTTTACATGACAGCGTGTACCTTAATCTACGCACTGACGCCATTACAGTCTGATTCTTCCTTGTTTACGTTGTGTACTGAATGTTTAAGATGCCTCCGATAATCGTGAGTCACGCAGACTGTGAACTACGGGCTGTTATAAGATTTTTTAGTGCTAAAGGCCTAAAAGCGATCCATATTCATCGTGAGATCTGTGCAGTTTACGGAGAAAACATTATGAGTGATGGAATGGTAAGAAAGTGGGTGAGAGCATTTAAAGATGGCCGCACAAATGTGTATGATGAACAACGGAGTGGGCGTCCTTCGGTCGTTAATGTAATTTTGGCGCAGGAAGTGGACAATTAGGTAAGAGAAAACAGACGCTATACGATTTCCTTCTTGCGGGATGACTTTCCTAATATTTCTCATAGCGTTTTGTATGGCACTGTGACCGAGCACTTGAATTACCGAAAATTGTGCGCACGTTGTGTACCGAAAATGTTGACGGGTGTGCACAAAACCAAACGTGTAGACAGTGCATTGACTTTCCTTGAGCGGTACCACAACGACGGTGATGATTTCTTAAGCCAAATTGTTACGGGCGATGAAACAGGGGTGGCCTACGTCACACCAGAATCAAAGCAACAGTCCATGGATGTTGAGCAAGGGCATCGTTTTGCTGCAAGACAATGCCCTTCCTCATGTGGCGAATCAGACCAAAGATCTCACCACATCTTTTCGATGGTAAACTCTAGATCATCCTCCGTACAGAACCGATCATGCGCCCAGTGACTACCATCTGTTCCTGCACTTGAAGAAACACCTGGGCGGTCAGCGTCTTCAAGACGATGACGAAGTCAAAACAGTGGTGATGCAGTGGTTAACAAGTCAGGCGGCAGACTTCTATGAGGAGGGTATTCAAAAACTGGTACCACGTTATGACAAGTGCATCAATATTGACGGAAATTATGTAGAAAGTTGATTGAGGTACAGGCTTTCATGTAAAACTAAAATTATTCAGATATCTTAGCACGTCTTTTTTTAATTTCAAAACGGTACTTAAACACGCCTGGTACAACGTCTCGTCATTCCATTATACAACTGATGATTGTCCATATTCTCAACTGCGAGTACATTTCACGTATTTTATAACGGCTGTAGTCGCCGCAGTGCCTGTCCGAAGGAACGATGCATCGTTCTTCGGAACAACATAGGCACTGGACTGTCTTAACTCTGTCTTTCATCAGTCGAACACCACCCATTCACCTTTTCGCTGTCTCTTGACATGCTCCCGAAAACTGTGAGGTTTTTCTGAACCCCGATGCGAATGTTGTGTCCGTTAACCTTCCTACATGTTTGAAAGCTTGCTTCGTTAGAGAAAATGACATTTCAGTAGTTGGCGTTTTGACCAGTCCGGTCTAGCACCCCAATAGGAAATTCGTGACGAAGCTGTTTGGTTTCAGAGCTTGCACGATTTGAACTTCATAGACGGTACAACTGACATCTTTAATGCACCACCTTGTGAACTGTTGAGCGACTCATGTCCAGGTCTCGTGATGCTCGGCGAACTGACATTAATGGGCCTTTGGAAGGTCTGTCTTCTCTACCACTTCATCTGATATGGGTTTTCTGTCAGAACGTGGCTGTCTGTTTGCACTCCCAGCGGTAGGAGCTCGTCATACCAGGCCTCAATCGTCACAACACCTTGTGGCTGCGTCTGAAGTTCACGGTGGAGATTTCTTTGGGCAGCAGTGGGTGATTTCGTTTCTGCATACCGCACCACGTACTGGCATCTCTTTTAAGGTGTAGTCATTCCTGGTAATTGTTTATCTACTGAAACAAAAGAAGAGAAATCGTTTAGAAAAATTTTACACGAAACTTTCTGAGTTGGTTTAAATAACGGTGCAAACCGCAACTATCAATCCTTGTAGTTTTATTGTTTTTGAGTAGTATATTTCGAGTCCCCAGTGCTTAAGACTGATTTGATGCTGTCCCCAGGTCTTTCTAGATTGCGACATTTTTTTCATCGTCACGGTTTATCGTATCGCGACATTGCTGCTCGCGTTGCTCGAGATCCAATGACTGTTAGCAAAATATGGAATCGGTGGGTTCGGGAGGGTAACACGGAACGCCGTGCTGGATCACAACGGCCTCGTATCACTAGCAGTCGAGATGGCAGGCATCTTATCCGCATGGCTGTAACGGATCGTGCAGCCACGTCACGATCCCTGAGCAACAGATGGGGACGTTTACAAGACAACAACCATCTGCACGAACTTGTCATCAGTTTTTCTCATTTAAGCATACATTATTCTCCCTTTATACACTACTGGCCATTAAAATTGCAACACCACAAAGATGACGTGCTACAGACGCTAAATTTAACAGTCAGGAAGAAGATGCTGTGATATGCAAATCACTAGCTTTTCAGAGCATTCACACATGGTTGGCGCCGGTGGCGACACCTACACCGTGCTCACATGAGGAAAGTTTCCAACCGATTTCTCATACACATACAGCAGTTGACCGGCGTTGCCTGGTGAAAAGTTGTTGTGATGCCTCGTGTATGGAGGAGAAATGCGTACCATCACGTTTCCGACTTTGATAAAGGTCGGATTGTAGCCTATCACGATTGCGGTTTATCGTATCGCGACATTGCTGCTCGCGTTGCTCGAGATCCAATGACTGTTAGCAAAATATGGAATCGGTGGGTTCGGGAGGGTAACACGGAACGCCGTGCTGGATCACAACGGCCTCGTATCACTAGCAGTCGAGATGACAGGCATCTTATCCGCATGGCTGTAACGGATCGTGCAGCCACGTCACGATCCCTGAGCAACAGATGGGGACGTTTACAAGACAACAACCATCTGCACGAACAGTTCGACGACGGTTGCAGCAGCATGGACTATCTGCTCGGCGACCATGTCTGCGGTTACCCTTGACGCTGCATCACAGGCAGGAGCGTCTGCGATGGTGTACTCGACGACGAACCTGGGTGCACGAATGGCAAAATGTCATTTTTTTCGGATGAATCCAGGTTCTGTTTACAGCTTCATGATGGTCGCATCCGTGTTTGGCGACATCGCGGTGAATGCATATTGGAAGCGTGTATTCGTCATCACCATACCGCCGATCACCCGGCGTGATTGTATGGGGTGCCATTGGTTACACGTCTCGGTCACGTCTTGTTCGCATTGACGGCACTTTGAACAGTGGACGTTACATTTCAGATGTGTTACGACCCTTGGCTCCACCCTTCATTCGATCCCTGCGAAACCCTACATTTCAGCAGGATAATGCACGACCGTATGTTGCAAGTCCTGTACGGGCCTTTCTGAATACAGAAAATGTTCGACTGCTGCCCCTGTACACGCCATCCAAGCTCTGTTTGACGCAATGCCCAGGCGTATCAAGGCCGTTATTACGGCCAGAGGTGGTTGTTCTGGGTACTTATTTCTCAGGATCTATGCACCCAAACTGCGTGACAATATAATCACATGTCAGTTCTAGTATAATATATTTGGCCAATGAATACCCGTTTATCATATGCATTTCTTCTTGGTGTAGGAACTTTAATGGCCAGTAGTGTATCACCATACCAGACTCCTTAATACAGTACCACTCCCGGAAGGGGCGGGAGTCCTTTTGCTTTAGTTATAAAATTATACGGACTTCAGTTTGTCCACTGATAAGGCAGAGACATTGCTTACTATGTAATCCCTTTTTCTCGTATGTACGAGGTCTGCTCAGAAAATTACGGAACATTGTTAATTTCGTGCCAATGGTGTGTTAGAGCGAAATACGGTTGGTACCCTTGCACACACCTGTGTTTAATGTGTGACAGCTGGAAGTTTCATTGAAGTATGCCTGTCAGTTGTTGCTCAGTGCTGTATTGAGTAGGACGCTGTGACGCACAGTTTCCCAATTTCGAGATGATGGAGTTAGAAGATCAGTGCGTCCGCATTACATTTTGCATGAAACTGAAGAAAACTTTTACAGAGAAACACCAAACGATGCAGTATCACTACGATGATGAGTGCTTAACTCGTCTTCGGTGTAACGGATGGTTCACACGGTTTAAAAATGTCCGGACGGAAGTTAAGGATCCTCCTTCAGGACGCCCTTCGGCGTCAACTGACGACTTCGAAGGAGTAATTCATCACGAATTCGTGCCACAGGGACAAACTGTTAATCGATGATTCTATCAGGACGTGTTACGACGCCTGCGAGATAATGTGAGAAGGAAACGGCCTGTAATGTGGCGAGACACTCCGTCGCTGTAGCGTCACGATTACGCACCCGCACATTCATCCCTTTTGTTGTGTGACTATTGCACAGAAAAAATAAAAATAAAAAACGAAATGACTGTGGTGCCTCATCCTTAGTACTCTCCAGACCTGGCCTCTGCGGACTTTTTTTGTTTCCAAAGTTGAAAACTCCGTTGAAAGGACGAAGATTTGCAACGATATAAAGAAAATTCGCAGACGGCAATTCGCATGATCCAGCAAGAGCGGTACCAAAATAGCTTCCGGAAGTGGAAACGGCGTTGGGAGCGGTGTATCAGTTATGGAGAAGAATATTACCAAGGAGATCATGCTCAATAAGTACGAGGTAAGCGCAGAAAAATTTTGTGGGCAAAGTTCCGAAATTATTTGAACAGACCACGTATTTTTGAAAGAAGCAAAGAAACAAAATGTTACTAATGTTGAATAAATTACTCTGGTATTAAGGAAAGCAGACGTGGGGCCCTGGAATGTCCGACAATATTTGTAATATTGTTAGATCATAAACAGCCAATACTACAAACACAATGAAATGATTGTAATGTAACATACTGACAAATTCATTTAAACAAATATCCGAGCTTAAAATTGCAGTTATACGCGTTAGGCAGCGACAGAGACTATAACGAGTTGATTAAGCCTTCATAACAGAGTGCAACGTGTCCTAGTAGACGAAATCGTAACGGAAGCTGTGAAAATGAGAGTCTGTGATATACAGGATGGTACATTGATAGTGACCGGGCCAAATATCTCACGAAATAAGCATCAAAACAACTACAAAGAACGAAACTCGTCTAGCCTGAACGGGGAAACCAGATGGTGCTATGGTTAGCCCGCTAGATGGCGCTGCCATAGGTCAGACGTGTATCAACTGCGTTTTTTAAATAGGAACCCCAATTTTTTATTACATATTCGTGTAGTACGTAAAGAAATATGGATGTTTTAGTTGGACCACTTTTTTCGCTTTGTGATAGATGGCGTTGTAATAGTCACAAACGTATAAGTACGTGGTATCACGTAACATTCCGCCAGTGCGGACGGTATTTGCGTCGTGATACAGTACCCGTGTTAAAATGGACCGTTTACCAATTGCGGAAAAGGTCGATATTGTGTTGATGTGTGGCTATTGTGATGAAAATGCCCAACGGGCGTGTGCTATGTACGCTGCTCGGTATGCTGGACGACATCATCCAAGTGTCCGGACCGTTCGCCGGATAGTTACTTTATTTAAGGAAACAGGAAGTGTTCAGTCACATGTGAAACGTCAAACAAAACCTGCAACAAATGATGATGCCAAAGTAGGTGTTTTAGCTGCTGTCTAGGCTAATTCGCACATCAGTAGCAGACAAATTGCGCAAGAATCGGGAATCTCAAAAACGTCGGTGTCGAGAATGCTACAATAACATCGATTGCACCAGTACCATATTTCTATGCAGCAGGAATTGCATGGCGACGACTTTGAACGTTGTGTACAGTTCTACCCCTGAACACAAGAGAAATTACGGGTCTAAGGCGCTGCTGTCATGGACTGTGCGGCTGGTCCCGGCGGAGGTTCGAGTCCTCCCTCGGGCATTGCTGTGTGTGTTTGTCCTTAGGATAATTTAGGTTAAGTAGTGTGTAAGCTTAGGGACTGATGACCTTAGCAGTTAAGTCCCGTGAGATTTCACACACATTTGAACATTTTTGAAATTACGGGACGATACAGATTTTTTGCATGCGTTCTACTTACCGACGAAGCGTCATTCACCAACAGCGGTATTGTAAACCGGCATAATATGAACTATTGGGCAACGGAAAATAAACTATGGCTGCGACAAGTGGAACATCAGCGACCTTGGCGGGTTAACCTATGGTGCGGCTTTATGGGAGGAAGGATAATTGGCCCCCATTTTATCGATGGCAATCTAAATGGTGCAATGTATGCTGATTTCCTACATAATGTTCTACCGATATTACTACAAGATGTTTCACTGCATGACAGAATGGCGATATACTTCCAACATGGTGGATGTCCGGCACATAGCTCGCGTGCGGTTGAAGCGGTATTGAATAGCATATTTGATGACAGGTGGATTGGTCGTCGAAGCACGAACGTTCACCGGGTCTGACGTCCCCGGATTTCTTTCTGTGGGGAAAGTTGAGGGATATTTGCCATCGTGAACCGCCGACAACTCCTGACAACATGCGTCAGTGCGCTGTCAATGCATGTGCGAACATTACGAAAGGCGAACTACTCGCTGTTAAGAGGAATGTCGTTACACGTATTGCCAAATGCATTGAGGTTGACGGACATCATTTTGAGCATTTATTGCATTAATGTGGTATTTACAGGTGATCACGCTGTAACAGCATGTGTTCTCAAAAATGATAAGTTCACAAAGGTACATGTATCACATTGGAACAACCGAAATAAAATGTTCAAAAGTATCTAAGTTCTGTATTTTAATTTAAAAAACCTACCTGTTACCAGCTGTTCGTCTAAAATTGTTAGCTATATGTTTGTGACTATTACAACGCCATCTATCACATAGTGAAAAAAGTGGTCCAACTAAAACATTCATATTTCTTTACGTACTACACGAATATGTAATAAAAAATGGGGGTTCCTATTTTTTAAAAAACGCAATTGATATCCGTTTGATCTATGGCAGCGCCATCGAGCGGGCCAACCATAGCGCCATCTGGTTTCCCCCTTCAAGCAAGACAAGTTTCATTCTTTCTAGTTTTTTCGTTTGATGCTTATTTCGTGAGATAAGTGGCCCGGTCACGATCAATGGACCACCCTGTATATAGATGGTATGAGAAAAATGAGACACCTGAACAGTAGCAGCAAATGAGCGTATAGAGATTAAAAACGAGGAATAAATATTCCTGAAACGAATGGTGGGACCACGTATAATGTCAGGTGGCTTAAAGGACCACATAATTACCAACCATGGGGAAGAAGAAATGTTATCAAAGTAAATAGAAGGGTCCATGAGGTGCAGTTTATAACCACAATGGACGGTAAGGTCTACTGCTCCCAGAAACTTGTCCTACTTCACATTCTAGTATCGTTTGTTTTAATTTGCTGTTGAAAGACATTTTAGCGAAAGAACCCCATTAGTAAAGGTACAGAATTCGTAATGGTTGGCAGCATGAAAGTCGACAGAGACGTTATCGTAAGCAGTTGGAAAAACACGTAACCAAATTGCCGAACACAGTTGTGACCAGAAGCAATAGCCCGCCAGGTGCAAAACGATCAAAAGTTACAGAGATAACTCGACAGAGCGTACGAGTGTGTGAGTAAGGTGGTCGTCTCTTTAAGGAAGTCTTGTGGCACAAAATTATGCCACACGATTGTTCAGTTAAATTACAAAAATGTCAGACTTCCACAGAAGTTAGTCTTTATTTAAATAACGACCAGTCTCAGACTTTTGTCCATTATCAAGTCATCCTACCATAACACCATAATGTGTATACGCTGGCTCCATTGCTTGTATGAGTGGCTAAGTGCAAGATACTGTTTGCGTGCGACAGTATGCAGCACTGAACTGTCGTACACAAATAGTGTCTTGCACTTAGCTACTCGTACAAGCAATGGAGCCAGCGTACTCACATTATGGTGCTATCGTAGGACGTATGTGGATTACTTGATAATGGAAAAAAGTCAGAAACTGGTCACCATTTAAATAAAAATAAATTTCTGTGAAACTTTAACGGTTTTGTAATTTCATTGATTCATAGTAAGTTTCTGCCTATTGCTATCCTGCATGCTGGAAGTGGGTGTGCGAGATTATTCTTCTAGGAGAGCAGTCAGCGTGCAGTGGGGTCTCCACCTGAAGGTTGGAGGGGGGCGTCTTTTCTGAGAGAACGCTCATATCTAAATCTGTTTTGCCAGCCAGGACCGCTGCGCTGTAACCAACGCGCCAAGTCTGAAGCAACCGACCTTTCAGACGCTCCTTCGTACCGAGGACGATGATAGATGTCTTTCATGGCTTTGGTTGACCTGCCAGTCCGTGTTCTGGTATGGGGTGACGTCGATGTCAGTGCCTGGAGGCGACTAATTCTCGTGGAACAGTGGGAGTTGTACCAGCAGAGCTGAAAAGGATGAGGACCAGCAGGAAGCGCAAGGTCGTTGTATCTTGAGTTGAGGAGGCCTATACCTGGTGTGTAGAGTACTCTCATAGGTGGTGGGCTATGGGTGCAGGTTGTATTGTGGTAGGACCCATCATTGTAGTTATTGTATGTCCTGGTAGACAGCTGGCGTACGGGATACATGCCACTGCCAGCCAACCTGGATGCACTTGGTTTGGGTACTGACCGAAGGTCATCCTTAGACGACTGTCACGTGCTTCAGTTGGACTCTGTGTCCAGAAAATAAGACAGTAGCCCGTTCCAGATGCCATCCAAACATGATCATCAAAAAAAGTGAAGCATATTTCCAAATTACCCACCAAGAGTCGCCATGGACGTTCTTTTGTGTTTATGTAGGAAGCTGGTTGTATACATAATCTACATCTACATCTACATGGTTACTCTGCAATTCACGCATAAGTGCGTGGCAGAGGGGTCATTGAACCATTTTCATACTACTTCTCTACCATTCCACTCTCGAATGGCGTGTGGGAAAAAGGAACACCTAAATCTTTCCGTTCCAGCTCTGATTTCTCTTATTTTATTATGATGTTTATTTCTCCCTACGTAGGTGGGTGTCAACAAAATATTTTCACATTCGGAAGAGAAAGTTGGTGATTGAAATTCCCTAAGTAGATCTCGCCGCCAAAAAGACCGCCTTTGTTTCAGTGGGTGCCACCCCACCTCGCGTATCGTATCAGTGACACTCTCACCCCTATTGCGCGATAACACGAAATGGGTAGCCCTTCTTTGCACTTTTTCGATGTCCTCCGTCAATCCTACCTGGTAAGGATCCCACACCGCGCAACAATATTCCAGCCTTCTGGAAATCTAGGAATATGGAATCGGTCTGAGTTCCCTTGTCGACAGCTTACTTCATGGGAATAGAGAGCTAGCTGTGTTGCACAAGAACGATATTTTGCGAATCCATGTTGGTTACGTATCAATAAGGTGATTCATAATGTTTGAGTACAGTATATGCTCCAAAATCCTACTGCAAATTGAGGTCAGTGATATGGGTCTGTAATTCAATGGGTTACTCCAATTTCCTTTCTTGAATATTGGTGTGACCTGTGCTACTTTCCAGTCTTTAGGGACAGACAGAACAGGTCTTTCGTCAAGTGAACTTTCTTCAATGTGAACCGGTTCGTCGTTGCCACTTTGCTTCATCAGGGGCCCTACAGTCACGGCTTGTTAACAAACGCAGTACACTAGAGCTGAGTTCTTGTTAATGCACGGTTGCCCGTGGACACCATAGTTCAGTGCAGTGACTCGGAACAGGCTCTCCATGGCAGATCGTATTAAAATCATTACATCGATGGGACAAATCATGAGACAAGCTGACGTTAATGAAAGTATTGTCTCCAGACTGTCGAAAAAGTTCCTGGAAACGCATTCATTAGTAATGGATCGACATCGCGAAGGCCGTCCACGCAAAACTACAGGAGATCAGGACTAGTATGTAATGATATCTACACCCACAACCTACAAAGACAGCGACTAACGTGAGCCTCGAGATTCGAGAAGCCACAGGGACAACCGTAGGTACCAAAACTGGGGCGGAGGTTGTTGCACAGCCACAGACCTCTCAAGACTCCACCACTCATTCCACATCACAGGGGTGCTCGTGTAAGATGAGCTGGAGCACATGGACATTGGACATGAGACCAATGGACCTAAACTCTCTTCACAGACGAAGTGCGAAAAGGCTTGCACCCTGAAAACTCTGTTCGAGTGTGGAGGCGAACAGGGGAACGCAATCATACCTCAATGACTATGGAACGTCATCAACAATCCGGAGGCACAATCGTATTCTGAGCAGGTATCATGTATGGCCATCGCACACCGCTCGTTCCAGTCGAAGGAAACATGATTGCTATAGTGTATGAAAACAACATTCTCCGACCCATAGTCAGCGGTTTTGCAGAGACTGTAGGGGAGGGGCTCACTCTACAGGATGATAAAGCCCAACGTCATCGTGCTCGAAATCTGACAGGACGTGGTGTCTGAAGAATGGAGTGGCCCACATGCTCACCAGATATGAATTGCGTAGAGCATGCGTGCATGGAGCTTACTCAAAAGAGCGATTTCGTCAGCATTTTCCATTAACGATTGAAGCTCTCAGGAATGCTGCCATTGAGAAGTGGCCAGCAATGAATTGATACTGAGCATGGCCCGTAGCATTCAAAAGTGTCTAAGAGTTCATGGAAGGCCTACATGTTATTGAACAGTGCATTGAACACACCATTTAATGTTTTTTGCTGTTGTGAGACATTGCAACTTTTTTCTTTTTCAAAAATGTTTCTTTTTCATTCCATAAACGGTTCTGAGCGAACATATAGTGCAGTTTTCCTTTGCGTAATATTAAAAAAAATACGGCTAAGACATATGGTTAACTTGTTTTGGTGGGTGTATATGGCCACTACTTTAATTTACTTTATGATTTTTCAGTTCAATAATTTAGTTATGTTTAATAGATACCAGAAGATGGAGGATTAATTTGCCACAACTGGTAGCCTTGAATCGAGGACATTGTGGCAGAGATTAATTTTGCTTACTGTAATCAATAATCGCTTCGAACATGGCACTGATGGCTAAAACTTTATCCCTATTCTGGAACCGTTTTTCACTAAATTACTTCGCTGACATACATCGTACTCGATCCGAATTCTTAATTTTCCGATTTTTGCTACGCGGGCTTGGTTTATGTTGTTGATAACTGGTGTCTCTCTTTAGCTTATTGCTGTTTTGTGCAGGATTTCGATGGTGTACTCTAAATGTTGAAAGATTGCGGTATTGAAGAAAGAAGGTTAGGCTTTAACGTCATATTGGCATCGAAATGTTTTCTTAGCTTTCTTTTACTGGTTAGCAGCGTTCAGAATATGACTGCCAATTCGTGACTTGAGTTTTCTCGTTCTTTTCATGCATTTCAAGACAGATTAATGCAACAGAGTAATGTCTTTTTACCTGTTGTCCGTGTATGTGACTTTAAGCATATCAGGTGTTAGTATCAACTGACGTATGGTCCGATGGATATAAAGTACAGTACAGTATTCTAAAAGAGGACGGACAAGCGTAGTGTAGGCAGTCTCCATAGTAGGTCTGTTACATTTTCTAAGTGTCCTGCCAATAAAACGTAGTCTTTGATTAGTCTGCCCAAAAATGTTTTATCACAATTTCTTCTGTTTTCGCACGTTTCTCTTCAGGGGCATCCACAAATGTGATCCGTCGACAGTGATAAAATTCGCTAAAGTTGTAAAATTATTTATTTCTAAAAGGGAAAGCACTACCCGGTTTGAGGACATACGTCCCATATACGTACCGGATTTTATCATTGTCTTCTGTTTTCATCAGCTGAACATCAATAGGGATTAAGCACACTGCAGGAACAGGAAAATCGCGATCTTCAATTTGACGCCTTAACAAGGTAATGTCGAGCAGTATATGTATCATATTTCTGTGACTCGTTTCCGCAAGAGAGGAATATGCTAATAAGCATACTGTACTGCGAGAAAACTATGCCCGGGTATGTTTACTGTAAAGAAGGTCCTACAGAATGTTTCTAGAGAATTAGAGATGTATAAGACAAGACCTAAACATGATGGCACAAATGTGTTGAAACATGTGACTGGGCAACAAAATTATACTTTTTTCTGTAACTAGCACGAAAGCAGATAATCTTTATGTTTTTGGATGTGGTGATAACGGAAATGTTAATGAAAATGCAACATTAGCTCTCCTTTTGAAGTTGTAATAACTTTACGTTATTGCCTATATAAACTTATGCATTTACTTACCTTGGTGTTATCCCTTGGAGTAAGGTCACTGAAACCGCAACCACTTTGCCTGGTGTTTGTAGTTATCTGCTTGATTAGTGTCCAGCAGTAGTCGGATAACTTTGATGCACTCTACTTTCCCTGGTATCTCATTTCCATTTCCGAAATTTGCTGATGGAAGAGTTCTCCATGCTCGTCAGTTAGAATGCCACAGTTGTCAGGAAAGAAGTACAAGTGGAAATCTAGGAAACGTAACTTTAAGGACATGTTGCACCATAGCCTATTGCAGCTCTGCAGAAGAATTACCATAAGAGCCTTGTAGTTTTAGGGCCTCTCATTTCCTAGAAAGTTTGTTAACAGTTGAACAAAGGCATTCCAAGTTAACTTTTCATCACCTGTCAGGATGATTTGTGCAGTTTGCGTATCTGGGGACCCACGAAAACCGCGTTTCTCATTTTCGCCTCACTAACACGTGGAAATTTCTCGCTCAGATAAAGAAAGTCTTCCCTAGTTTTAGCCATGACCTTAACAAGGTTTATCATTAGGCCCAATTTTATGTGAAGAGCAGGGAAAATTGAGAGATTCCTGGTTTAGGTGACCGACGTTTGGGCCAATCTCCTTTCCTTTGGCACGGTTGCCCTAGTGGCACAGGAGCCATAAGAATTTGGCGTAACCGTGGTGTAGTCCAAGTAATATGCCTATGACTTTCAGATCACCGGAAATATGCCATTTAAACTTGTCATAATTCCATCGAAATAACAATTGTTCCATGTTATCATATGTTTCTTTCCCCTAAGGTGCTTACCCAATCGGAATCGATAGTAACAATTTGCCGCTATGCAGTAGCACACACTTAAAAGCTGCTTTGGGGACTCGATGAACATCATCCACTGATCACTTTTATAGTCAGTGCCCATAGCTGCTTAGTCTCTATACATCACTACAAAATACCAAGTTATTTTCACTTTCGAAAAATGGAAGGAATGGCATATGGTGGTTAAAGAACGTCTTATTAAGACACCCCGGAATTAGAATCAGGAACAGCTGCCCACATGAGTAACGTAGAAGTAAATATCCTCGGAGTAGTGAAGCAACTTAAATCACTTAATAAAAGCAAGTCTTCTGGTCCAGACTGTATACCAATTAGGTTCCTTTCGCAGTATGCTGATGCATTAGCTCCATACCTGACAATCATATACAACCGTTCGCTTGACGAAAGATCCGTACCCAAAGACTGGAAAGTTGCACAGGTCACACCAATATTCAAGAACGGTAGTAGGAGTCATCCACTAAATTACAGGCCCATATCGTTAGCGTCGATATGCAGCACGATTTTAGAAGATATATTGTGTTCGAACATTATGAATTACCTCGAAGGAAACAGTCTATTGACACACACTCAAAATGGGTTTGGAAAACTTCTTTCCTGTGAAACACAACTAGCTCTTTATTCACATGAAGGGCTGAGTGCTATTGACAATAGATTTCTGATCGATTCCGTATTTCTCGATTGCCGGAAGGTTTTTGACACTGTGCCACACAAGCGGTTCGTAGTGAAATTGCTTGCTTATGGAATATCGTCTCAGTTATGTGACTGGATTTGCGATTTTCTGTCAGAGAGGTTACAGTTAGTAGTAATTGACGGAAAGTCATCGAGTAAAACAGAAGTGATTTCAGGCGTTCCCCAAGGTAGTGTTATAGGCCCTATGCTGTTCCTTATCTATATAAACGATTTGGGAGATAATCTGAGCAGCCGTATTCGGTTGTTTGCAGATGACGTTGTCGTTTATCGACTAATAAAGTCATCAGAAGATCAAAACAAACTGAAAAACGATTTAGAAAAAATATCTGAATGGTGCGAAAAGTGGCGGTTGACCCCAAATAACGAAAAGTGTGAGGTCATCCACATGAGTGCCAAAAGAAACTCGTTAAACTTCGGTTACACGATAAATAAGTGTAATCTAAAATCCGCAAATTCAACTGAATACCTAGGTATAACAATTACGAACAACTTAAATTGGAAGGAACACACAGAAAATGTTGTGGGGAAAGCTAATCAAAGACTACGTTTTATTGGTAGGACACTTAGAAAATGTAACAGACCTACTATGGAGACTGCCTACACTACGCTTGTCCGTCCTCTTTTAGAATACTGCTGCACGGTGTGGGATCCTTACCGGATAAGACTGACGGAGTACATCGATAAAGTTCAAAGAAAGGCAGCACGTTTTGCATTATCGCGAAATATGGGAGAGAGTGTCACAGAAATGATACAGGATTTGGGCTGGACATCATTAAAAGAAAGGCGTTTTTCGTCGCGACAGAATCTTCTCACGAAATTCCAAGCACAAACTTTCTCCTCCGAATGAGAAAATATTTTGTTGACACCGACCTACATAGGGCGGAACGATCACCACGATAAAATAAGGGAAATCAGAGCTCGTACGGAAAGATATAGGTATTCATTCTTTCCGCGCGCTATACGAGATTGGAATAATAGAGAACTGTGAAGGTGGTTCGATGAACCCTCTGCCAGGCACTTAAATGTGATTTGCAGAGTATCCACATAGATGGGGATGTAGAATTCCAGTGTTGACGCCAATAATTCAGCTTTACCTTTCGGCAATTCCAGATTTATCACTAGCTCGTTCAGTTCACGCTGTGTTATTTTGTGAATCTCTGCACACTCTTCGTTACACATATAATCGGCGGCTTTCGAAGAACTGGGTTTTGAAGGTGATAGTGCAACAGTTGTTTCACTACCGCCCTCGTCTCTATCACGATCAGGTGGGACAGGAACGACCAGTCCGTCTCCGTGAGGGATTGGTCGCGTGGCCGGCGGTCTGTTAGGATATGTCAAGGAAGACTTTTTATTCTTGGAAATACCATGTGTTAATGGAGCTGTCATACAAAAGCAACAATCATGCACATGGTTAGATGGGTCTCGCCAGATCGTGGGTATAGCAAAGACCGTGAAAGATGTTTTACGAGTCAACCATGAATGAGAAGACTCGAGACACAAGATGTGCAACGTACATGAGGAGTCCAGGCTTGTCATGGTCCCCGATTTCACAGCCAACAGCAATTACAATGACCAAACGCACTAACAATACTTCAGTGCGGAACACACCTTGTATCAGACTGAAACTATGGTCCGCTCCTCCCGTCCTCTTCTCCTCCAAAGTTGCTTCGAGCTCAGGCTATGTATGATGAAAAAATATACACAGGTATTGTTTCCTGAAAATTCGTCATTCTGTCTACCATCAGTGGGATTTCGAAGCCTATGTGAGAAGGGATTGATAATGAATGCTACTAAAATATAAATATAATTGAAATCACCATTCTTTAATTTGGAAACGAGAGCTAATTCGAGTTTTTCCTTGTCTTTGTCGTTGTCAATGTGCTCGATATAGTTAACAAACATTTATTTCATCCCAGTTACATTTTCACTACTGGCTAGTGTTATAGTTGTTTGCATAACAGGCGCAGCCAGATCCCTATACTTTAGTCATGTAAATTCGGCTGCTATTAGAATATCAAAATCTAAATAATGATGATTTAGTGAGGATAGTTGCGATTGCCAATTTGGAACGCAATAAGGTCATGGCTCGACGCCAACGGATGGAATAATATTCTGGGAACGTTGTATATGACTGCGTCACAGAACCCCGACCCTCCCTCTCCGCGAAAAATAATCTCTTCGAGTAAAATTTCAGTGACATTCTATACCTGCTTCATGGAACACGGCTTCGTTCTGCTGATGCAGGCCACGGGGCTGAAAAGTGAACCAGCCGACAAAGCGTGTTGCTTCGCTCGCGTCAGAAGCTGCTCCGTGGGTGGACATGTGTGTGTGTAACAAACAAGCCGGCATCATTAAAAGCGCTGTTTAGGCGGAGCCTGCACTCCCACGCTGAGTGGGCGGCACGGGCCACAGTGGGTCCTGGAATGGAATGCACGCATCGCTGCTCCAGCGGTTTGCTACCGGCACATCTGCAACGCCGCGCGCGCAACACACATATGATGCGCAAGTTCAATGGCGAGCCGTCTTTTGTCAGCCCTAACTGTTGCCCGCCCCCCCCCCCCCCCCCCTCCAAATGACTGATACTCTCTTTATCTGTAACTGAATACATCACATCTTAGGGAACCCTTCATCACTGTCGGTATAATAATAGTAATGAAAGACAGACGAAAAAGCTATAAAATTCAAAATTTAATTTTTAAGTGGAACCTTCGAAGTTTTTATGATCAAAAATGCTGTAAGACAAGATGAATTATACTCACCGCTGTTCATTTGTGTCTAGGTATAGTAGGAAGGGAAGAGTTTAAAAGATCGTTAGAAGCAAAGGGGATAATGTGAGAATTTATGTTTGACTTTTGCAGACGATCTTGTCGGTTTGGCGAACTATACAGAAGATGCAACAATGTAGACAAATCTCCCACAAGAGACATCTTCAAAAGCAGGCCAACATTCATCTTTAGGGAAAAAAAAACAAAAAAAAAGAAGGAAAATCATACGACGGAGAACATGAAAACTGATTGTGGGAGAATAAAAAAGACTTCAATATTTAAATAGTTACTCGTAATTGAAACAATCCAACTAAATACTTCGGACAAAGAAGCTAACTTAGCAAGAGATATCAAAATGAAAGTGGGTTTTCAGTTAACAAAAAACTTGTATAGTAAGAAATCTTTACCGGTACATGCAAAACTCCGGCTCTAAAACTCCGCCGGCCGAAGTGGCCGTGCGGTTAAAGGCGCTGCAGTCTGGAACCGCAAGACCGCTACGGTCGCAGGTTCGAATCCTGCCTCGGGCATGGATGTTTGTGCTGTCCTTAGGTTAGTTAGGTTTAACTAGTTCTAAGTTCTAGGGGACTAATGACCTCAGCAGTTGAGTCCCATAGTGCTCAGAGCCATTTGAACCATTTTTCTAAAACTCCTTCCTTAGACCAGTGTGCCTTTATGCTTCAGAATGCTTCTTGTTAAATCCATTCACATTTTTATGTGAAACAGAAAAGAAGGAGAATGGTCACGAAAGTCTTGGGACCACACGATGATTGTAGGTAATGGAAGTTAAGAAAGTAATAAAGATGTCTATGAAAAACTAGAACGAATTTTAGACACAGTGAATAAGAGGAGAGTTATGTTCCATGGACATCCAAAAGGGTAGATAATAAAAGAATAATAAAAACAATTTTTAACTCCCTGATAGAGACCCAAAAACATCATTGACGTGGATCAAATAAATCCAAGCAGAACGGAGGGAATTGGAAATAAAGGCTGAAGAAACAGGAAAAAGAGAAAAATTAAGAAGAAAAGTAAAAATTCCGAAGGGATATCAAGAGAAAAGAAATATGCGCAATATAGACAGAAGAAAGAAGAAAACATTGTGTATATTGAATAAAAAGAAGAAAGTACTAGAAAGAAAAGAAAAAAGAAAGAAGACGTAAGTTATACATGTGGTTCTCAGTAGGTCAAACAAAAAAAAAAAAAAAAATGCAACAATAATTGTAAACTTTGGACTGTGCTAACGCCGCTGATCTGGGATTGATGCTCTCGTATGGTACCCAACAGACTAGTAATACTTTGACTCTCGATTTCTCCGAAGCGCGTCAGAAGCGCACCGTACAAGAGCAGTATACGTTACCTGTAAGTATGTACTTTGATCGTGCGAAAAATATGAAAATTGGTAACCCGATAAGTAGATGCTTCCCTTGTAAGAACATTATGAGGTGTTCCAGGTTCACTATCAATTATAGTCAAACTACTACGTTACAGTGAGTCGGTGGTCTCGTCTACAGCAAGTTAAACGGAGGCAACGCCAATCTCATCTCTCATATTGTGGATAACCTGGAAATTAGAAAGAAATTAAAGACACCAGAAACAGATTCAGGTAAATGTTTTTCTAACACGTTTTTCCGCGTATTCTGTACCTTTCCTTGCTATGTTCTTGCAGAAATCTTCAGGCAAGTACAATTATAAAGATATGTTCTAAGCACCGAACAATCTACATTACCCGACACAAGAACCCTGCCCAATTTCTAGCAGCACATACGGTTTTCCGCTCTCTCAGTATCAGCCACACATTTACAGATGTTAACTGACGGCTGGAACATATTTACGACTTTTTTCTAACAAGCAACGAAGTCTGGAGGTACTGCGTAATCCTGAATAACTTTTAAAAGTTATCTGAAATTCTGGTCAAAACGTTCATTAAAGCTAGAAACAGAACATGATCATAAAATTACCAATTAAAAAATTATTGTTATGTTACTAGCCTTTTTTTATTCTTAAACATTTGAATCAGTCTTGACAATCTACAGCTACTTCGTTCCCACTGCAAACTGTGACTGCTTTAACTCACTGTCACAGCAAATTTCCTTTATTAGCCCTTTCCTCATGCGTGATGCCGCAAACAACAAGTAAATGTATAATAAAGGGCATTATTAGCCTCCAACTGTTAGTACCACATTGCAGCGCCTTCTTGAGTCGTCTAGGAAATGGGTCCCAAGGGTAGATTCGTATTAAGCACAGAATAACGGCGCTCTCTGCAACACAAAGTGTGTAAAAGTGCGAGACTCACGTGCTTTCAGAACGTAAATGTATGACAACGTTAGATATATTGTAAAGGTAGAGGGTGACAATTATTGAACTATATGAAATAAAATCGTTGTAGCTTCTGAACGGTTTGCATTAGCACCTTCAAACTACACGGCTGGCCGCGGGGCATGATGGGAATTAGAATGCGCATGCACGGTTTGGTTTAGCGACGAAGCCCATTTTCATTTGGATGGGTTCGTCAATAAGCAAAACTGGTGCATTTGGAGGACTGAGAATACGGATTTCGCGATCGAGAAGTCTCTTCACGCTCAACGGGTGACTGTGTGGTGTGAAATGTCCAGTCACTGAATAATCAGTGTGATATTCCTTGATGGCACGCGATTACCGAAGGTTTTGGAAGATGATTTCATCCCCATTATCCAAAGTCACTCTGATTTCGACGAGATGTGGTTCATGCAAGACGGAGCTCCACTCCCATCGAAGCAGCAGAATGTTTGATGTCCTGGAGAAAACTTTGAGGACAGCATTCTGGCTCTGGGGTACCCAGAGGCCACTGGCATGGGCCTCGACTGGCCGCCATATCCTCCTGATCTGTACACATGCGACTCCTTTTTGTGTGGCTATATTAAAGACAAGGTGTACAGCAATAACCCCAAAACCATTGTTGAGCTGAAAACAGCCATTCAGGAGGTCATCGAGGGCATCGATGTTCCGACACTACAGCGGGTCATGCAGAATTTCGCTATTCGACTGCGCCACATCATTGCCAATGATGGCAGGCATATTGAACATGTCTTAACCTAAATACTAATACCGGTAGTGACGTTTACATGGTGAATAAAGCGTGCGCACGCCGTATTTTGTAACTAATTTATGTTTTTTCCCATATAGTTCAATAACTGTCGCTCTGTACTTTCTTTTCGTAAAAGGTGACTCATTTTATACTGTCTGAGAGAAAGAGACAAATGTGGCAGAATTCGCATTTTAAGCTTTGATTTAAAAAATGCACGTCTAATGTATGACATGCATGCATGTATCCGTAGCTCGCCCTCTACATATAAAAAGGAAAAATAGTGAAACGTTGGTTCTTATGTAAGTATATGTAGTCTAGGAGTGCGAAATTGTAAGAACGGTTTACAAACAGGTTGCTTGGCGCCACTGATCCGAAAGCGAGAAACCTTCGCCTGCAATAAGACAGTGATAGATAGAGACACATGCCAAATGTGGACTCATGTGCTACAGCTTGAATTAATACGTTTTTCTTAAGTTACTTCGATCGTGACGTGGGCGCTGTGTTCAGGACTGCTACTAACCTCCGTACGTGCTGAGGCGCTGCTGACTCAAAAGGATCTTCTACGTGTGACTCGTTAGTCCAACAAAGGCTTTTTGTGGAATCTAGAACGATTCCATGTGCGTGGTGAGACAAAACGATAAGGGGCTATGCTGACGTTATCTGCCGTGTAGATTCACACAGAGACAATACAATGGCTCAGTGAAGTCGAGGAAGACTTCCACAACAGGATGTAGAGTAACAGTTTGCGTCATCAGGGATTTCGTAATGGAAACGTGCCCTTCTTCTATGCCATCTTTATCGTACACAAACCAGATGTAACAAAGTTTTGGAAATTGACTTTCAAAAGCATACGTGGAACAGCTGGGTACACATTTGGAAGGCAGATGAACCAATTAGTATAAAGTCACCACAGAATGACTAACAGTGTAACATGACACAGAAAAAGGATGGTGTCGACTGCCATAGACCAGCCATAGAAATCAGAAAAGAACACCGATTACTGCCGAATTTGTTTTGAGCAGGAGGACATTTTAGGTATCCACCTGGCCGTTGTACATCTGCGTCTAGGAGTGCCCTGTGACTGACTTCTTCACAGCTCTCCCTAAATCGATGTGAATGAACTTTAACGGTTTGGCCGACGTGGCAATGGTAAATATTCACTCCTCCCTGTCCTCCGTTATTACCTCTCTTTTCCACCTCCCACTAAATCTTTGCCGAAGGGTCTCTGTGATTCGAGTTAGTTTTCAAGGCTGAAGCAGCACGTTAATGTTACAGAAAATCTCAATAAAATCAAAAGGCTGTGATACGAAGGGAATTCGGTAAGTTACCCACTATTGTGGGGACCAAGTAACTTCTTACTGAACGCTCTTCTGCACTTCAAAGTCACAGAGATACACGACATTATTTTCAACACTGTATACTTTTGAAATTATGCAAGATGTCGATTGCACCGATGACCCAGTGAGGCGTTCAATCCAATGTTCGTGGAGGCTAAAATTTGACTGGAGATCGTTCTGTGAAGTTTTGGATGCGTTTCTAGTACCATGGCTGGTACCTATTCATGCACGCTGCTCTAAACATTAACCGGGATTCATTGAGGTGTGTTCCGTCTATGCAACTAAAAGAAAAGCAGTTGTTTTTCGCCATACGCGTTTCGCTTATTTTATTTGAGAAGCATCTTCAGTGGCCTGTAATACATGTTTCTTTTTTACAAATAATAAATGTATTGTGTAGTAGTTACCATGTGTTACTACGTTACATTTTGTCACGTTTTTCTCTTGTCTTTCAGGTTAGAAACAACTTTTGTAGCACAAATACCGCCCATTTCTGGCGTTTTTTCACCCACATTTATTATAACACATCACTTGCACTTTTCATTTTTGTGATCTGTATGTGTGTATTTACAGAGTGTAGTGTTCGCAACTATTGCTGTGTATTTATCTTCGGTTTGTGTTGTATTTGTGGTTTGCTATTTTTCATTTATTTTGTGTGTGTGCATTTTGTTACGTATCGTTCCTTGTGAGAGCGGCTTTGTTTTTTTTTTTTAAATAATAAATTGATATTTATGCGTGCGTGCGTGTGCGTGCGTGTGTGTGTGTGTGTGTGTGTGTGTGTGAGAGAGAGAGAGAGAGAGAGAGAGAGAGAGAGGGGGGGGGGGGGAATAGGGATAGAGAAAGAAAGAGAGAGAAAAAACTGGGGAGGAAGAATCATTAACTATACACTCTGGTTATTGATTATGTTTCAGATTTCTGTGTTATTATAAATAAGGGTGAAAAACGTCGGAAATCGGCCAGGAGGCGCATGAGGACCGAATGACCCCATCTTCAGGACCACACATATGGACAAATTTGGACTATCAACACTGGAAATCGTTACTAACGCCAAACGACTGTTTAAAATCATAATATTTGTGCTACAAAAGTTGTTTCTGAAAAACAAGAGAAAAACATGACAAAATGTGACGTAGTAACATATTGTGACTACTGCATAATACTTTTATCATATATATAAAAAGAAACATGTATTACAGCCCACTGTAGATGCTTCACGAATAAAAGAAGTGAAACGCGTATGGCGAAAAGCAAACTGCCTTTCATTTAGTTGCATAGACGAAACACCCCTCCATGCATTTTGAAGCAACTAAGGAATGAAGGAAAACGAATGAATGGCGACTAACCGGGATGTCCATTCCAACATTGTAGGTAGTTACACTCTTCATGGCGAGTGTGCCGGCCGCTGTGGGCGAGCGGTTCTATGCGCTTCAGTCCGGAACCGCGCTGCTGCTAGGTCGCAGGTTCGAATCCTGCCTCGGGCATAGATGTGTGTGGTGTCCTTAGGTTTAAGTAGTTCTAAGTCTAGGGGACTGATGACCTCCGAT
The DNA here is from genome assembly GCF_023864345.2 of Schistocerca serialis cubense. Classification (NCBI taxonomy): domain Eukaryota; kingdom Metazoa; phylum Arthropoda; class Insecta; order Orthoptera; family Acrididae; genus Schistocerca; species Schistocerca serialis. The sequence goes on from NC_064645.1 coordinate 411,842,512, forward strand.
GTTAAGTCCCATAGTGCTCAGAGCCATTTGAACAATGATGACTGTGCTGCGGGCACTGCCTTCTCCGAAGCCACAAACGTGTTAACAGGGCTGGACTCATGCACTCGTAGTTCGACGAACATTCAGGCACCCTATTGCAGCTCGATTTGGCTGCTAAATCACGCATTATTAATCCCATAGAAAACACCTTGGAATACTTGGAACAGTGGACGAAACGTAGCAATCAACACCCTCGCACTTTCGTAGCTCTACGGCATGTAATCATCTGTAAGTGACCGCATCTGGATATGGCTTGCTTACTTGAAAAATTTGTAGGGGACTGCATCTCTCTCAGCAACATATCAGAGTTGCGGCCGTTATCAGGACTAGGGACAGTCGTACTCCGAGATGCCTTCTGGGACTGGCCAATTCTTTGGTATGATGCGCTTACTTGGCATGTGCTTTCTTGGTATGTGAAGTGATTCACTGCCTACCGGCTTTCAATTTGACACCTAGTATCATGGAGACACTTTTACTGGAAATGTGACTACGCACTTCTCTGAAGCAAAAGTTCTTTTTTTTTCTCGAGGCAGAAGTAGTAAAAAATTCTACATTACATAAGTGTGCAGCATATATCGAAGTAATCGGCAACCAGTTCCATAAAAGAAATTTAAATTGTCAACCTGTTGTTTTGCTGTATGCAACTTATTATTGACACCCGCAAATAATGCGATTGGTATGACCTTCTGTAGAAGGACACTAAGTGCCCGAAACCACCTAAAGAATTTAAATTTCTTTCATGCAACTGGTGCTTGATTATTTCGATATATACAACTACAGTTGTTGAGGATGGATAAAGTACTAAATAAGTGTGCAATATTGTGGGATAGCACCAAAACAGCAGTTTACGTAATTTAAAGTTTACATAATTGGAAACTAAATGGTATTCCCCCAGAATCGGCCAGCAGCAACTGTACCTCGCTGAGCCCTCGTCAGCTCGATTCAACTCCAGGATTTCGATGGCGTTCGCTCAGAGCTCTTTCATTACAGCGGGAAGTACGCAAAATCACGGCTCATTAGATTCTGTTTCAATGCATTTCTAACGGGCTTTACACCACATCAAACGAAAAATTAAAGAATTATAGCCACATTAAGACCTAGGAAAGAAAGTAATAGACCTCAAAGCTACCTTCCAATTGCCCTACTGAGCACAGTCTACAAATTGTTGGAAAGAATCAACCTCAGCAGCATTATCCATGAAATATTCCGATTAATTACACCTGAAAAAGCTGGCTTCCAGCCAAACAGAAGCTGCTGAGACCACGTTCTCTCTTTAACTACTTATATTGAAAGATTTGAAAGTTAACTGAAATCATCAGTGGAATTATTAGATTTAACACGAGCGTATGGCACAGTAATATTTCCTGTCTCGTGTTGCAAGGCTGCTAGAAAATCTGCTTAGCAATTAAACGTTCGAAGTGATTATTGTGAATACATGGAGCAAGTAAATGAAATTGAGCAATGTCGCTTCACAAGGCTCTCGTAGCTCCGACTGGATGCCAGCTACACAACATAAGGTACTTAAGAAAACTGCGGTTGTTCTAACAAATAATTTGTCGGCAATGGTTACGTATTTTCGTAAATGGAGGCTCCAAGGCTGACGTTTCATGCTTTCACCTCAACAACAAACTTGCAAGCACGAAACTTACAATTCTTTTCAACAAGGTCACCTTAACTCACAAGAAACCGTCTAAGTATTTAAGAGTTTTTTCAGGCAGAACGTTAAGTTGTAAGGAATGCATGACAAAACAGTTGCAGGGCTCCGTAAAAGTAAAACCATCACACAATAGCTACATGGAACCACGTGGGGTTCTTCGGCAGCTACGTTATGGACAACAACATAAGCTCTGGTTTATTCAGTGGCGCAATATCGCTGCCCATCCGGCTTAAAGCCTCACACCAAGGAAACAGCCATCGAACTGAATCACAAAATGTGAATGATTTCGGGCTCGAGTAAGACTACTCCCAACTCCTTGCTACCGATCATAAGTCATACACCTCCAGCTCAACTGCGAACACTACAAGCAGTTCTTAGAGAATTTAGAAACATTCAGAACAGTCACCCGCTCCCTTTCATTGGTCACCTGATTACATAAATATTAAAAGATTATGCTCCAGAAAACCATTTCTGGAGCTATATGCTTATAAAATAACTTTCATATAGTGCAATACTGGAAGAAAGCCTGGGAAGATATTTTAATCCCGGATCTCAAGAAATTCCGATGTAACTCTGAAACACCGAATGGTTGGACCTCCCAATAAAATCCTGGGTAATTCTAAATAGCATTAGAACCAACTATGGTAAATGTGCGGACCTATTAAGTAAATGGCAATTACACATGTCTTCGAAGTGCGAGTGTGGAACACAAAAGCAGAAAATGTGGCAAATAGTGCAGACTTGTTCACTTAGAGTCTACATGAGACAATATGAAGACATACTAAATACAACCGATAGTTCGACTAAATATATATGTGACCAGGATGTTCTTTATGAATGTTATTCCTAGCTTATGTCTATTAATGTGACACGGCATAGGTGATCCATTGTCTCTCCTCCTTCGCAGACACTGTGTCGGTCCTTCGGAAAATGCTTGTTTGACAAGGTGGATTTATCATCTGTTCAATGATCTCCACTTGGACCAGTCGAAAATACCTCCAAGCGGTAGGCATTCAGCAGGTTTCACCAACGCTTGAAGCTGCCCGCTGTGGTTGCCTGGAACCACGCGTAGACATAGTTAGTGTTGATGCTGAAGTGAGGGAATGTCTTGTAGATTTCGACTTAGGCCTTGGTGACTGATGGTCATGGAGTGAATGTAAATATTTAGTATAACTTTTTCCTTTCAACTTCTACAGCTACTTTGCAACGTATATCAGGTGCTGAAATATATGCCAAGTAATAAACGTTGTCCACAGGTGTCAATTTAAAACATCCAGTGGTTAGTTTCGCAGCTTTCAGGCTCACTGTATTTTAGAAATAATCACTTCATTTCATTGTTTAGCTATTAGCTAATTTCACCCCCTTGCGCATTTTCGAGCTAGCTCTGTTATTTGCATCACAGTATAGAACTATAATTATATACCATTTTGTACTCCACACATCTGTGTGGAGGACGCAACATTTGAAGGCGTCATTAATAACAGTTTCTTACGACAATGGTTGTTGCGGACTCAAGCTGTATATCCTTACATCATGTCTCAGACCTGAAGTCCGTATCCGGAAACAGAAAAATGCGACCCTTATGTGAGTTTCGTCGCTGTGCCATCGTATAACACTTTCAGAGACGTTAGTTCCACATTTCAAATAAAACTGCACGTGGCGTGATCAACGCCCTGTAACATGGAATGCAAGGTGGTATACGATTACAGCTTCTTTTTCTATTCTTTTTCTATGATGGAAGTAACTGTAGTAACACGTGCGGGCTGTTTTTACAATTTACAAAGTGATGGAAAATGGATTTCGGTAACACTGTTGCAAATACTTTTCAATATCCCGCAGGAACTCAAAGTAAAGATGTAAAGAACGCAAATTTTTCTGGAATGTTAAATTTTCTGTTGCCATTTGCAGCAACAAATCTACAAGAAAAACAGTAAAATTCCTAGCTGATGCGAAGGAAGAAATTATTTTGGTTATGAAATATTGCTTCATCAACTGATTTGATACTGCGTTTCAGACATTGTAACAGTGACTTAAGTTTTATGTACAGAAAGGAGTAAATAATCTGTAGTCACGTACGAACCGATCGAAACTTTTTGCGTAAGTACAACACGGCGAACTATACAGACACGCCCCAGCGTTCTTCGTAATGTAGAGTGTAGAAACCACTGGCTGAGGGTATACAATACCTTGATCTGCATGTCTGTACAATAACGGAGACAACTTAAATTTTGGAAAATAGACAGTGCATGTGCAATAAGTGCAACTGTTGTTGCTTTTTAAGTATGTGTTTTCTATTATTACATCGGATGGAATATTACTTTCCGCATGGCTCGCACAATATCCGCTGATTGTGACAGCACAGCAATAACGTTTATCTAGCATCAGGAATATCCATTCTTGTAGTGGGTTTATCACAAGAAAAACGACTCAAAAGCACATGAAGTTGTCACGAGCATCCGAAGTTCAATTCACTCTCTATAGAGTTTCATGATAACAAGTAGGCAGATCGTTTCTTGTTGACGTGAGATGAATCAGAGATCTACTGTGGTGTGTTCTCGAAGCTGTAGGAAGTCCACCAAGAATTTATCTCAAGTCTCCGAAAATGCGTGTCTGGACGATGAAAGCTATTCCATGCGCTGTGAAAAATTTTATACGCCACAGAATAAAAAAGACTTTGTTCACATGATTACAGAGTGAAAAGTTTTCCAAAGTGAAGCCCCTTCCAGAAATTCGCTGTGAACACGCTGTTTTATATGGATTAAAAAGTGGGATCTTCTTTAAAACATTTCGTTTTAAGGAATGGCAACTTTCCGTTCTCCTAGGGAAGTAAACTAGATGCACGAATTGTGGGCTCGGAAGCCTCGTGCTACTACTGAATATGTGTGGCACAGTAGGAAGGTGAGTGATGTCGTGTGATAAAACATTAAACAGTCCTTCCACTTTCCCTTATTGAAAAAACGATGAACGGCACAATATATCTTTTGGTGTTGAAGCAGTTTGTACAGGCTCAGATAGAAGGTTTACTATCTAGCACTTTCTTTCAGCAGAATGGCATTCTTCTGCATTGAATTACAATTGTGAATCGATTTCTTGATCGGAGGCGTCGATCCATTCTTTTTCCACAATGATCGACAGGCATTATCCAGTACGATAACTATCAGGGTGCGTATAAAATGGTTGATCTTTTCATGTCGACAGTATTATCTGGTTTCTATTATGAACTACTGGAAAAATCCCGTGAATAATTTGAATACTGATTTGAGACTGCTATTGCCACAAAAAGATAGTACGTAGAGCTATAGTGAATGGTCCAAAATTATTTGTGCTTCAGTGTTGTGTGATTTCATTGATTATGCGTTGATCTGTCGGTAAGCTGGCTAGGTCTCACAAAAAGTCGTACAGCAGATGAAGGAAGACTTTATTGATTACAAAATTGAAGAGTTTCGGAAACATTTCCTTCTTGAGAGATGTAAAATATAAATAAAAAAAATGTTATAGAAATACATAACTTTTTAGATAGTGGTAGGTAACCAACACCAAACAGAATTACAAATAGTCCATTCCTATCTGCAGAGGTACAACGGTAGCAGAAGGCAAGATCGTTACCAGTTGTTTTCGTAATGAGATGGCGAGTTCCCATAAAACGGGAACAGGAAGGCAAAATTGCCACTAAATGGCACCAGGGTGAACATGGTGAAGCTATGTCATACATACTACGATAAAATATTACATAAATTGACAGATGAAAAGTAGTACATGAGTGCAAATGGGAACACAGTGTATGAGCTAGTTTAATAATATAATAAAGGAAACATTAGAAAACGTTACATATGGATCACATGATCCAGGAATGTGGCCCTATATTCAAAGACATAGGTAGGTCATTGATCACTAATCGTAAGAATGGTATGTTTTACTGTCAAACGGTATCAAGGCAACAACGACATTTTGCTGTGATAATACCAGAATATAAGGCAGAACAAAACCATTACCATAGTGTATGCGAATAACTTGATATTAAAAAGATAAAATGTTGATAGTGTAGGTATAGAATATTATACTGCGCATTTAAAATACAAAAACAAGGTATAAATAGCCAAACTGAGAAGCATGTGGCTTATTGAGGTGGAAGGAAAGAGGGGGAGCTCGGAGGATTGAGATCCATGCAAATGAGGGTGGGTGATGAAATAAGGGGGGGAGGATGAAGAGAGAAAGAGGGTGGGGGAGAAGAAAGAGAAAAGGGAGAAGAGAAAGAGGGGTGGGAAGAGAGAGAAAGAGGGGGGGGGGGGGACTGGAAGGCTGTCGGGCATGGGGAGGTTGGTAGCTGGAAGTGAGCGGTCGGAAAATTAGGGAATGGTGGAAGAGGGGACAAAGGCATGTTACAGTAGCTACTTCAGATGTACCTTAAAACACATATCCGTAATTCAAGTTATGTGATTAATAACACAGGTCACAGAATACATCAGTGATAATAAGCAACATGCACAAGACCGTATTGGTAATCTGTTGAACGATCTGAAATGCTCAGCCTCACTTGGAGTAAAAGTAATAGTCCATCTTTTACACACATGTTTGTAGGTACTTAGCAGAAACACGTGTGTCCCGAAATGAGGTTTAGAAAAAGGTGGAGGAAACGTATCAGAGGTAACAAAAAGGACCCAGTACAAGTCACAGAAGTGTGCAAAAGAATTGTGTGTTTCTGTTTTCATAGCTTTGTACCGTCGATTCTGCCATAGTTTAAAATGTGGTCGTTTTTTAAGTGTGTTAGACTGGCTTGGAAAACGCAGCATATAAACATAAAAGCTTATACATGACTGAGCTTTTACTTAGGGACATAATAATAGCTAAATAAAGCTACAAAAAGGCCTGGAGACACAAGTTTTAGAGACAGTGTAACTGAGAGTACGGTATATGATACTGAAAGCAAGCTACGACTTACTTAACGGGAACGTATACTATGTGAGGACTGTGCCCAGTTGCCCGATCGCGGGATTCGTAACTTCTTTTGTGGGTGATAATATGCCTTCTAAATTTTCTGAGCAACATTCGTAACCGACAGTAAGCGGAATGATGTTCCGTTTAAAACATGTGATGTTCCGACTGCTCTTTTTGAGACTGTCAAAGCAGAATGGCTTGGGTATAACAGTACAAGTTGAAGAAAAGATTTAACTGCTCCCTTTGGCTGGGAAAATGAAACACACAAAATGACAGTCATTTTCATTTAAGGGCCAGAATTTTTTTCGTGGGTACGAGAAGAAAACCAAGAGGCGGCTTTAATTATCCACTTTGGACGTGTGACGTCAAAAAGAACGAGAGAACGCCGTCAGACCGTGAATGATGACTACAGCGCATCACTCGAAGAACAGTAAGAGTCTGTGCGTGGTATCTGCGCTGAGCTATTCTGTCAGAGCAGGTACCGAAGTGGGCGCGTGCTTTTGTGACACCTGAGCACTTGTTCGTAGGAAATTACAATAGCTTCAATTCTGTTTAGACAAGGCCACTGGGTACCAACTGTCGCCATGAAGACGACGAAACTACCAGAACCATCTGTATGTACTATGTGGCAGTCATACAGGAGAAGGTATGCATTCGCGCTGCATTTTGAGCTTTGAACAGACGTTATCTGTCACTGTTTGTTAGCGAGTCCAAATTGTTACACGTATTATCAGGGCTTCTGAGAACACCACTGGTGAAAAGAGGAAGGATGACGCGTTGCAGGTCATGGTTTTTTCCGGTTTCAGCAGTGGAGAGGGTGACGTAAGGCCTAGGAAGTGTTTAATGCTACTCACCACAGACAACAAGTGCTATGATTTCGCTTACTGCGATTTGTGACAGTTACCGCTACAAGTGTCGTACTCCTATCGTCATATGTATTTTAGACGAGCGGAGTATGCTGATATTATGTTTTTTGCAGTTTCCATAAATCACACGAGGTAGGATGGTTCCCTTAATAAGGCCACGACTGGTAACCCTGGTAACCTTACTCATTCGCAGGTTGGGGAACCTAAGCCACCGTCACCAGACTATATCCCGATAAGTAAATCTATCAAGGTGCGGGTTTCGCTAAGTTATAACAGACGAAGTGTCCAATTTTCTGAAGTAAGAAATTGAGTTTTGATGCTTATAGCTACCGAATTATGACACCGACAACTTTTTAAAGGAACTGTATATTTATTTCTTTGACGAGGAGTTCAACGACATAAAATCTGCGGAAACTGATGAAACAGTAAGAAAATAGCAGCTCCGTAAACCATTGTCTCACCGTCAGCAGAAAGGTTTTGAATAGTGTCCATTTCAGCCACCTTTAATGAAATTATTACTCGTATCGATTAACTTGGCTTCCTTTGGGTCAGTAGATTGCTTTTCTAGTACTTAATATACTGATTTTCTTTCCTTTTTATTTCATTTCAGAATACGTCGGTAGCCCTTACCCATAATCCTAACCATGGATAGCTCTCTAAAGTATGAATGTAGGGATGTAAAGATCATGTACATATGATCATAGAATGAGGATTGCTTGGTTCTCGTTGTAGAGGTGTGGGAACGTCCGTTGAATTTAGTTTTCGAAGCTGGCATCTGGCGTAGCTAGACCAGAGACAACAATTTGTGTCACTCTTTTTAAAAAGTTCTTCTTGCGTCTCGTCGAGCGGACTAACGGGCAAGCTGTGGAAATTTCCACAAAACTCTTGTTCAAATTTTGTGCTGTAAAATGATGGAAATCTCGAGCAATGGGCACTGACATCTTTTCTTTAGCATCCACGTGAAAGGACAAGGCGCGCGGCTCAGATGTGTCGTTTTTTGATGATTGGTTGTCCTCCACCCTTACCTAGAGAAGTTGCACCAGGCCACAGCGTCTGGGAAGTCCTAAGCATTTTCTGCGTTAGTAGCCAGAGTCTGACGGTGTGGTGACTAAGCCGTGCCTCTTTCGAGTGCACTTAGGATAAAATATTTTGGCTGGGATTCGAGTTTGCCGTTCCAGTCAAAACCTAGGTAATCTCTTAAGTAATTAAATTTAGTCATCAAGGGAATTACGTAGCTAATTTTACGGTGTCTCTCTTTTATCAGTTTTTCACTAAGTTCTTGGATGACGTTCTTGATTTCATTGTCCATCCATTTCAGAATTTCTCACTTGTCCTCTCCAGAATTTCTTGAGCAGACTAAATGGTCGCAAGCCAGATTTGACAGCAACAGCCTACAGTTCGTAGGAATTGTTAGGATTTCCTTTGATATCGTGAACCTATGTTCTAGTGAACTGTTTTGCCACCTGTAGCAAGTGTTTGAATTTTTGTACGTTCTGAAGCGCATCCGTGTCCCATCGTCATGATGACCCGATCCTTTGCTGAAAGAAAGTCAGGAGAGTGGTGGAAGACCCATTCTCAGTAAGGAAACCGTATTATTAAGATGCTTTGTTAAAAGGCTGGCAAAATCGGGTAGAGTGCCTTGGTGACTGTAACCGGCCTTTCACTTGGAATATGATTCCCCTCCTCCCCCCTCACATTCCACCACTCCCATCCATCTCCTGTGATTGCTGACAACAGCTATGCAGCTTGAGAAATATGTTTTTAGATTATCAATGAAATTCACTCCCTGATGAGTTTCCCTGAAGTCGCTTAGTCAGGTTCCGTTGCACATTACACATAAACCACGGGATCAGATTCCACTACATTCTCTTAATGACTTCAGATGACATTGCACTCAGTGGAACTTGCAAATAGGCAGGTACTGTCTGCTCATGATAAGGATCACAGTGGCTTCATAACGTCCATGGTATATGGCGAAAGATGTATTCCTTATTTAACAATAAATCAAATTGAGTAATGAAACGATAGATAACATGAATGACTAAAGCGATGATATAGAAAGTCTAAAGGCCACCTTTTAGGTTCCTCTGGTGTCTGCCCTATTATACAAATTCAAGAAAACACATAACGCGTTTGTTTACTTTTATGACTGTGCTCAAAACGTGCATCTTGAATATTGGTACATGCTACAATGCCATTCCTGGCAGACCACGACACATTCAATTTCATGTGAAATTATCGTAGCACAGGGCCATGTGCTACAGCATGTCATGTCACCCGCAGTCGTTGTTTTTTCAAAAGTGTCTGGTGAGCGTGTAGTCATCTGGTGTTTCCTGAACGACCAATCATACAATCTCCACATGTACCATTAATATCAACAATTATCTTTGGGGAGCAGGAGCAACACCGATCATTTTAGTACCACACGAACTATCGTACGACCAATGGAATATCTGTGGAAACTGTAGATATTTGTGGCTATTTAGAGTCCCATTCATAAAACAGGGACCAATGATGTGAACCTTTAAAAGGCCGGGTCACACGTTAACAAACTGTGTTCATTCCGTAGTCACTTCTCTCAGTCAGTGTGGATTTCGAACTAACCAGTAGTGCATATTTCAATGATAGTCTTGACCACAGTTTGTAAAGGATAGCCGCGCGGAATGGCCACGCGGTTTGAAGCGCCACATCACGGATTACGCGGCCACTCCCGCTGGAGGTTCGAATCCCCCCTCGGGCATGGATGTGTGTGTTGTTCTTCGCATAAGTTAGATTGAGTTAGTTTAAGAAGTGTGTAAGTGTTGGGACTGATGACCTTAGCAGTTTGGTCGCTTAGGAATTCATACGCATTTGAACATTTGTAAAGGATGCTTCAGTTGTAAACAAAATCTTGCATACCACTGCTGCATCATCAGTGATCGTATTGTACCAATTTTCTGTCTTTGGCAGACAACATGTAACCGAGTTTCCTTCCCTCATTCCCTTTTGAATGGATTAGAAACATCAGTGCCGTCAATGAACTTACCTTGCACTTTCCCTGGTTTTGACTTCTTACATAAATGCGTCAGAACTGACTATTCAAATTCACTTTGAAAAAGAGAGTGGTTTTCAGTCTCTCTGTGTTATGGATACAATACTACATAAAAAAGGAAAAACATTTAGTTCATTTTAATCATCCCACAGTATAAAATGCTTCCCCATATTTATAGCGCCAAAATAAGCTCCAAATTGTGACCTCATTTGCGTTTGAACCAGATTCTCCACACCAAATACCCAATACACAATAGTTTCGCACTCTCTTTACGCATGGCAGCCACTTGGCGCCGCTTTAGTAGTGATGTTGCAGAAAAAGATGGGAGTTCAACGACTGCTTGTCATGGACTCCGGTAGAGCTCGCAGCGTACTTCAATGGTTGACCTTGCAAGCACATTAGAGCTGCTTCGAAGCAACATGTGGCTTAGGTGATACAGTTGCTGAAGTATTAGTTGCATTCTATCATCAGTTGATATCCTTTTTCCTTGGCTTATTTTATTCTAATAAATAAAAAAACGCCGCCTGGATCACAATTTCTTTTATTGCCGACTATGCGTTTCGATCGGTCCTGTAGATCATTTACAGGTATGGCGCACCGAAGTGCATTTTGTCAACAGGGGTACGAATAATACGAGGGTTGGAACTTTAATAGTGGCAAGTATTTACTTGCAGCTCGTACAAAATAGATATGTGTTTCAAAGTTTTACTGACATTCAAAGTAGTCACCAGCATTGTATATAACCCGCTGCCAGCGATGTGGAAGTCGTAGGATACTCTTAGCAGTGACAGTTGTGTTGACAGTTCGAGCGGCGCGGGTTATTGCCCGACGAATTTATCGCAGTTCTGAAGTGGATGCCGTGAAGTGTTTCCTTCAGTTTATAAATCGAGTTGAACTCATGAGGGCTTAAGTCAGGGGAGTGCAGTAGGTGGTATGGCACTTAGCAGCCCCATCAGTCAAACAAATCAGTAACAGGTAGGAGACGAGGTACTGGCAGAAGTAAAACTGTGAGTACCGGGCGTGAGTCGTGCTTCGGTAGCTCAGTTGGTAGAGCACTTGCCCGCGAAAGGCAAAGGTCCCGAGTTCGAGTCTCGGTCGGGCACACAGTTTTAATCTGCCAGGAAGTTTCAAATCAGTAACAGGTTGCACTATATGTGCTTGAGCATTGTCCTGCAAAATGATGGTCAGGTCCTGCAGAAAGTGTCATCACTTCTGTCTCTAAGCTGGTCGTAGGTTGTGTTCCAAAGATGAACAGCATAGAGACAGAAGTGATAACACTTTCTGCAGGATCTGACCATCATTTTGCAGGACAATGCTCAAGCACGTACAGTGCAAGCTGTTACTGATTTGTTTGACTGATGGGGCTGCTAAGTGCTATGCCACCTACTGCACTCCCCTGACTTAAGCCCTCATGAGTTTAACTCGATTTCTGAATGCTGGGTGTGGATGAAGCAAGTGGCGCTAAGGAGAGGAGTAGTGCAGAGAAACCATGTTTTGTAAGAAATATCTATCAAAAAAATTGACAGTTAACCTTCTTTTCTGAGGAAGCACAAGAACTGCTTCATCATTGTATTAAGAAAGCTTATTAGAAACAAGCTGTACCATTTGTCTCAGTGACTGCTTAGTTCATGGTGTAGCAACACAGCCAAAAATATTAAATATCAGTTATCTGTCCTCATTTTTAAAGTGAAGGTGATGAAAGAAAATTCTTTTTTATGCTGAAGTTTAGTTAGGCCCTAATGTTAAAGATGCTTGGCGGGACTGGGCAGAGGACAGAGGAAAGAGGGGGGGGGGGGGTTACTAACTATCTGTTCGTAATCAGGGGTAATGATCTCAGCAAGGTTGGAAAACGCTTGTAGATACGGTACCTGTGTTATATCAAACAAACCAGTTGGACCATAATTTTTTTGCGGGACTGTGTTTTCATGTATGGCATTATTTATGCTGTGTCATGTCTTCTACACGGAGAAGATTCAACGTCCACCTTCTACAGTTTCCGGTATTTTTATATGTTTTTAATAATGAAAATCGTGATTGTTTTTCATTTTGTGTTTATATTTCTAATCTTTAGATGTAAGATTATCTGGTTGAAGATTGTAGATATAGATTTCAAGATTACGTAAAATATACGTACGGTCCACATTTTTACTTAGATTGTAGATATAGATTTCTAGATTTCGTAAAATATACATACGTTCCACAATTACACCTTACAGACTGTTGACGATATTGATTCACGTCCTTTTTAGTGTTATTATATTTTGTGATTTCTTAGGATGCAGTTGTTTGCCTGAGCGAGGATGTCGTGTCTCGGAAAGCGGGTTGCAATAAATCAGGGAGGACTCACAGACGTGTGACACGTGTCGCAACGTCCGCGAGAGGAAAGAGCTGACAGTCACTTGTTATTCAGATCCGAGGCTTAGACTGGCGAATCATCTGTTTACTGCCGCGACAGCCTGGCGAGATAAGGTGGCGTATTTGAGGCGAGCTGACTCTCCTCGCGGCAGGAGTGATTCTGCAACGAGACACGAGACAGCTTGTGCATGGGGAAACGAACTTACTTTACGCACGCCGCCCTCATTCTGGTGAGTAGTATGAATCCAGTGCAGTGTGTCGGCTTACGCAATCGAACCTCACTAGATCTGCAGGTTTTACAGAAGTTCTTTGAAGCTCGGAGGCTGTACCTAGACGGTTTATTGTTGCCTGTTGGGTTGTACGGATTCCGTTTGATAGATGACTGCTATATTACCTGCCGTCCAACAGTGACGCTCACGCGATGAGAACCTGCAGTTAGAAATACGAAGGCGAAGCAGAACGAGCAACCATTTGCAGTCAGTAGCTCGAAAAGAAGAGATTCGTTGATATACCTGAAACGTGGCGTACCAAAATGTTATTGCACTCTTTCAGTAAAAGGAAGTCAATTTGAATGACAGAATGTTAGCGCGGCATCGAGATTTTTTTTTTTTTTTTTGGGGGGGGGGGGGGGGGTTGTAATATACGTTAAAAGAATGGTCAACTGGGGACATACTGTCTTATCCCTTTGATCTCAATTGTGGCTTTTTATTCGGCGTTAAGTAAATAAGAGAAAGCTACGATGCCGCATGGTGAATGGATGCTTCAATCATGGAATGCGTGTTATTGTTCATCTGAAAGTGCGTGATAATAAGTTTTACAGTACGGCGCATGAAAGAGCTATGTAGGCACAGATTTTTCACGGTGTATTCATCCAGCGAGTACCGACAGTTCTATCATTAATGTGTAAAATAGCTCAAATAATTACAGAATAACAGGGGGGAAGTGGCACCCAAATGATCTTTTAAATTAGTGTGTACATTTACGAGACTGGACACATTTATTTATTTGTTTCTTAAGTAAAGACCTGCTGACTGTTATTATACACTCCTGGAAATGGAAAAAAGAACACATTGACACCGGTGTGTCAGACCCACCATACTTGCTCCGGACACTGCGAGAGGGCTGTACAAGCAATGATCACACGCACGGCACAGCGGACACACCAGGAACCGCGGTGTTGGCCGTCGAATGGCGCTAGCTGCGCAGCATTTGTGCACCGCCGCCGTCAGTGTCAGCCAGTTTGCCGTGGCATACGGGGCTCCATCGCAGTCTTTAACACTGGTAGCATGCCGCGACAGCGTGGACGTGAACCGTACGTGCAGTTGACGGACTTTGAGAGAGGGCGTATAGTGGGCATGCGGGAGGCCGGGTGGACGTACCGCCAAATTGCTCAACACGTGGGGCGTGAGGTCTCCACAGTACATCGATGTTGTCGCCAGTGGTCGTCGGAAGGTGCACGTGCCCGTCGACCTGGGACCGGACCGCAGCGACGCACGGATGCACGCCAAGACCGTAGGATCCTACGCAGTGCCGTAGGGGACCGCACCGCCACTTCCCAGCAAATTAGGGACACTGTTGCTCCTGGGGTATCGGCGAGGACCATTCGCAACCGTCTCCATGAAGCTGGGCTACGGTCCCACACACCGTTAGGCCGTCTTCCGCTCACGCCCCAACATCGTGCAGCCCGCCTCCAGTGGTGTCGCGACAGGCGTGAATGGAGGGACGAATGGAGACGTGTCGTCTTCAGCGATGAGAGTCGCTTCTGCCTTGGTGCCAATGATGGTCGTATGCGTGTTTGGCGCCGTGCAGGTGAGCGCCACAATCAGGACTGCATACGACCGAGGCACACAGGGCCAACACCCGGCATCATGGTGTGGGGAGCCATCTCCTACACTGGCCGTACACCACTGGTGATCGTCGAGGGGACACTGAATAGTGCACGGTACATCCAAACCGTCATCGAACCCATCGTTCTACCATTCCTAGACCGGCAAGGGAACTTGCTGTTCCAACAGGACAATGCACGTCCGCATGTATCCCGTGCCACCCAACGTGCTCTAGAAGGTGTAAGTCAACTACCCTGGCCAGCAAGATCTCCGGATCTGTCCCCCATTGAGCATGTTTGGGACTGGATGAAGCGTCGTCTCACGCGGTCTGCACGTCCAGCACGAACGCTGGTCCAACTGAGGCGCCAGGTGGAAATGGCATGGCAAGCCGTTCCACAGGACTACATCCAGCATCTCTACGATCGTCCCCATGGGAGAATAGCAGCCTGCATTGCTGCGAAAGGTGGATATACACTGTACTAGTGCCGACATTGTGCATGCTCTGTTGCCTGTGTCTATGTGCCTGTGGTTCTGTCAGTGTGATCATGTGATGTATCTGACCCCAGGAATGTGTCAATAAAGTTTCCCCTTCCTGGGACAATGAATTAATGGTGTTCTTATTTCAATTACCAGGAGTGTATATCAGGTCGTACATTGTGTGATTTTACATGTCCTGTCATACAAATACAGTTTTATTACTAGTAAATTTCTTTTTTTGTCGAAAATTTTACAAAAAATAAATTTAAAAAACAAATAAAATAATATGTACAAACGCATATAAATAATTTTGTTTAAATTTGTCGTTAACTTAGATAATAGCAGTAATGAGATACATAATAGGTTTTGCATGTATTTTAATTTAAATTTAAATGTGTATTCAATGGAAAAAACAAGAGATGGAAATTTGACTTAGCTATGATGTGACTCTTCCCTTTATACCTTCTGCGGGTATGGTTACGTCTGTTAAAAATGTATTGTCTTGACAGTGGTAATACTTAATTTAAGATTTGATTACATAACATTGTACTTTCGGAAGAATAACATCAGCACAATCCTGAAGCTATCTAGTGCAGATAACTCCAAAAACTGTCGCGCAATCAGCTGTTGACGTATCCAAGTCGCTGACAAAAATAGGATCAGAAGAATGGAAAGAAAATTGAGGATTGACAGATGACGATCAGTTTGGCTGTAGGGAAGGAAATGAGATAGAAGAAGCAGTTCCGACTTTGCGCTTGATAATGCGTGCAAGTTTCAGGAAAAATCAAGATACTTCCACAGAATTTGTCAATCTAGAAAAAAAACATTCCACAGTCTAAAATGTGTCGAAATGAAACTATCAGAAAGTCTGGTATAAGCCAAGGGGAAGACCGGCAACAAATTATATGTGTGTGGATCAATTGTGAGCAATAAGAGGGTAAGAACGCAGTCCCTTTCCCCTACTGTTCAATTTGTATCACAAGGAATTAGTGGGGAAATGAAAGAAAGGTTCAGGAGTGGAATTATAAGACAAGGTGAACAGATATAAATTGGTAGATTCGTTAATGATACTGTTGTTGTCTATGAAAGTGAAACAGAACTACAGGTTCTGCTGAATAAAGTGACCAGTCTAGTAGGCACTGGATATTGCTATCATTAAACAATGTTCTTAATTTGAGGAAGAAATTTCTGAGATAGAGCGTATGGAGTTGTTTACAAACGTTTCAAGGACTCCTGGAAAACCGGAAAAGATGAGAGTTTAAGCTTTTCAGATGTGGTGTGACAGAAGAATGCTGGAAATTGAGTGGACTTATAAGATGAGAAATGAGGAAGCTAGTCGCAGAATCGACAGGGAAATAAGTATGTAGAAAACACTATGAAGGGATAGGATGACAGGAAGTGCGTAAAAACACCAAGTTACAACTTCGTTGATATTAGAGGGAGCCATAGAGAGCAAAACCTGAAGGGGAGTATAGAGACTGGACTATATCCTGCAAATGGTCGGGAACGTTGTAACTGTTACTCTGCGGCCACTCATCTTCAGCGAATCAGGACAGAACATTGAGAAAAGCTAACTAAGTTGCAACAGAGTAAGGCAGAACCCATCTCATCCACATTCATAAAATGCACCAGTTGTGATGTAATGCGACAGATAATTTTATTCAAAAGAATTTCCGTTAAAGTTTATGCTGCTTTTATTATTACTTTTTACTATTATATGAAAATCAGCGTTTTCCTAAATAACCTTTGGAAAATTCAGATTATCACAAGTTATTGACAACAGTTTCTTGAAGAGTAAACAGTAAATGTTTCCGTTCGATACTATGCCTCAGAAATGCTATTGTTCTTCAAGCTAACTTCATCAAATCTTGCCTTCTCCTTCGTCTGAGAAGTAAACGGTTTAAAAGTTTCTACTTATGGTGTTATTTCCAGTGTTAGTACAGTAGGAAAATTTTCCAGTTTCAACGATTTCACTTCCTGCTAGACTTTAATTTCTTCTACTTCTTGGTTGATAATTCAGCTGGTATTTTTTTAATTCTTCTGTCATCCGCTTGCTCAAGTTGACTCATTCATTCTGAGTGCGTTCTGCTGAGTTTATCAGTGTCCTAACCTTTTCATCTGTTCGGAATATCATGAATGGCAATGTAACTCAGTCCAAGTCATTTCTGAGAAACCTGACAGATCCACTAGCTTGTGTTTCTTTTCACCTGTGTCCTTTTGCAAGTCACTTTAAGCAAAATATTAAGGAAAATGAAACACCAATACGCCACTGGTATCACCACTCCCATCGCATAAAAAAATGCAACAACTTAGACAACCATAATAGACGTTAAGAGATTGTAATCCACATGTATAAATGACTATCTGTTCCCAAGGTGAGCTTCTGTATAGTCCCACGGATAGTCTGTTAGGCAGAAGTATAACAAA
This sequence comes from Schistocerca serialis cubense, assembly GCF_023864345.2. Taxonomy (NCBI): domain Eukaryota; kingdom Metazoa; phylum Arthropoda; class Insecta; order Orthoptera; family Acrididae; genus Schistocerca; species Schistocerca serialis. Next base: position 411,860,125 of record NC_064645.1, read on the forward strand.
ACGATTAAGTAGCAGTTTCAGTTGAGCATAAATTTGTTTAAGTTTAATACTTTTAGCGTTTTTCTCTCAACACCACATAATCAATGTATTTGTTCCTAGTTATCATTTCGTATTATTGTGATGAAACATGGAACTTGCCGCTGGTGGGGAGGCCAGCGTGCATCAGTGATACATATAGCTGTACAGTAGATGCAACCACAGCGGAGGGGTATCAGTTCAGAGGCCACGCAAACATGTGGTTCCTGAAGAGGGGCAGCAGTTTTTTCAATAGAAGGTACACAGTCTGGATGATTGACTGATCCGGCCTTGTAACATCAACCAACACTGTCTTCCTGTGGCCGGCCGCAGTGACCGAGCGGTTCTAGGCAATTCAGTCGGGAACCGCGCGACCGCTACGGTCGCAGGCTCGAATCCTGCCACGGGCATGGATGTGTGTGACGGCCTTAGGTTAGTTATTCTAGGGTGCTGATGACCTCAGATGGTAAGCCCCATAATGTTCAGAGCCATTTGAACCATTTGTCTTCCTGTACTGGTACTGCGAACGATTGAAAGCAAGGGAAAACTACAACCCCAATTTTTCCCGAGGGCGCCCCCTCTACTGCATGGTTACATTATGGTGGCATCCCCTTGAGTAAAGTATTCCGGAGGTTAAAAATCCCCAATGTCGTCAGCAGGAGAAAAAAACTGGCTTCTACGGATCGGAGAGTAGAATGTCAGATCCCTTAACCACGCAGATAGGTTGGAAAATTTAAAATGAGAAAATGGATAGATTGAAGTTAGATATAGTGGGAATTAGTGATGATCGATGGCAGGTGGAACAGGACGCCTGGTAAGACAAATACAGGGCTATAAATATAAAATCAGATAGGTGTAATATGTAATACAGGAGTCGGTTTAAATAATGAATAAGAAAGTAGGAATGCGGATAAGCTACTAAGAACAACGTAATGAACGCATTATCGTAGCCAATATAGACACAAAGGCAACACCAATCACAGCAGTTTAAGTATACCAACGAGCTCCACAGATGAAGAGATTGAAAAAATGGATGATGTGATAAAAGACATTATTCGTATATTTAAAGGGAGACGAAAATTTAATTGTGATGTGGGAATGGAATTCGATAGCAGGAAGAGGAAGAGAAGGAAAAATTGTAGGTGAATGTTGACAAGGGGAAACGAATGAAAGAGAAAGCCAGGTGGTAGAATTTCTCACGGCGCCTAATTTAATCACCGCTGTTACTTGACCGAAGAATCATTAAGGAAAGTTGTACATGGGGACCTGGAGACGCCGGAAGCTTTCAGATCGTTTATGTAATGGCAACAAAGAAATTTCGGAATCATATTTTAAATTGTAAGACATTTCCAGGGGCAGATATGGTCTGTGACCACAGTTTATTGGTTATGAACTATAGATTATAAAGAATTTGCCGAGGGAACTGACGCTTCTGACGATGTCTGCTCGTTACAGACAAAGCACTTTTTTGTACTAACAAATCCGTACGCTAGTTGCTTCTGTAGAATCTTATTACATAAGCACAACTTTTGTTTGCTAAAGAACGGTTTGGAACTGCAAAAAAAATTGGTGTTCATCACGATAAATGCAAGTGATTAATCTTCCATCAGCTGTCTACTCGTTCAGCAAACGAGTGAGGCGAACGGAATTTCTGGTGTTCAGTTTTTGCCGATAACATGACTGCACAGAGAAAATATCAAGAAAATACACAAGCACGAATCGTGTTGCAACATTATTCTACGTATAGCAATTAATGAAATCGACCTATAAGTACTGCACATCGAATTTCCTTAAAAGTATGGAGAACTGTTTCATCTAGGCCCGTCATTTCTTCGGCACTTGACAATAAACTTCCCATAGACGGAAGGACAGTACTTTCGTAGAATCTGTAGCTATTTCAGCTTTGTATTTATTTACTGTAAGTCTGACTTCTCTATTGCAAGATCTTTTTTTCTATTTTGCCCGCATCTCGTGGTCGTGCGGTAGCGTTCTCGCTTCCCACGCCCGGGTTCCCGGGTTCGATTCCCGGCGGGGTCAGGGATTTTCTCTGCCTCGTGATGGCTGGGTGTTGTGTGCTGTTCTTAGGTTAGTTAGGTTTAAGTAGTTCTAAGTTCTAGGGGACTGATGACCATAGATGTTAAGTCCCATAGTGCTCAGAGCCATTTGAACCATTTTTTTCTATTTTACTCCAGTGCGATATACAAACGGCGGACGGAGGAAAACGATTTCGACACATTAGCAGATTTTAAATGCAACCTGAACCTTCTGAGGTGATTTGAAATTCGGTAAAATGTAGCTTTAAAGTCAATCGTGTTATCTATAGCTCTCCGTAAACTAGTTTTGATTGTACACGACGTAATTATGAGAGCTGGATTTCGGAGCAGGTCTTACGTCTAGTTTTCGAACATTTGTTACGATGGAATTTAAGACGTAACCATTAAGTGTGCACCACGGTAGTTGGCGATGCGTTACGTCATGCTTAACTTCTAGGCTACTTCAGCTTATGTGGGACGGGTTTAACTGGTATTCCGGATAAAAAAAGAGGCAGCTCAAACGACGCTTTCGCTTCTGATAACGAAAGGGGCCGTGCTGTTAAGGAATGTTCGCAGCGAATGCTAACAGCGTCATTGAAGGAGTGGGTTAGAATTTGTTCCTCGTTTTGCAAAGGTTAGTAGCTCGTCTGGAATGACAGTCGGTTGTCACATATGGTGCTTATTTTTCATGTAATAATTTCAATAGTATGTTTAGATTCTCACTGCTTGTCTACCTCTTCACTACCAATGAGCTGAAATAATTTTTTTGGCGCCTTTTATACCTAAATTTCGCACTTTTCTATTTTCTCCTCTTCCTTTCTAATCTAATACGTTCCTATTTTTTGCTTCATTAGTTCGTTCCTCTATTTTCTTCTTCTTTGTATATTTATCCTACTCATTGACGCAACTACGACTTTACAGCTACATTGATCGCAATTTTCATTCATTTTGGGTGTACTAACCCACGTAAAGGAAATTTAATACCTTTTGTTTGTAAAAATGTATTTTAGTCCTCGCAAAATTTTAATACCTTTTCGCCAGTATTCACCATGCTATACAAATACACACAATTTTCCCGTAAACAATAGGCAGTGTAAAGCGAGGCTAACATATTCAGGAGGACGGGCTCAAATTTTCAGCTCTGCAAATAATTTACATGCACTGCCTTAACTCTGAGATAAAGCTACGCAGTACGCACTAGAAATGCCTTATGCATAAAGCAAATTGATATCTTTTGGGGGAAACACATCGGTCAGTCAAGCATTGTAATGAAAGGAAAAAAAAAGATTTTGTTTGGCCTGTATGAGATGATATTTATTTAGACGAATGAAAACATTTCATTTTTCACCAAAAAGCGTAATCTCTCGATATAGTTCGAACCATTGGATGGTATATTTTTACAGCAATATTGTGCTTTACACTGGCAGCTACCAGGGAGAGATTCAGTGGTGACAGCAGTTTCTGTTAATTTACATTGCGTTGTTATGACTCCGAGTTGGAGCGAGCCTTTGCTGCAATCTTCATTTTCTTAATCATGACCATAAAAACAATGTTCTATTAGATTCCTCCTATTTACCACCAGGTGGGGGTTTCCTCTATAAATGGAACCAGATGGTGAAGACGCCGCATTAGCGAGGAGAGAGGAAATCCAATCGTCATCTTGATGTTCCGACGAGTTCTTAGATCACGTCAGCCAACTGATAATAAGATCATTCCATTATTCCAGATTTCCTAACTTATTCATAGCCACCTGCGACAGACTTACACCACCAGTGACTCCAACGTCGGAGATATTTTAAATTCTCACCTATGTGTTGCCCTTCGTCTGACACAAGTTTCATGTTGTGTTCCTGTGACACATATGGCTACCGGAAGCCCGTTGTAGCGTGAAGCATGTCCGACTGCTACCGTCTGTTGTGGACTGACGAAGAACACGTCTTTGACAAGTTACCAGAGGTAGTTTGTTTCGAAAACTGTGACTGAATGCCTTACGGAACATGACAGAAGTCTTATATAGAATAAAAACCTACAGCGTCTACGTGAAGCCTTCGGACGGACAATTTAATTTGTTGAAAAAATGGCTCCCAACTTGTATTAAACAATGCCTGCTCTCTTAGATGAGGTGTCTACGATCAGCACTCCACCAGTTGCACGTGAAGTGTATTTTTGTATAGTCATACGGTGACACTGGCTACACTGCTACGATTCGTAGGAAGTTCAAGCTTTTTTTTTTTTTTTAATTTTCCATATTGTCAGATGAAAGGGTGCTGCCTTATAAATTTCAATATAACAATTACCTAACTACTACAAGCCGGCAGGTGTGGCCGAACGGTTCTAGGCGTTTCAGTCTGGAACCGCGCAACCACTACGGTCGCAGGTTCGAATCCTGCCTCGGACAGGTTTAAGTAGTTCTAAGTTCTAGGGGACTGATGACCTCAGATGTTAAGTAACATAGTGCTCAGAGCCATTTGAACCAATTTTTTAACTATTACAAACCTTCACATTACTAGTTTCAGCATATTATTGTTTTTTTCACATGTCGTAGTTAATCTCTTTTACTATGTAACGGTATGATGCGTATTTTGTTGACATACCTTATACCAGTTTCATTATGCTCATGCGTATTTTGTTGACATATCTTGCACCAGTTTCATTATGTTCAGTACGCACATACAGGAGATAGGCAAAATAATGTGAAGAGTGTAATGGGATGGTTGTGTTTGACAGTCAACAACGCAGATAAGGCACGTGTCGCGCTGGACTGTGAGTGTTCAGTACGAGGAGGAGGAGGAGATTAGTGTTTAACGTCCCGTCGACAACGAGGTCATTAGAGACGGAGCGCAAGCTCGGGTGAGGGAAGGATGGGGAAGGAAATCGGCCGTGCCCTTTCAAAGGAACCATCCCGGCATTTGCCTGTAGCGATTTAGGGAAACCACTGAAAACCTAAATCAGGATGGCCGGAGACGGGACTGAACCGTCGTCCTCCCGAATTCGAGTCCAGTGTGATAACCACTGCGCCACCTCGCTCGGTGTGTTCAGCACGGACTAGGCATCAGTGAAGGTTGTTTACGAGTAGTGCACACTTCGTATTTGCATTCAGAGGCCGAGGTCGACGTGCAATGAAAGACCTAACAGAGTTCCAAAGAGTGCAGATTGTGGGGGCCCGATTAGCTGAACTATCAGTAGCCAAGACAGCCAACTTATTGAATGTTTCTAGAGCAACTGTTTCAACAGTCATGACAGCCTACACAAAACGTGGAAAGACATCATCGTGTAAACGTAACAGTGGGCGCAAATCAAAACTAAATGACAGAGATCGTAGTACGCTACTACAAATTGTGTCACAATAACACAAAACTACGGCGGCTAAATTGACTGCAGAGCTCAATAGCCATCTTTGAGACCCCGTAATTATCGACACTGTCCGTCGAGAACTCCATAAAGCGAATATGCATGGACGGGCTGCTATACCAAAACCATTAGTGAGGACAACCAACGCAAAGAAGCGTAACATGGTGTCAGGAGCATAAATCCAGGACGGCTGATCATTGCAAACACGTCATTTGGTCCTACGAGTCAACATTTTCGTTATTTCCAACATCGGGCCTGGTTTACATCTGGAGAACGCCAAAAGAAGCCTATAATCCTGATTGGTTGATTCCAACACTTGAACATGGAGGTGAAAGTGTGATGGTGTGGGCAGACACATCATGGTATTCTGATCGTCCCATCATTACTCTCAAAGGCCGTGTTACAGCCAACGATTATGTGAACACTTTAGGTGATCACGTGCACCCCATTATTCAAATGTTGTTCCGAACAATGATGCCATGTTTCAGGACGATAATGCATCCATGCACACAGCCAGGATAGTACAATCGTGGTATGAAGAGCATGCAGCGTCTTCCCTAACCACCACAGTTCCCAGGCATGAACATTACCGAGCCCTTGTGGGCCGTATTGGAGCGCAGACTGCGAAGCAGATTTTCACCTCCCTCATCACAGCAGGAGTTAGAAGAGGTTCTGACCGAAGAGTCGCATAACATTCCACTGCAAACTATAGAATTATATGCCAGTATCGCGGTTGTATTATGGGCAAATGGGAGTCCAGCCCCTTATTAATAAACCATTCCCAAGTAAGTACAGGTGTGCAGATTATTTTGCTTATCCCCTGTAACTAGAGTTTGTACTTGACGAAAGTGTTTGAAATTACTTATCACATCTGAAGATGCCAATAATGTACTGAAACCGGTAATGTAAATGTCTGTAATATTCAGGCGATCTTGACATAATAAACTATTATGTGGACTTCGGACAACGCGCCACGTTGAGTCAATGAATGCTGCACGTCGCTTTCTTTCTTGAACACTTTCCTGGGATGAAGCCTTGTTACCAGAGATGGAAGGGTAAATAGTCGTAACAGTTTCCATGTGCATGTCACTGAAAATTTCCACGCTGCATCTGAGAAGAGCCATAACTCAAATTTGCAGCGAACGTATGTATCGCCCTTTTCAGCTTGCCTCCCCCCCCCCCCCCCCCCCGCTCTTCCTCTCCTTTTAACTGTACCAACACAGACTCTGTAAGAGACATATTAACTTGCCACACTTCTTTCTCGTTAACATCGGCCTTAAAGGTTCCCTGAATTGTGGATGGGAAGTCGTGGTCCTGTTCCGCGATGTATCTGATCAGAACCCAGCGATTTCTTTTTTAGGAATCATGTGAACGGTCTTCTGTACGAGACACATCTCGAGCTAAAGTCGATCCCCTGGCAAGAATTCTAACGTCCGTGCACGAACAGTGCCAGGGTTGTTCGAACGGGTACAACGGACGTTTGTACGACACTTCCAGGCCTGCATAAAAGCGGAGTGACGTCACTTTGAGTAATAATTGTGATGTAGCACCTTGTGCAAGCTGTAATGAAAGTGTGTCTAGTTGCTTTTATATCATCATTACTAAATCGAAGTTGAATTTGAAATTCTGGCATTTTCGATCACGCCTTTCGATTCACTGCTTTCTGGAGAAGGCTTCCCTATCTCAATCTGACACGTTTTCCTTTCTCCTTGTTCGTGTCATCACCACAGAAATACCCTGCGTGTCCCCTATTCCTAGCAATCTGTTTTTCTTTTCATTAACTGTTGGAGCAGTCTAGGAAACGTAGTGAGCGTTGGATATCGCCTTCATGAATTCATAGCTCGATAAAGCATTTCAGCTTCCGTGCAACTTCATCGTACACGAAAGCCATACCTGCTAATTACATAACCGAGTACAAAGCACTTTCATTAGTGCCTATCTACTGCACTCTTCAGCTTTTAAACTCAGATTTCAGTCTTGCAGACTTTACATCAAGGCTCATCATGTCAGTTTACAAGTCACGACATCCACAGCGTAGAAGTTGTTTTTCCCTTCTGCACACCTCATGATCTACGCCGACCTGTTAGTCGAATATGTTTCACCTGCGGTTAAAGCAACTATATAGGCAAATAAACAAATTTATCGCATCGAAAAAATATTATAATGTGTTCAAGTTCCACTGGCAGCGTTATTCCAGAGCACATTTTGCTTCGTAACTGTCGACCTGGCAAAGAGAAATCTACCAGTATCAAACAGGTCTTAATTTTAGGGAGAAATTTCCGAGAACGTACGTTTGTAGCACAGGATTTTATGACAGTGAGACATGGACTGTGGGCAAACGGGAACAGAAAAACTTAAGAAGACTGTTGAAAATTAGGTGGACTGATAAGGTAAGTTACGAGGAGGTCATCCAAGGAATCGGCGAGGAAAGGAATGTATGAAAAACACAAAAGAAGAAGGGGCAAGATGATAGGACATCCATTAAGAAAAAAAAGTCGCTTCAGTCATTTCCTGACTTGGTTTTCTTATATCAAATTGAAACAATTGTCCTTCACCAAAATGTTTCAAATTTTGTGGCGAACTCAGCGGAACACACTATACTACTGTTCATCCATCTGCGTTATTAACTTATCGTCTATGAGGTTTTCTTAATCTACAGGAATGGTTTTGTTGAGAGGAAACAGTGGATTCTTTAATAACCCCCCCCCCCCCTTCCACCTTTCCTCGCTCCCATCCTGTTTCCTCCTCTCCTATCCATCCAGTCTACTTGAACTAACACAGATACGATCTTAGTGGAACGTTAGATTACAAAATTCATCGCAAATATAATAAAAATGACTCGAAAAATGCTTGTTGGTTGTTGTAAGAAACTTGTAGCTGTTTTTGGAGATTTTTTAATGCCACATTCACATGTTTCGGGCTCAGTCCATCGACTGGTGACCTGTTAGTGATTAAAATACTGGGAGTGCAAATTCTTCCCAAGAAATAATAAAAAATCTAAGGTATAAAAAAATGGTTCAAATGACTCTGAGCACTATGGGACTTAACATCTGAGGTCATCAGTCCCCTAGAACTTAGAACTACTTAAGCCTAACTAACCTAAAGACATCACACGCATCCATGCCCGAGGCAGGATTCGAACCTGCGACCGTAGCAATCGCGCCGTTCCGGACTGAAACGCCGAGAACCACTCGGTCACAGCGGCCGGCCCCTAAGGTGTCAAAACAAGCAAAAAATGTTCATACCATACGCAGTTACACAAGTTCAAGACGCAGTTGTAAATGCCGTACATCAGGAAATGCGTATGGTTTATCAGGTGCAATAAGCTTTCCCTCGCACAGACAAAAACCAAATATACCAGTGCCAGAGCGTCAAGTAACGAACGCCGTGGCCTGTAGAGAGCACCTTGGGCTAAGACAATGTCATCCGGAGGAATCGCCAGTATCATAAGGAAATTTAGTAAAAGATGTGTGTCAAGAATACTAACAATGACAAAAGTAAAGCTCAAAGACATAAAATCGTGTAAGATATAATAACTATTACATACGTAACCGAGCGAGGTGGCTCAGTGGTCAGCACGCTGGAGGACGACGGTTCAAACCCGCGTTCGGCCATCCTGATTTAGGTTCTCCGTGATTTCCCCAAATCGCTTCAGGCAAATGCCGGGATGGTTCATTTCAAAGGGCACGGTCGACTACCTTCCCTATCCTTCCCTGATTTCGATGGGACCGATACGTGAAAATTATAACATATTAAAGAATAAACTGGACTTAGCCGCTGCGAGGGCCGGCGCGGGAGCGCAATCCCGTACGCGTGCTGTAGTCTCTAGCAGCACGCGTACCCGCGTGCTAACAGGCCCAAGCGGGTTGCATCATGCAGCCTCGCAGGCGCTCAGCGGCCAAAGCGGCACTATGTTTTCGATTTTTTTTTCCAATTGTTGCATCCTTGAGCCCCCGTTCACCAGATGTACGTCTAGCGATTGGTGGCTGACGCTACAGATCAGACTTGATTAATAATTGTAGTACAGGGTTACATCACCAGTTACAGTTACATTCTCAGCGAGTACACCAAGTCCTTTGATCCATACATGTATTTTTTCATCATTACTAACTTTACGACAGTAGCGGGTATACAATGTAAAAGGCATATTACTATATACATAAGTGGGTCTAGATTGGGTCTTAGCATCTATTCCACAATGCCAGGTCTTGTAAGCGGTGACATCTCGGTCGGCAAATGATTCCAATCCAGGTAGAGAGGCATTCTCACATCGGACGATAGCGAGAGTAAACCATCCACTGCCGACGTTTGGTGTTTTTAACAGTGGCCGCGAAGACCACACGATTTTTACTTCTAATGGCAACTGAAGAAATTATAAAAAATATGAAAAAACCAATCTCTTGTTCCACTGACTGCTTATTAAGTAATCAGTCATGGAAGCTCCGTCTGTGTACGAAAATTTCTAGACCTTCCAAAATATTCAGATAAACACCTCATTCTCATAATGAATGATCTGGAAATTATTTTCGATGTCACGAAGCTGAGGACTGCAACTGACGTAAATCAGCTCCTAGTGCACTACCACAGCTAGGATAACCGTGTTCCCTGGATCGCCTTCTGAACTCCCTCTCAGTCTGTCCGATGTGAAACTTGTCACAAGCTTCACACTTAATCTTATACGTCCTCACAGTTGCAAAACTTATTAACAGACTGCTCTATACTATGTCAGAGGAGCTTCCCCAATTTGTTGATAGCGTTAAAATCTACTACCATATTATGCTTTTTAAACTCATTACTAATCTTCAGAGTGGGTGACCCGCCAGCCGAGAGCGCTAATGCGCTGCTTCCTGGACTCGGGTAGGCTCGATGGCCCCGGATCGAATCCGCCCTGCGGATTAACGACGACGGCCGGTGTGCCTGCCAGCCTGGATGTGGTTTTTAGGCGGCTTTCCACATCCTACTAGGTGAACACCGGACTGGTCCCCACGTCCCGCCTCACTTACACGACTCGCAAACATTTGAAACACATTCACACTATTTCACGATTTACACTAGACGCAGACAGTTGAGGTACACTACTTCCGTCCCGGGGGGGGGGGGGGGGGGGGGAGGGGGGGGGCGGCAGGAAGGGCATCCGGCCACCCCTTACAATTAACCATGCCATATCCGTACTTAACCCTGCCGACCCTGCGCATAATGTGGGATGAAGGCAGTAGCAAAAGAAAGACTAATCTTCAGAGTGGGTGGGCCAACGTACTTAATAGCAGCATATATAACTTCTTCGTTCTTTACTACGGTCTCTTCGTGAGTCTGTATCAGAATGTTTTCACTTATTTTCCTAATATTTGCAATCTCTATCTGTACTATTTTATTATATTTGTCATGATAATTGCCTACTTCTAAGAGGACTTTCAGTCGGAAATAAACATTCAACGTGTTTGTTCGCAGGGGTTGGCTGTGCTGGTTCCACAGTGTGTCTGCAAAACACAGGGCTGGAGCCTGCCGAAACTACCGCAGCTGCAGACACCTGTCATCGCTCCAGGGCAGCTACCATTCGACTGTGCGGAGCTGACTGCCGACCCCCGCATACCGAAGTTTCTCATCCAGGAACTCTGCAGCCAACCAGAGGCCGAAACCGCGGCAGACGCTGCTGCTGAGGCCAACGATCAGGCTGAAACTGTCGAGACCAAAGTCCAGGAAGAAGCTGCTGAAAGCAAAGATCAGGCAGACGCTGCTGAGACCAAAGACCAGGGAGAAGCCGCTGAGACCAAAGATCAGGAAGAAGCCGCTGAGATCAAAAATCAAGAAGAAGCCGCTGAGACCAAAAATCAGGAAGAAGCTGTTGAGACCAACGATCGGGATGGAGCTGTTGAGGCCAAAGATCAGGAAGAAGCAGAGAATGCTGCCAAGGAAGTAGAGGCTGCAGAGGAGCCAGCGGCGAGGCGCTTGAGCAGCGATGGTGCCAAGCAACCGGTCGAGGTGATTGTGCCTTTCTTCCGCGTGGTCATCCAGAAACTCATCAGCCCAGACGCCAAGGTGCCGACCAGGGAATTCTGGGCAAAGGCATACCAGGAGGCAGGCTCTCCCAAGCTGGCCCGACACCCGACCTTCTTTGAGATAGCGGCAGGCGTCCAGCAAGCTGTGGAGTCCTTCCGTAGCGAAGACTCTTGGCCGAAAGTGGTGCGCCTGATCAAAGATTTGACGTCAGACAAGCAGTGGAAGCGGCTGGAAGCCGTGCTGGCCGCAGCTCACGGGCGAGACCCATCGAACCTCTGGAAAGCCCTGGGCGCTGCCAAGGCCTTGAAGGTGGCGCTCAAGTCTTCAATAAAGGAGCCACAGTGCAGAGTGGAGGGCCCCAACCCTGACCCGGAAGACTGTCGCGAGTTCTTCGTTTGCTTCCGCCTGCAGGGTCGCTGGAAGTCCAAAGACGCCAAGTGCCCCAAGTACACAGAATTCAGCCCCAGCCAGCTCAGATGCGTCTGGGCGCCCTTCTCTGACTGCGTCGAGCAATCTGACTCTGACTCTGACGAGGATTCTGACTCTGAAGAATCCAGCAGAGAGGTCATCGAGAGAATTCTCAAGCACGGACCAGGTGCATTCCATGTCCAGTAACTCCACAACACTGTCATTCGAGTATCCTGTCAATAAGAGTGTTTGTCTGGTGAAAGAAATTCGACATCTGATTGAACAATCGTCTCCTGCATAATTGTATACAATAAACTCCACCTAAATAAAAGCACGTGTTTTGCTTGTTTATAATTAAGTCTGAAATGCTGTTAGGAGGGAGCACAGGGGAAACATTAATACTTCAATAGTAGTACACAGCATTAGAAAAAAATAAAATAATTAGAAAGACGTTACAAATTTATTTTAGGAAACTGAAAAAAATATATCTGTTCTGCTCACTCCTATTCTAGAAACAGTTTGCCACGATGCATCTTGGCAGCAAGATGGCTTCTTCAAGTGTCAAAAATTGTTAATATAGCATTCTGTGTAGCACACACTTTTTTGAATTGTAATATTTTTTCTCGGTGTTCCACTTCGTTTGTGTCGAAAGAAATAGTGACGCCTATGTGACACTTGCGTGATAAGACAAATTCTTGCACACTGTAAACGATAAGAAAAATTAGTTCATGAGTCAGTACCACTTACAACATGTAGACATACGCTGACTCTGCACCATGGGATGAGAATCTCTGAGTAGATAATTACGAACTATATTGAAATAAAAAATTGTACATAAGCAGCTGATGAATAGCGAAAATAGATAGTCTCATAGGAATTATCATCGTGGATGTAAGAAGAAGGAATGAAGGAAGCTGTGATGCACATGGGTTCCATTCACAGGTTTGTGTATGCGTGGTATTAGGTAAGATTTTAGTGTTTGTTGTTGGAGTTACTTTTATTAGTTTGCAACACGACAGAGCACCGAAACATTTATACAACGATGTATTACCTCATTCAGTTGAGAACTTGCACAAATACCATTGCTTCCCTGCGAGATGTCAAGCTTTCCTCCCAGCAAACTATTCACAAATATGAGTAAGAGGTTATTTTACAATGATCTCGCAGCCAACAGCAGTTTGAGTATATAATGCGGCACCTTGAAGTGAAAAACTAACAGAATGAAGAAGCTCCACAGATACTCCCACATAAAAAACTACGGCAGAGACTATGCACATTCTACTAATAAGTGGCCATCTCTTTTGTTAATGTGATACTGTGCTCCATATTTTCGATATCAGTCATTCATTAGGGATTTTTTTCTCCAGAGAGGATATGGATTGGGCCAGGTTTCATCCAAGAATAAACTCATGATATCTTTAAATGCGCGTGTGACAACCAGCTGTGCTCACATAATCCTCTCGATACAATGTCTTAAACGCTTCACAACAGACTAAGGAAAATAGGGTAAAAATCTTAAGTGTTGTATGGCATTGATGTTTGGGATATCCCACAGAGTGGGTTCAGCAGCCGAGCGAAAACGGTGTTCTTCTTCCACGCACATCGCCCCCTCTCCTTACACATGAGTAATACGACATCATGTCTATTTGTGGAGTGTAGATGAGTTTAATGGTAGATAAATCTAATGGTTGTATACACTGGTGTCCAAAATTAAAGCAACAAACGGAAATTTTACCACTAAACAGTGTAAGCAGGTGAGAGTAAAGTAGAAACAGTGTAAAGAATACAGAATGTAATCAACTGCCACATTCATGGCGGTAAATAAAAATGTTCTTCGTTTTTTTTCAGCTTAACGGATTTGCACGAACATTCTAACTACTGGTAAGTGTGCTCAGTATGGGGTGTGATCACCTCTGTCACCAAAATAGGCCTGACAATTACGGAACATGCTGTGAATATCATCAGTCGCATGTTGAGGCAATAACGCTGAAAAGTGGTGGTAGTCAATGGAAGGCAGGACTCGGTTACGATTGTGGACGGCGCCGTAATCAGTTACTATTGGTTACCTTTTACAGTTACACACAATTTATTTTAAACCAGTAATTCCAGACTCAACAATAAACACAAATACCACGCGTTATTAATAAAGGAATAAACAGCAATGTTAATAATAGTGTTTTCAGTGAGTTACAATTTAGCAAATCACCATTAGATACAGATACAACAGATAATGTTTTAAAGGCAAGCCACTGTGATCTGGGCGGAAGGCCCTACGCGCCAGGAATGGCAAATAAATTAATAATTGCTTGAAACTCGCTACAACTTACAAATTACAGGTATTGAAATATTAAAGGTAAGTTGCCGCAAACCCAGCAGACGGCATCAGAGGCCAGGAATGGCAGTAAATAAGGTTTTAAGCCGTACTGCGTAAATACCAATACCAAATTAGAATTTTAAGGCAAGCGACCACAATTACGGCTGAAGGCCTTACACGCCAAGAATGGCAATAAATTAAGAATTGTTTAAGAACTCGCTGCAATTTACAACTTACAGGTATTGAAACATTAAGGTAAGTCGCCACAATCACAGCAGAAGGCATCAGACGGCAGGAACGGCAGTAAATAAGGTTTTAAGGCTTACTGCTAAAATACAAATACCAAATTAGAATTTTAAGGCAAGGGACCACAAACACGGATGAAGGACTTACACACCAGGAAAGGCAATAATATAAAAAATTCTGAAACCTGCTGTAAAACAGCAAATACAATAGCAAAAGTTAATTAAAAAAACAAGCATCTGATACAGACAGTGCACCAGGAATCGACCTCTGAGAAGGTCCGGCAACAAACGCTTTCGCGAGCGATGACAGGCATCAAATAGTTGCATTCGCTTAACAGGATGGTAACTCAGACTAGTGGCAGTCTAACGAATGACTAATGATAATCTTGCTGAAACTACATGACGCCCGATAAACCAAATCCAACAATGGAGCAATATGCCAAAGCCAGAACCGGAGGTCTGTACTATGTCCCCAGAATACTGTGTTTAGAACGCCCGAAACGAGAAAGGAACCACTACCACCAGAGTAGAAAGGACTCCACTCGCTGCTCTTCGCCTCTGCGTCACTACCAGCAGCAACACGAAGCCAAGTCACTGGAAAATGGCTAGATATCACAATGGTGGAGGTTTCTCTACTTGGACTGAAATGCACTCATCTTAAGGCTTGCTGGATCCTGTTTACGACGAGGTCGTGCACCCTCTTGACCACAGCCCTTCCATCCGGCAGTCCATGCATGCCGCCAGCAGTCCTGGCGTGTTCTCGTACTGTGCGGACCTGGCTCCTCCTGAGTCCCCAACTGCCACACACACACGACACAGAAAAACAACGACGTCGACCCAAAGATAGGGCAACAGCTACAACATATCGATAAGCGTCGCTGCTGCCACTAGCGGACAGGCAACGCTTGTAAAAGCAAGTAGCGCCAGTCATCACGAGAAGAAGAGAAACAACCGCAACCAGCCAGCTAAACGGTACGGTCTGGCCTCCAACAGAGGGCGGAAACCTACAACGGCACCAACACGAGCCGCAGCACGGCTTAAATGCCGATTCTTCCTACACAGCTGCTTGGAAGTCTTGGAGAGTGGTTGGTTGATACTCACATGATCCAACCCATGCCCTAATGCATCCCAGACATGCTCTATGGGATTCAAACCGGGAGAGCGAGCAGGCCACGCCATGTGTGTAATACCTTCCATTTCCAAGAAAACATCAACCACCAGTGCTCTTTGAGATCGAGCATTATCATCCATGTGTACGAAGTCTGGGCCCACAGCACCTCGCAACAACCGCGCATGAGATCCCAAGACCTACTCACGGTAACTGACAGCAGTTAAATCTTGCTGATTCGAGACGTGAATCCATCGAAAAGCACTCTCCAGATCAAATCGGGACTCATCTGTGAAAAGAACATTGGCCCACCTTTCGACCGTCCAAGTGGCATCTTGACGGCTCCACTCAAGACGTTCCCTTCTGTGAAGACACTCCAGAGGTAAACAGACATCAGGTCTCCAGAAATAAAGGCCACTCTGCTGAAGCCTTCTGTATACCGTGTGCCTTGATCACTTCCAGGGAACTGCGAGGTCAGATTCCAGCTACAGTGCAGTCCTGAGGCAGTACCATCGTGACCTTATAATCAAATAACGGTCGACTCTTTCTTATGTCACACGTGGTCGGCGCTATCCTGGTCTCCGGGATACAGTTTCGGTCTCTAAAAGCTCTCGCCTCATCCGAGAAACGACAGAACGATTCACGTTAAGCCATCGAACAACATCAATTTGCGACTCTCCTGCTTCCATTCCATACTTCCAATGGCTCTCAGCAGCAGAGAGTCTGATAGGTGTCTTCTCTGTGCCCTGCTGCACTGTCCGTGACTGTGCATACAGCTGTTGTGGAAGTGGGATTACCTTGCAAACACTACCCAGACCTCATTGCTGGCGTGGAAGTCCGTTGATCGGAATGTCATTTTCCGTGCAGAACTCAATCGTAACGACAGTTTGTATGATTATATCGTGAATTAGACACAGGACGGGGAGATAGTTGTTTGTTGCTTTAATTTTGGACACCGGTGTATATTACCTAGTGTTACATTTGCCTTTCATGATGATAACGATGAGAGAATGAAGAGCGTGAAACCCGGAGCCGACACATACCCTACTCTTCTCAAATAGCACCAAGGGGAGGGGAGAGGGGGGCGGGCACTGAGCTTAAGGTCCACATCCAAAGGACGGATCACAGTTGACAATGTCATATGCGCTCGCTTCATGAGATGCTCCGGGCAGGATTAATTTACGCTATTTTGTCTAAAACTGACATGGCAAGACCGTGGCTGTGTACAATTAATGTAGGTTAATTCTTACAAAGAAGAAAACAGCAACCAGCCACTATCAATACTGCTATTTATTTAGGTAAATAGCGCCGTTAAAGGTTTCGAACTGGGAAGTTCATCATCAGACGGCTGTTCACATGATTTTCAAGATACACTTTACATTATCATCCGTTTTAGATTTTTATTTTTCCACTGTGGCGAAGTATTTTTGTTGTGTTGTTGCCCTACGGTAGAAAACAGTGTTAGAAGCGCTCTACGTGAAAATAACTAACCTCCAAACGATGAAATACAGCGTAAATAAATATGTGAGGTTAAGTGGTTATGATACTTACGTCGAAAATTCCGCACGATTTTGTTGCGAAGTTGCAGGATTGTATTTTTCGAATATTCCAAAATATATCCAGCACTTACGTAATTTGTACATCACCATATTGTGCAAAGCACATTTGTATTTGTAAATCTGCAATCTTTGTGATAACTTCACATGTGGCAAATTGTTTCTGTGTGTGTGTGTGTGTGTGTGTGTGTGTGTGTGTGTGTGTGTGTGTGTGTGTGTGGTGCTTTGCACAATATGGTGATGTACAAACTACATAAGTGCTGGATATATTTTGAAATATTCGAGAAATACAGTCCTGCAACTTCACATCAAAATCGCGCTGAATTTTTGACGTAAGTACCATAACCACTTAACCTCACGTATTTATTTACGCTATATTTCATCGTTTAGAGGTTAGTTATTTTCACATAGGGCGCTTCTAACACTGTTTTCTACCGTGGTGCAACAACACACCAATAATACTTCGCCACAGTGGAAAAATAAAAATCGAGAACGGACGATAATGTAAAGTGTATCCTGAGAATCATGTGAACAGCCGTCTGATGATGAACTTCTCAGTTCGAAACTGTTATATCCTAGCCAGTAATGCCACCCGAGCCCGCTGCCAAAAGGTTGGCAGCATCAAAGTCCGGACGCCGTCCGCATAAGCAGCGCCAGCGAGACAGGAAATCGCACCAAGTCTGCGCGCGCCACCGCTGGCTTCTGGCTTCTTAAGCGCTGGAGTCGCGAGCGCTAGGACAGTTCTGTATTCGCCGCTCAGTTGTATACTCGCCACCGAATTGTGTACTTGCTAGTCAGTTGAGTGTTCATCGCAGCAGAGTTGTTGTTTGTCGTCAGCCGACGCTGACCTAGCCGCTCCGACTCGAACTAGACAGATTTCTGTAGACACGGAGTTCACTACTGTGTTACTGTATCTTCGGCAATAAAGATAAGTACCGACTTTTATTTAATCCCAGTGTTTGGGTTTTCATCTTTCTGTTCACTGTTCCAGCGGACCGGTCGGCCCGCTATTAAAAGTGTGGCGGTGACTTCGTAAGCCGTTTCTACCGCGAATTGTTTGTCGCTACGAACACCGCCACAAAAGAAACCTGTAACGGCGCTATTTACCTAAATAAATAGCAGTATTAATAGTGGTTGGTTGCTGTTATCTTCTTTGTAAGAATTAACCTACATTAATAGGATTAATTTACTCAAGGCATTGGCGCAAAGAGTGGTGATTACAAAATATACCTAACGATCTCGCCTCCCTTTGGCAGTGAAAATTTCATACGTCACCAGGACTCGAACTGGCTTACGTCCGAGTCGAGTACCGCCAAACAAGCGTGCGTTAGCGACGTCGGCTAGTAAATTATACGTATCGCGACTGGTGAGCTGCGGCTATTCTAAGATGCAGACTGCAGCTTTTGAGACTCTCGCTAACACACAAGTATAAAATTTAGACCACGACGAGCTTCCTTCTTATTGTATTTATATGTCTAATGTTTTACTAATTTTATTCTGAAGTGTCCTGCAAAAAACATACGCGACCAGAAAAGTCACAATTGGAGCAACCTCATGCAGTTGACCCAAACGATTTTCTGCAAATTTGAGACGTCGTCTGTGTGTGAAGAGAAGGATATTGTTCTGGTACAGGAGAGATTCAGTTTGAAATTTGTTCCACAGTGTGACGAAATAGGGACACATAAATCCACTACTGCAAAACCCTTCACTGCGGTAGAAACATACGCTACTTTCAATAAACGAATACCGTCTGGATCACAACTTGTCATTTACCAACTACTGCTTTCAGTCTGCATTGCAGATCGTCTTCAAGTCTGACGCCGCAAAGTGGAGTTTGTCAACGGTTGTGTAAAACAACGGTTGACAAACTGCGCGTCGCGGCGTGACCTGAAGATGATCTGCAACGCAGATGGAAATTGACTGTCGGTAAATAAGAAGTTGTGATCTAGACGGTGCTTGTTTATTTATTATAACAAAAGGATCCCTGTTCCTAAGATATCGCGTCAGTTACGAAGTATACTACTGTCGTCTACTCCACAAAAGAAGAAAAATTCAGTGATGACTCATCAATTAAAAATAATAGAGGTTTCTTTACTTCTACATCTACGTATGTACTCCGCTAGCCACCAAGCGGTGTGTGGCGGAGGGCACAATTCGCGCCAAAGTCATATTTCCCTCCTCTGTTTCACTCACGGATCCCGCGAGGGAAAAACGACTGTGTGAACGCCTCAGTACAAGCTCTTATTTTCCTTATCTTTGAATGATGATCGTTGCACGATTTGAAAGTTGGTGGTAATAACATATGCTCTACATCCTCTGTGAAGATTGGATTTCGGAATTTAGTGAGCAGCCCCTTCTGTTTAGCGCGTCGTCTATTTGCAAGTGTGTCCAACTTCAAACTTTCTTTGAGATTTGTAACGCTTTCGCGATGGCTAAATGTACCAGTCACGAATCTTGCCGCTCTTCTTTGGACCTTCTCAATCTCTTGAATCAGACCCAACTGGTAAGCGTCCCATACAGACGAACAATACTCTAAGACTGGACGAACTAACGTATTTTAAGCCATTTCCTTTGTTGAAGGACTGCATCGCTTCAGGATTCTACCAATAAACCGCAATCTATAGTTTGCCTTACCCGTTACTTGTGTAATCTGATCATTCCATTTGAGATCATTTCGAATAGTCACACCCAGATCCTTGACTGATGTTACCGCTTCCAAAGACTGATCATTTATTTTGTAGTCATACATTAATGGGGATTTTCACCTTGTTATACGCAGTAGGTTACACTTACTAATAATGAGAGATAACTGCCAGTCATTACACCACGCATTTATTTTCTGCAAATCCTCATTGATTTGTTCACAACTTTCGTGTGATACTACTTTCCTGTAGACTACAGCATCATCGCCAAACAGTCTAAGGTCGCTGTCAATACCATCAACCAGATCGTTTATGTAAATCGTAAAAAGCAGAGGACCTATTACGCTGCCCTGGGGCACACCTGAAGTTACTCTGATTTCTGTTGAAGTTACCCCGTTCAGGACGACATACTTTTCCCTGTCTGTTAGAAAACTTTCTATCCAAAGACCTTAAGCGCGCACTTTTTGTAGCAAGCGACAGTGCGGAACTGAGTCGAACGCCTTTCGAAAGTCGAGAAATATGGCATCAACCTGGGAGCCGGTATCTAGAGCCTGTTGTATATCATGCACAAAGAGGGCCAGCTGTGTCTCGCATGGCCGCTGTTTCCTAAAACTTCTAAGACAGAAGAAAAGAATGTACACAAAATTGTATTTACCGGGTACAAGGAATTGAATTTTCTCTTTGACTTCCAAAGATTTTCACAGTAACGATCCAGCCGACTAGCACAAATTCCAAGACCTCTGCTCACGGAAAACCAGCTCATACTTCTGTCACATGACATCCTGAAGGAAATGGATCAAGGCAGTCACGTAGATGTGATTATTCTTGACATGCGAAAAACATATGACTCAGTACCGCAGGAACGATTTTTAACATAAAGTACGATTGTATGGTTAAACGAAATTTGTGACTGGACTGAGACTTCCATGTTAGAAAGAGCGCAGCATGTTATCGTGGATGTAGACAGGGCGATAGACGTGCAAGTAACTTCTGGTGTGTCGCAGGGAATTGTGTTGGGACTTCTGCTATTCATACTGTGTATTAAAGACACAGCAGACAATGTTAATAGTAACCTCAGAATTTTTTCAGGTGATGCAGTTAGTTATAGGCCTAGTGAAGTACTATCTGAGACTGAAAAAATAATAAGACAGGTCTTGATAAGATTTCAGAAAGACCGGAAGAAGTCATTGAGTGAAGTGTTCAAGAGTTACTGGTAGGACATCAAAACTGGCAGAGGAACAAAAAATAAAAATGGAAGATGTTGCGTAGCATTTAAGTGGAGTGTGGTTCGGGCTGGCGGTTCTGCAGACGTGGGGCTCGATTTAGTATTTGATTCACTAAAAATCAAAATACACTCCTGGAAATGGAAAAAAGAACACATTGACACCGGTGTGTCAGACCCACCATACTTGCTCCGGACACTGAGAGAGGGCTGTACAAGCAATGATCACACGCACGGCACAGCGGACACACCAGGAACCGCGGTGTTGGCCGTCGAATGGCGCTAGCTGCGCAGCATTTTTTGCACCGCCGCCGTCAGTGTCAGCCAGTTTGCCGTGGCATACGGAGCTCCATCGCAGTCTTTAACACTGGTAGCATGCCGCGACAGCGTGGACGTGAACCGTATGTGCAGCTGACGGACTTTGAGCGAGGGCGTATAGTGGGCATGCGGGAGGCCGGGTGGACGTACCGCCGAATTGCTCAACACGTGGGGCGTGAGGTCTCCACAGTACATCGATGTTGTCGCCAGTGGTCGGCGGAAGGTGCACGTGCCCGTCGACCTGGGACCGGACCGCAGCGACGCACGGATGCACGCCAAGACCGTAGGATCCTACGCGGTGCCGTAGGGGACCGCACCGCCACTTCCCAGCAAATTAGGGACACTGTTGCTCCTGGGGTATCGGCGAGGACCATTCGCAACCGTCTCCATGAAGCTGGGCTACGGTCCCGCACACCGTTAGGCCGTCTTCCGCTCACGCCCCAACATCGTGCAGCCCGCCTCCAGTGGTGTCGCGACAGGCGTGAATGGAGGGACGAATGGAGACGTGTCGTCTTCAGCGATGAGAGTCGCTTCTGCCTTGGTGCCAATGATGGTCGTATGCGTGTTTGGCGCCGTGCAGGTGAGCGCCACAATCAGGACTGCATACGACCGAGGCACACAGGGCCAACACCCGGCATCATGGTGTGGGGAGCGATCTCCTACACTGGCCGTACACCACTGGTGATCGTCGAGGGGACACTGAATAGTGCACGGTACATCCAAACCGTCATCGAACCCATCGTTCTACCATTCCTAGACTGGCAAGGGAACTTGCTGTTCCAACAGGACAATGCACGTCCGCATGTATCCCGTGCCACCCAACGTGCTCTAGAAGGTGTAAGTCAACTACCCTGGCCAGCAAGATCTCCGGATCTGTCCCCCATTGAGCATGTTTGGGACTGGATGAAGCGTCGTCTCACGCGGTCTGCACGTCCAGCACGAACGCTGGTCCAACTGAGGCGCCAGGTGGAAATGGCATGGCAAGCCGTTCCACAGGACTACATCCAGCATCTCTACGATCGTCTCCATGGGAGAATAGCAGCCTGCATTGCTGCGAAAGGTGGATATACACTGTACTAGTGCCGACATTGTGCATGCTCTGTTGCCTGTGTGTATGTGCCTGTGGTTCTGTCAGTGTGATCATGTGATGTATCTGACCCCAGGAATGTGTCAATAAAGTTTCCCCTCCCTGGGACAATGAATTCACGGTGTTCTTATTTCAATTTCCAGGAGTGTATTTCTGATAACAGAATAGTAATACAACTTCACTAAAACAATATATCATTCTGTAGACCGTAAAGAGCCTAAACAGGCTTCAAACAATCAGTACACTTAAATATCACACATACAATAAATAGAATTAATATCCAACCTTTGTGCTAGGATACATAGGCGGCAACACCAGTGCAAGACCCTCGGATATAAGCAGTAATAACAACTGAGCCAATTTCTGGAGCTGAAGATAAGTGAAATGGCTGGGGATGCAGGGATCCGGGAGTGGTAAAGATTCAGCCCAGATAAATTTATTGCATCACAATCTACGTAATACACGCGCTGGTAAATTGAGCACATTTGATAAAGTCATATAATTACTGACTTGTAAAGACGCTGAAAACGTAATGAGATTTTCACTCTGCAGCGGAGTGTGCGCTGATATGAAACTTCCTGGCAGATTAAAACTGTGTGCCGGACCGAGACTCGAACTGAGGACCTTTGCCTTTCGCGGGCAAGTGCTCTACCGACTCTTTTTTTTTTCATTTTGTTCGTTGTTGATCGTTGTGGACGTCACATGACATCCGGTCAAGTTCGTTTGTTGATTCTTCCACTCAGTTTTTTTATTACAGAGGCCAGCCAGCTCTCTGACTGAACACGCTGAGCTACCGTGCTGGCTACAAACTAAGCTACCAAAGCACGACTCATGGCCCGTCCTCACAGCATTACTTCTGCCAGTACCTCGCCTCCTACCTTCCAAATTTTACAGAATCTCTCCTGCAGATCGCAAAAGTCCCGAGTTCGAGTCTCGGTCCGGCACGCAGTTTTAATCTGCCAGGAAGTTTCAAGCTGAAAACAGTTTAAAGACGGCAGTAAGCAGAAAAATAGTTTAAAGACGCTAATAAACAACTACAACCGCAATGATTTAAAGGCGTCAACCATAAAAATCTATATTTAAAAAAATTAGTAGTTTAAAGGAGACGGAGAACACTGAGACCAGATTTTATTTAAAAGTGTTCCCAATTAAATTCAATGCAAAAAGGATAACAAAAATTTAATGGTGCAATTGACATTACACCTAAAAAGATTTAAAGCGCCAATAATAAGATGTATTACCATCAAAAACCTTTTAACACTCCAAAGACTAAACATGAAAATGTTTGAAGGGCGTCAACAAGCAGAATTAACATTGTACCGTTCCATGGATTTAGATTTACTGCGATCAGATTCCCAATGTCGCAGGTTAAATTTCACTCAGGGCTTATACCAATGAGGAACGCAAAGGCCTTGCCCTGAAAACTTTCCCTATAGCTGGTATGTGCATTCGACATCGGTCGTAACCAGCCGTCCGACTAGGTACAATCTTAGATCTTTACAACAGAAAAAAGCTGTGTTACCACATATACAGGGTAGTCCGTCTGAAGTTTCGGATGAGATTATCTCGAAAACTATACATCGGGTAAAAATAGTGGGTAAGACAAGTTCGTAAGCTCAAAGGGGGACATCAAATGATACTACACGTGACCTCGAGCCCCCACCCCCCGTGAGTTGGGTGGGGGGCAACTTTTAAATCTTAAATGGAAACACCCATTTTTTTTATTGCAGATTCGCATTCTCCGTAAAAAAGTAATCAAGTTTTGTCTGAAACATTTTAAACCATTGACAGATGGCGCTGAAATCGAGAAAAAAGTAAAATTGGGGAAGAGTCTGATTTCTTTAGAATTATCCGAGAAAGACGCATCAAATCGATAAAAAATGTGCACCAATTCTTTCGTTACCTCAAATTAAGCTATTTTTGTACAAAATGTACTGTATCCTACTTTTAGCGTTACCCAGGAACACCGCTATCGACGTAGTAGAATGATGTTCCCATGGGGTGCTTCATTGGTGTGAGTCCCCTTGCCTCTCACACGTTAAGGAGATTCGTTAGTGTGAATACCTTTGCGTCTCACAATTTGGAATGCTTAATTAATGAAAATAGCCACGAATAAATAGTTCAAAATTATCCCCATTTGCTTCAGTGCATAAAGTCAATCGTCTGCGAAAGTTTTCCACAGTTTTGAGCAGTACATCCCATGGTATGGCTGCACACGTTCTTCGAATGCGTTGCGATATCGTTTCATGTTGTGGGGTGTCTTTCATAAACAATATTTTTTAAATAACCCCACAAGAAAAGATCAGGGGATGTTAGGTCTGGTGAACGTGGAGGCCACGTGGTCCGCCGCGTCCTATCCACCGACCAGGGTACCATAAATTTAAAACGTTCCGCACATTTTTAGCATAATTGGGAGCTGCTCCGTCTTGTTGGAACCACATTCGTTGCCTAGTTTTTAAATCAACATCTTCCATTAGCTCCAAAAAATCATCGCCGAGAAGTTGTAAATAAGATTCCGCAGTAACATTTCGGTCAAAAAAATACGGTCCTCTCAAGTAATCGTTTAATTTCCACACCAGACCATTAACGACCACTTGTGTTGATTGTCAACGGGTCTGTGCCAGTGTGGATTGACAGGGGACCAATAATGACAGTCATGACGATTTAATTCGCCATTGTTTTTGAATGTGGCTTCATCGATGAACATAACCTATCTAAAAAAATCATTGTCACCTCTTATCATTTCCAAGGCCCATCGGCAGAAATACACCCGTATATCCATATCTTTCGGCGTTAATGCCTGTGTCAGTGTGATATGATACGCATGATAATTACGTGCCTTCAAAATCCTCAAAACAGTTGACAGTTTCTCTGAATCGCATGACTACTCATTTCGGGATCCAGTTGAACACAGGCGAGAACGGTAAGGGTACCAGCGTTATTTTCGTTGTATTCGCGATGACGAGGTGGACGGTGCATGTATCCATTTCGTTGAGAGCAATTTCGAATAATGTTTTCGCTTGGATGTCGTCTGTTTGGGAAACGGTCTACATACAATTGCGCAACTGCAGCGTAATTGTTATGGTATTCACCTAAAATTAACATCATATCAACAATCTCTGTAAGGTAGTGACCCATGTTTCGCAGAAGAATAATTTACTTTCGTCAGATGATGTTCACGGTTCACAATCTGAAAGTGAAATGACGTCTGATCGCATTGGACTGACCATTATACTGAGCCATAGTTCGCAGTTTGGCCACGGTAGTGCCACAGTCGGGTGAGTAAGGCAATTGTGAGGAGTTCCCTAACGAGATTTTAATACCATTCCATCTCCCTCCATCAAAAACTGTGGCGGGTAGGATACATTTTGTAAAAAAATAGCTTAAATTGGCGTAATGAAAGAATTAGTGCACATTTAGTATCGATTTTATGCGTCCGTCTCGGATCATTCTAAATAAATCGGAGTTCTTCCCCAATTTCAGTTTTTCGCGATTTCAGCGCTATCTGTCAATGGTTTAAAAAATGTTTCAGACAAAACTTTTTTATGGCGAATGCGAACCTGCAATAAAAAATGGGGTTTCCATTTAAGATTTAAAAGTAACCCCCGCCCACCCAAGGGGGCGGCGGCTGGAGGTGACGTGTAGTATCATTTGATGTCCCCCTTTGAGCTTACGAACTTGTCTTAGCCACTATTTTACCCGATATGTAGTTTTCGAGATAATCTCATCCGAAATTTCAGATGGACCACCCTGTACAATAGCATCTTAAAACAATTACATATCATCTAAGAGAATGAATCATCCTTACATCGTTCCCATCTCTTACAACATAAATGAATTTACGAAATGAATAATTAGTTAGTAGGCGACCTCGTTGGCCGAATCATAGATGTTTAACCGAGTGGCAGCTGAAGCGATTAAACATCAAACAATTTATGACAAAATGCCGCCCTACCAGCGTGATAGTTACAGACGAAATCAAATCACCCAAATTACCTCTGACACTCCTACTGGAATTTAGAATAAAAGGAAGACATAAATGCCGGCCGCGGTGGTCGTGCGGTTCTAGGCGCTCCAGTCCGGAGCCGCGCTGCTGCTACGGTCGCAGGTTCGAATCCTGCCTCGGGCATGGATGTGTGTGATGTCCTTAGGTTAGTTAGGTTTAAGTAGTTCTAAGTTCTAGGGGACTGATGACCACAGCAGTTGAGTCCCATAGTGCTCAGAGCCATTTTTGAAGACATAAATGATAGGGAGACCCAAACTCTCCTGATAGCTACTAAGTTCACTGTCCTTCGGTGCAACACGGTGAAAACAGCAGATAGTAGCTCACCACATCTTCTGTTGGAATAACTGCCGCACAGCATCGCATCAGGCTCACCCCGGTGAAGTACTTTGGTAGCGGAATACAATCTAGCTTCACCACGTTCAGTCTTCCGTAATAGCAATGGAAATGTCGCGAAAGAAGCGACGACTCTGCAGGTGACTACCCATCATTAGCCACCTACAAACAGGAGTACCTGGCGCCTGGCTTGCGCAAAGTACACTGTCCCGTCACATTAATGTCAAAAGACTGATTAACCACCTATTGCAGCACGGACCGCTTCAAGACGTGCAGGAAGTCGATAAGGTTCTGGAAAGTACGAACAGGGATGTGGAGCCATGCCGACTCTTGTGTCGTGGGCAGCTGGGCAAGGTTTCTCGGCTGAGGATCCGTGGTGCATACAGCCCGATCGAGGTAGTCCCACAGATTCTTGATTGGGTTTGAATCAGGGGACATTTCTGGCCGTTGGAGTAGGGTAAACTAATCCCGGTGCTCTTCGAATCACGCACGTGTACTTCGAGCTGCGTGAGACGTTGTATCGTGTTGCTGGTAGACGCCGTTGTGCCCAGGAAAGACAAACTGCAAGAAGTAGACATGTTCCCAAACACAGACTGCTACTTGCGTTGATCTAACATGCCTTTCAGAATGACGAGGTCAAAAAATAGTTCAAATGGCTCTGAGCACTATGGGACTCAACTGCAGAGGTCACCAGTCCCCTAGAACTTAGAACTACTTAAACCTAACTAACCTAAGGACATCACACACATCCATGCCCGAGGCAGGATTCGAACCTGCGACCATAGCGGTCGCGCGGTTCCAGACTGTAGCGCCTAGAACCGCTCGGCCACCTCGGCCGGCTAGTGACGAGGTCACCCACGGAACGCTGAGAAAGTATTCCCCAGACCATAACGCTCCATTTTACCATCCGGACTCTTCTGGGGATTGTTGGAGAATGTTTGCATTTAGACGTTTCACGATGTACACGTCAACGGCCAACGGTCCAATGGAGTGCACAACGTGATTCACCTGTAAAGACCACTTGTCGCCAATCAGCGGACGTCCAGTTGCGGCACTGGCGTGCAGATTGCAGCCTTCGGCGCCGATGAACTGTAGTCTGCTTGAATTTGATTTTCACTCCTCTGCAGAGTGAGAATCTCATTCTGGAAACATCCCTCAGGCCGTGGCTACGCCATGTCTCCGCATATCCTTTCTTCCCGGAGTGCTAGTTCTGCAGGTTCGCAGGAGAGCTTCTGTGAAGTTTCTAAGGTAGGAGGTGAGGTACTGGCAGAAGTAAAGCTGTGAGAACCGGGCGTGAGTCGTGCTTGGTAGAGCACTTGCCCGCGAAAGGCAAAGGTCGCGAGTTCGAGTCTCGGTCCGGAACACAGTTTTAATCTGCCAGGAGGTTTCAGTAGACAGCTTGGGTGCATGGATCAGACACCTATTCCGGAGGATATACACAGCAACGTTCGCTGAACGGTCGTTGAGGAGACACTGCTGGTATCCCCTTGATTCATCTGGGCCGTCAGTCGCTCAACAGTTGACCGTCTACTCGCCCGTATACATCTCTACAGCCGTCGTTCACCCCTGTCATCTATGGCCCATGAAGCACCACAGTTACCTCGGCGCCGGTTTTGGATAGCGCCATTTTGCCATTCACGGTATGTTTCCAGCAAGCCGTCATGCGGTTTCGGAAATGCTTCCACCATTGACCCAAAAGACAATGATCATGCCCATTTGGACTTAGGATCTCCGCATAATTACAACGAATGCACTGCTTTCCGCGTCCACCCTGACACGATTTATATATCCTTTATTTCCCAGATAGACTGAAGTATGCCATTGTTAAACCTCTGCATAAAAAAGGGGATACGTCTGATGTCAACAACTACCACCCAATCTCTCTTCTGACTGCCTTACCCAAATTATTCATAAAGTAATGTATTGTACAGTAGCTTCACACCTTTGTAAAAATAAAGTTTTAACAAATTGTCAAATCGGTTGCCAGAAAGGTTTTTCAGCGGAAAATGCTATATACACTTTCACTAATGAAATATTAAATCCTCTGAGTAACCGGAAGTCACCCGTAGGGATTTTTTGCGATCTCTCAAAGGCTTTTGAATGTGTAAATCATGGAATACAGCTAGATAAGCTCAAGTACTGTGGTATGAATGGGACAGCGCTCATATGGTTTAAATCATACCTAACTGGAAGAGTGCAGAAAGCTGAAATAAGCAGTTCACATAATATGCAAAATACTGGTGATTTCTCATACTGGGGAACAATCAAGAATAGGGTGCCGCAAGGTTCGGTCTTGGGTCCTCTGCTGTTCTTGATATATATTAATCATTTGCCATTCTATATTCACGAAGATGCAAAGCTGGTATAGCTATCACATCCAACAGACAAGAATTAACTGATGAAATGGTAAACGATGTTTTTCAGAAAATCATTAAGTGGTTCTCTGCAAATGGGTTCTCAATAAACTTTGACAAAACATAGTATACACAGTTCCACACAGTAAATGGAATGACACCATTTATAAATATAGACTTCGATCAGAGATCGGCAGCTAAGGTAGAATATTCAAAATTTCTAGGTGTATGCATTGATGAGGGGTTGAACTGGAAATAACACACTGAAGATCTGCTGAAACGTTTGAATTCAGCTACTTATGCTGTTAGGGTCATTGCAAATTTTGGCATATACATCTCAGTAAATTAGCTTACCACGCCTATTTTCATTCTCCGCTTTCGTATGACATCATATTCTGGGGTAACTCATCATTGAGTAAAAGAGTGTTCATTGCACAAAAGCGTGTAATCAGAATAACTGCTGGAGCTCATCCAACATCATCCTGAATACACTTATTTAAAGAGCTAGGGATCTTCACTGTAGCTTCACAATATATATATTCACTTACGAAAATTATTATTAACAATCCAAACGAATACAAAAGTAATAGCAGTGTACATGGCTACAACACTAGGAGAAAGGATGATCTTCACTACTCAAGGTTAAATCTAACTTTGGCTCAGAAGGGGGTAAATTACGCTGCCACAAAAGTCTTTGGTCACTTACCTAATAGCATCAAAAGTCTGACAGATAGCCATATAGCATTTAAAAGGAAATTAAAAGAATTTCTGAATGACAACTCCTTCTAGTCATTACATGAATTTTTGGATATAGTAAGTGGGTAATTTCCCCACCCCCCACCCAAAAAAAAAAAAAGTTACGTGTCATGTAATATTTTGTGTAATGAAGTATCGTGTATAGACACCTTTTATTAACCAGAAACGTTCCACATCATTACGAAGTGTCGTGTTCATGATCTATGGAACAAGTACTAATCTAGTCTAATCTGCTAGTGCTGTCATCTGCTGTCCGTGTATGTGTGGTTATTGGACTTTGTCGTTGAAAACAAGCGGCGTTAGGTTAATGTGAGTGGACCATTTATGTGGACACGAATATATTTGTAAGGTGCCAAAAGAAAACAGCTCTTGAATTAGGTAGGATCAGTTACACAACACATAGATCTACCACTACTGGCATCACCAAACAGTCACCGCAACAAGCTTTTCACATACTCTACCAAGTACCCATAAACGAGATCCTTGCTTTGTCGTGTCATCCTCTGACATGTACCATCCTGTGTATGTCGTAAGCACACTGTTCTCCCGGCCGTTTTACACACTTAACAGACCATCGAGGGTACAGTATTCAGTCAAGTAGTTCCTCAGTTGGCACCACAAGGCTGAGTGCACCCTGTGTCAGTCCTCTCGCCAAAAAAAAAAAAA
The DNA here is from genome assembly GCF_023864345.2 of Schistocerca serialis cubense. Lineage (NCBI taxonomy): Eukaryota > Metazoa > Arthropoda > Insecta > Orthoptera > Acrididae > Schistocerca > Schistocerca serialis. The sequence continues at coordinate 411,890,536 of NC_064645.1, forward strand.
AAAAAAAAAAAAAAAAAAAAAAAAAAAAAAAAAAAATACTTGGCAGTACTTGGAATCGAACCTGCATCTTCTGCATGGCAGCCATCTACGCTATCAGCTATAGAACGCTGCCTCTGCAAATATACAAAACAAATACAATAGATCATTCACACAGAGCAATTAACAAGTTTAATTCTTATTACGGATTGTGTCAGCACCCAAGTTATGCTCATGGCGTAGTTCATGTAGTCACTTAAGCACGCTGACAGTGTCTAGTTTAATAAATCAATTGTGCTCACAGTGCACACACAAACACTGTTTGCCATCGGTAAACACTTACAATTTGTCTCATGATAGCCACAGAGTTCCGTGACACAAATACACCCAATGCACGGCTAGTGCACAAAACAGTGCACTGTATCAACCACAAGGGTGAAACCGTCAGTTGCTAAGGCATCCAGGTGGTGCTCCTCTTGACCTTCAGAAACCCCTTTCTCCGTCTCCACTGTGACTGCCGTCTTCCGGCCGGGAAAAGACACAAACTGCTCCATCAGGCTGCTGCGTCCATACAGCGGCTATGCGCCAAGCTGACTGTAGTGAAGTCTGGATGACTGTGCCACAGTGCACCAGCTTCTCGAGGTCCTCGCTCTTGGCTCTGTCCAGAACTCCCTCTGTCGTGTCCATGCAGTGAATGTCTTCACACCAACACCTTCAGGTCCAGCCGTCCCTTACGGACACTTCAGCCATCATGCCGCTCCGGTCCCTGGCGACGTGCCGCGGGCTTGTCCAGCGCATCCACTAAGGTAGCAGTGCTGGCGTCTGGAAGATGTTGCTACACTACTAGCCATTAAAATTGCTACACCAAGAAGAAATGCACATCATAAACGGGTGTTCATTGGACAAATATATTATCCTAGAACTGACATGTGATTACATTTTTACGCAATTTGGGTGGATAGATCCTGAGAAATCAGTACCCAGAACAACCACCTCGGGCCGTAATAACGGCCTTGATACGCCTGGGCATTGAGTCAAACAGAGCTTCTATAGCGTGTACAGGTACAGCTGCCCATGCAGCTTCAACACAATACCACAGTTCATCAAGAGTAGTGACTGGCGTATTGTGATGAGCCAGTTGCTCGGCTACCATTGACCAGACGTTTTCAGTTGGTGAGAGATCTGGAGAATGTGCTAGCCAGGCCAGCAGTCGAACATTTTCTGTATTCAGAAAGGCCCGTACAGGACCTGCAACATGCGGTCGTGCATTATCCTGCTGAAATGTAGGGTTTCGCAGGGATGAAATGAAGCGTAGAGCCACGGGTCGTAACACATCTGAAATGTAACATCCACTGTGCAAAGTGCCGTCAATGCGAACAAGAGGTGACCGAGACGTGTAACCAATGGCACCCCATACCATCACGCCTGGTGATACGCCAGTATGGCGATGACGAATACAAGCTTCCAATGTGCGTTCACCGCGATGTCAAGGGTAGCCGCAGCCATGGTCTCCGAGCTGACAGTCCATGCTGCTGCAAACGTCGTCGAACTGTTCGTGCAGATGGTTGTTGTCTTGCAAACGTCCCCATCTGTTGACTCAGGGATCGAGACGTGGCTGCACGATCCGTTACAGCCATGCGAATAAGATGCCTGACATCTCGACTGATAGTCATACGAGGCCGTTGGGATCCAACACGGCGTTCCGTATTACCCTCCTGAACCCACCGATTCCATATCCTGCTAACAGTCATTGGATCTCGACCAACGCAAGCAGCAATGCCGCGACACGATAAACCGCAATCGAGATAGGCTACAATTCTACCTTTATTAAAGTCGGAATCGTGATGGTACGCATTTCTCCTCCTTACGCGAGGCAACTACTGTTTGTGTGTGAGAAATCGGTTGGAAACTTTCTTCATGTCGGCACGTTGCAGGTGTCGCCACCGGCGCCAACCTTGTGTGAATTCTCTGAAAAGCTAAGCATTTGGATATCACAGCATCTTCGGTTAAATTTCGCGTCTGTAACACGTCATCTTCGTGGTGCAGCAATTTTAATGGCCAGTAGTGTAGTTCCACTTGCTGCAGCTGACTGATCCCACTGCTGTCTCTGACTGCGACCAGCTCCGCCTCGGTGGCGCTCGCCAAAGTCACGTATCCTCCTCGTCTGCTCTCTCATGGCTCGAGTGTGACACTCTTCTAAAATGGAGCTATGGAGATGTGGAAAACTACGGGATGGCACAGTCCTTAATCGTCCCCGAAACTCGTGCCTCCTTCAGCGCGAGCAGTCGAAAGGAAGCACCATAAATGCAACACAACAAGAGAATAACAAGTCACGACATCCAAGGCCGCACATGTACAATAACAAATCATGTTTATAGGTTGTGAACTCCTTATCAATAAACAACGATCTTAAATAGGACTGTGGCCGCGGTATGGAACCGAAGAAACTCGATAGGGCCCCTAAAGCGTTGCTGCAGCTTACTTGACAGCCTGCCCTCCACATTATTCAGCTTAGCGAAATGTCTAAGGAATACCCTATCTCCAATGAACCGTGATTTATCTTCAAAGAATATTCTTAAGAATTTATTTTATTTACTAGCGATTCATCAAGAACATTAACACATTTAATCACACTATGTAAGCATGGAAGTAGTTGCCAGGGAGTAACTGATGAAATCATAACCAAATTCATTTTAACAAATGGGAATTATATTCACTTTAATAGTACCTAAAAGCTTTTTTTAAAAAAAGAAACAGATTTAAAATTATAATCGGAAAGCACCCTCTAAATATCAAAGTTACATTTTATTCAGAGGCAGAAAGAAACAAGTTTTGACTGTATGAGCTTTCGGGCAGAGAACCTTGCCGCTCCCTTTTGACACGGCCGTAGTTACGACCGCTCACAACAGCCTCTGAAAGACTACACTGGTGCAAATCTGCAACACACCAGATTACTTTAAACTAAGAGTTTTAACAATTTACACAAGCGCACGAACTATGTACCCCCGTAGGAGGGATGGAAATGGTACTAAACACTAACAATTTAAATATTAACCTTTCCACCGAAGGTGCAACTTGATATTAACATCTAAGAAAAATCATACGGTGAAAGTGTGGCAACTAAAATGATCATTTAAATAAAAGCCCATGAAATGCAATCTTATATAAAATTCTACAGGGTTGGCCAAACAACAGTTAAGATGCTCTACAGTGCGCAGATACCGCCTGTCAAGATCATAGGCAATAATATCAAAGTTTCCAAAGATCAAAACATATTTCAGATATTAGGCCGTTACACTCCAAGCAATAAATTCGTTAACACATAAAATCCGACAGACATAACAGAGGCAGCTACTAACGTACGGTAGATTGATAGGGAGATTACCGAACAACCCGAACCGCAGGTTGCTCTAACCCGCCTCTACTCCACAAGGGAAAAACGAACCACCCAATTTATAAACAACCACCTTCCCGCGGGTGGGCAAATGGAGAAGAATGGTGGGACGACCCCAAAGTAAAACGGCTGGGACCTCACCCAGAAAACAAGTAGAATTTAACAAGACTAAATCAAACAACATATCACTAATCACTCAACTTCTAAAAAACTGCGATTTCTGGAGAAGACCTGGCGCAGCACCCCCAAGTCGCTCTCCCGAACCGTCCGCTGCCAACCGCTTCAACGGACGCAGGAAGGCGCGCCGATCTCCCGTCTCACGGCGTCGCAGCTCGCACTGGCCAGACTGATGTCGTGGGTTGACTCCTGTTGCTCTCGTGTCGACCGCGAAGTCACTACCCCTCGCTATACGCTGCGGCCCACTGGACTCACATGGCGATCTCACATGCGCCGACGCTCAAGACGAACAAGTCATCTTGTGTCTCAGTGCGCGACCGACCAACCGATCGATCCAACAGCCAATGACCATAGCCTGAGCAAACTCGAGCAGATTGGGGCCTAACGAGCAGACTCAGATGCAGGAACTAAGCCCCGACCGGGCGACCACTCGCTGAGTTCTCTTGCTGGCGGAGTGGAAAGACTCTCATTCTGCCGGCTTTAAAGGTTGATCCGAACGACAGACATACTAGCACTCCGAACGACAGACAGACACTAACTGCCTAACAAATGCGGACGAGAGACAGACTAGCAAGCTGAGGACGAGAGACTGATCCAGACTGACTGACTGACGAGCTCATAGCGCCCCTTAAATGCACGTGAGCAGGAATCTCTCCCCTTTCCAACGAGAGGGAGACACCAAAGCTGCGATTTCCACAGCGGCGCCACCGCCAGAAACGGAGGGCGACTGCTTCACACTACGGGCTGCGGCGCGCTCTTCAAAACAGCAATTTTTACCACAGCTCATCCAACTTTATTTTCCGTGTAAATTTCCATCTTCATAACTTAACCAGAATACACACTAACAGGCAAAATGCGTGAACGTTGGCCGCTACATGTGGGGTGTCATAGGAAGTCAAACTAGGCCACCCACACAATGTCTGGTGAGTGCGAAACAACTCCTCACTTACTAGACTGACTGAGCTATCTGTGCCTAGTAGCTCACACATCGGTTCGTTATTAGTCTCACAGCAAATAAAAGGTACCCTATGCCGATGATGTGCAAACCTGGTCTTGTTTCCTACTAGTACGGTGATGGAATAGTCACGGTTCGCTGCATCCGTATGGCACTGTCAAATATTATTATCCCATTTTTCCTTTTGCTATTGGTCAACTCTCCAGAAATGTTCCACCTTCCCACATGGAGAACAGCCATTATGTTTTTGAAGTCTTTCTCGCAATCCCTTTTCATCCAGTGCACCTAAGTGAGGCTTACGTTTCCTGCCTTGTTCGTATATGTGAAGGCTGCAGTCTGAAGTGCTAGATCATCTGAATGATGAAATATAGAAGGGGGTTGGGTGAACATCCGCTTCGACCTGTTAGCTGGTGTAATGCCCTCATGCCCTCCATCATGTTGGCCAACACCTTACCTCAAAGCGTGCACAGCTGCGTGAACCTGGTCAGCATAATCTCCGAATTGCTCATTCTCTATTCTACTTGCACGTGGATACATTAACTGCAACAGTTGGGTACATCCCACAACACAAACACGTACTTACATTGTGTCAACCGTACCATGTTAGACAAGCACTTCACCTTATCTTGGATGGAATCAGTAGGGAATTGCTTGCCATTAAACATTACTGCTAATGGCTAGAAAACTGCGCTTTCCACGATCCTCTTTCTCTTTCTGGCAGCTTAGCCTTATCGTATAACCTTATTTGTGCTACTGCATTCAAGACAGGCCAGACTGACTTGAACTGAAACCACTGTTGACAAATCTGCCATTATTACTTCTAATCTTGCCGGTCTTTTGCAGAGCTCGACTAACACAGACCTAGTCTCTCCGGCAACTATTCCTAACAGATCATTAATTCTTGGAAGGTGAATCACACTAAAAGAATTTCACCACCAGCTCAACCTCTGAGAGGGCCACGCCAAAACATCTATGGCACAACTCACATCCTTGTACTGTACCTCCACCAACTGCAACAGCTCACCCCTGATCTGCTGAAACTATTGGGATAGCTCTGGCACTGTACTGGTCGAAACCTGGTTGCACACCATCACTTCGTAAGATACTATCTCCTTCCTAATCCACATTACACCTGGCACGTCCCTCACAGCCATGACTAAAAAAGTACACAATAGAGCAAGTCACGATCTCTTATCTATATTCTACTAATATCAACCTATACCCCCACTGGCACAATGCACAACCGCCCTCTGCTCTCAAATGATGGGTGTGATTTAGGTGGAGTTTGGGCTGGGGGTTGTGCAGAGATGGGACTGGATTTAATAATACGTATGATGAGAAAATAGTAATACAGTTTCAGTAAAACGACATACCCTTCTGTATGCTGTAAAGTCCTTAAGTGGGACTCAATCAATACACTTAAATATTATCCACACAATAAATAGAATTAAAGTGCAACCTTTGCCCTAAGACACATCACTTGGCAACAACATTATCGGTTAGTCGGTTAGTGTGCGGCTGACTTCATATCATGGCGCTTGTGGGAAACAGGGATGTGGGGCGAACATAATAGGAAGTCACGAGAGTCATGATGACTTTCCGCAGTGTCAAAGGTATTTTCACCGTTCCTGTAAACGTCTGTCAGGCCTGTAGGCATTGCACTTTATGCTAGATGGTAGCAGCGGTATCACTGGAGAAATTCGTAATTTTTTTAAACCTTTTTTAAGGTCTTTTGTTGGGTAGGCGACAGCTGATGTTCAGATTCTCTCGCTTTCGTGCTTTTGTGTTGATTTTATGTTCTAAATGTGCAGTAAAGATGAGAAACATCTATAACGAATGATTTACAGGGTCCTTGACGATTCTGTAGATGACAAGAATGAAATATTTGATGACGATCCAGATTACAAGTTTATCGTATTATTTTCGCGTATTATTTTTGTTGTGACTTGGCAAGACAGCCAAGCCACTATGAGATAGCCGAAAGGCACGCGTTAAGCTCACGCAGGCTGGCGTGAGGTCTGGAAAATGACAAGGTCTTTATAGTAGCAAAAATAGTACGTAGCTTCTGGAATACTTAACTTTAATCCATAATTGGTGAACATCGGTCTGACGGTACATGCATCACAAGATTAATAGCAAATGATAATGGCGCCTTGGTAGGTCGTAGCAAATGACGTAGCTGAAGACTATGCTAACTATCGTCTCGGCAAATGAGAGCGTAATTTGTCAGTGAACCATCGCTAGCAAAGTCGGCTGTACAACTGGGGGGAGTGCTAGGAAGTCTCTCTAGACCTGCCGTGTGGCGGCGCTCGGTCTGCAATCACTGACAGTGGCGACACGCGGGTCCGACGTATACTAACGCACCGCGGCCGATTTAAAGGCTACCACCTAGCGAGTGTGGTGTCTGGCGGTGACACCACAATTTTCGTAAATTCCATGAAGAAATAACTGCGGTACATGAGGAAATCAGTCTGACCATATGATTCGAGTCAGTGTAATGTTGGAGTATGTTCCGTTTGTATCAGACTGTACTGCCCTACGAACGCCAAAGTTTGCTTTGTTCTTGAGTTTTGTGCGTCTCTTCAAATTTAAACGGCGCTTTCCAAAAGCGATGCCTAGGCAACTATGGTGCAGCATCGAGACAGATTAGTTATGCCGTGTTATAGGAGGAGTTCGCGTCTTACAGTTTTTAAAGCAATAGACGACATTTCTATTACTACCAATAATTGCGTAGGCGCCTAAGTCATCTTGCATGAGCCATCGGTGTTTTGCGGTGGAGTTTTGAACTTCACTCTCGCTAACAAGGATACGAATGAACACGGTAACGGCTGGGTTAGCGTTGCTCTTGTACGTGGACCAAAAGTCGATAAAGTAAAAGGGCTAGATAATTTCAACCCACGTGATGTCATCGCTTATCGGACATTTCAGATTTGTGAAGTTTACAATAGAGATAACGGTCGCTAGTATTACATGTCGACTGTGCCTTTGGTTCTCAGGACCAGGAATCGTCATAAAATAAATGAAATGGAATGTGTCTCAGTGTGGGTGAAAGCTGTTAACAACTGTAAAAAGATCGCACTCGGTGGTGATCTGACTCATTATGGAAATTAAATAAAATTATTATATAAAGTAAATAAAGTTCCCTTCCTTATCCTTAATCCTTATCTATTAAAAAAAACTACACATTGATCTTGCCAAAAACCGAGAAGCGATTCTTCTTGGTGTTGTAGCTCTCGGGGGCACCCTGCGTTGCTAAATGCTCGTTAAGATTTGTTCATATGGGCGAAAATCTCGTCTCGAAAGTGTTCTACCTGGTTGCCTATCTGCCGCGCCACGGGTGAACGACAGCTGTGGAGATTTGTACGGGCGAACAGATGCGCAAGTGTTGAGCAACTGATTGCCCGGTTGAACAGTGTCTCCTTAACGACCGTTTAGCGAACGTTGCTGCGTACCGGTCTCTGCAGCAGGCGCTTGTTTCATACACTATTGCTGGCTGCTGTTGATCGGCAGCGAAGGGTGTATCCTGCCCACCAGTACTGCAATTTGGCGTCCACTGAGTGGCGACAAGTAACCTTTCAGGGGAATCTCGTTTTATGCTCCATGAGACAGATGACATTAGACGGGTACGGTCCTGCAACAATCTTCGGAAAGGTTTAGACCGCAGGAGGCAGCGTCATGGTCTGGGAAGTGTTTTCCTGGCACCCCTTGAGTAATCTCGTCTTTCTGGAAGGGACAACATATCAACAGGAGTATGCATCTATCCTTGCGGACCATGTACCTATATGTTGTTAATTTTTCCGCAGCACAACAGCATATACCAGCGGGGCAATGCAAAGTGTCACGCAGCTCGCAGTGTACATGCGGGATGAGTTTACTTGCTCCCCTGTCCACCAAACCCCCCCATCCCACCCCTTTCCACGATTTTATCCCCAATCAAGAATCTGTGGGGTCACCCAAATCGGGCTGTTGGTGCCATGGATCCGCAACTGTGGAACATATCGCAGCTGGCCACGGCACTGGATCTGCTTGGCTCCACGTCCCTGTCAGTACCTTCTGGAGCCTCACTGATTCTCTTTCTGCACCACATCTCACAGCGGAGTGCGCTGCAAAAGGTGATTATTCAGGCTTTTGGTAGATGGTGACATTAATGTTACTGGAGAATGTATATCTAGCTTAGGTACACGGACACATGTGAATGACACGTGTCATCTAAATGATTTACAAACAAATGCCAGGTCCCGCCGTGGATGAATGATATAAGCGTTGGACAAAATACACTCATGCTCATAAATTAGGGATAATTGCAGAATGTGGTGCCACACAACGCGGCACTACAGAAAACTGGCTCTAATAGCACAGGCACATACGGAACACACACGACACAGATCTGGAAGTCCACGGTATTGATGATAAGTTGAGAATACCGACCCGAAACACATGTGCTACAAAACTCCACCGTTTTCTGTGCATGTACCCCGACATCAATATGGGATTTGATCACCATGCACATGTACACAGACCGCACAACAGGTGGTCGAGCAGCTGCTGGGGTATAGCCTCCCATTCTTGCACCAGTGCCTTTCGGAGCTCCTGAAGTGTCGTACGGGTTTGAAGACGTGCAGCGATACGTCGACCGAGAGCATCCCAGACGTACTCGATGGGGGTTTAGGTCTGGAGAACAGGCAGGCCACTCCATTCGCTTGATATCTTCTGTTTCAAGGTACTTCTCCACGATGGCAGCTCGGTGGGGCCGTGCGTTATCGTACATCACGAGGAAGGTGGGCTCTGGCTCTGAGCACTATGGGACTTAACATCTGTGGTCATCAGTCCCCTAGAACTTAGAACTACTTAAACCTAACTAACCTAATGACATCACACACATCCATGCCCGAGGCAGGATTCGAACCTGCGACCGTAGCAGTCGCGCGGTTCCGGACAGAGCGCCTAGAACCGCTAGACCACCGCGGCCGGCAGGAAGGTGGGATCCACTGCACCTCTGAAAAGGCGGACATACTGGTGCAAAATGACGTCCCGATACACTTGACGTGTTACAGTTCCTCTGTTAAAGACATGCAGGGGTGTACGTACACCAATCATAATCCTACCCCACATCATCAAACCACGACCTCCATACAGGTCCCTTTCAAGGATGGTATGTGGTTCCTGGTTCACCCCAGATGAAAACCCGGCGACAACCACTGTTCAGACTATACCTAGACTCGTACGTGAACATAACCTGGGACCACTGTTTCAATGACCATGTGCTGTGGTCTTGACACCAGGCTTAAAGGGCCCTCCTGTGACCAGGGGTCAGTGGAATGCACCTTGCAGGTCTCCAGGCGAATAAACCATGTCTGTTCATTCGTCTGAAGACTGTGTGTCTGGAAACAACCGTTCCAGTGGCTGCGGCAAGGTCCCGAACAAGGCTACCTGCAGTACTCCGTAGCCGTCTGCGGGCACTGATGGTGAGATATCGGTCTTCTTGTGGTGTTGTACACTGTGAACGTCCCGTACTGTAGCGCCTGGACACGTTTCCTGTCTTTTGGAATCGTTGCCATAATCTTGAGATCACACTTTGTGGCACGCGGAGGGCCCGTGCTACGACCTGCTGTGTTTGACCAGCCCCCAGTCGCCCCAGTATTCTACACCTCATCAAGTCATCAATATGTGTTCTTTGAGCCATTTTCAACATATAGTCACCATTGGCACGTCTGAAAACGTCTGCACACTTACTCGCTGCACCGTACTCCGACATGCACCAACACACCTCTGCGTATGTGGACTGCTGCCAGCGCCACCGTGCGACGACCGCAGGTCAAATGCACCGCATGGTCATACCCCGAGGTGATTTAAGCCCGCAAACCGCCCACCAGAGCGTTGTTTCACCATGTATCAGCATTATCCTTAATTTATGAGCATGAGTGTAAAATCAGTAACTATTTCAATGGTCACATAAAATAACTTTCTCATGCATAACCCATTTACGCGATTAACGTGTACGAAGTTGGAACCCCAAGAAGAATACATGTGACTGAAACGAATTTTACAACACAATTTAGAAAGAGGAACTACATTAATGTTTAACATTACGGAGCAGCACAGAACCACTAACTTTGCTCATTTCTTATAGCGTGAAGACGCTCAAGTGCTGCGTTCGAGCTAACAAAAGACTCGCCTTGGGCTGAAGGAGGAGCTTGATATGTAGGATCGTAGACTGCCACGACCATTATCGTCCTGGAGCAGCAACGTAGGACAATTCAAGGCGGAACTGCAGAAACTGCGACCTACTTTCGGAGTCAATGGCTACGATAACCGATCAAAACGTAGCATCACGCCAAGAGAAAATAAAACCGAAAGAGGGGAGGAAATCGACCGAAAGGACATCACCCTCCTACCGCACGTGCAGGGGTTCACTGAACGCGAGGAGAAAGCTCTCCACCGGGTGGGTATCGAGGAGATCTACCGAAGTGGCATCAACATCAGAGCTGAGCTAAGCTTCAGAAAGGATTATATATAGGGTGGTCCATTGATAGTGCCCGGGCCAAATATCTCACGAAATAAGGTCAAACGAGAAAACTACAAACAACGAAACTCGTCTAGCTTGAAGGGGGAAACCAGATGGCGCTATGGTTGGCCCGCTAGATGGCGCTGCCATAGATCAAAAGGATATCAACTGCGTTTTTTAAAATAGGAACCCCTTTTTTTACATATTCGTGTAGTACGTAAAGAAATATGAATGTTTTAGTTGGACCACTTTTTTCGCTTTGCGATAGATGGCGCTGTAATAGTCACAAACGTATAAGTACGTGCTATCACGTAACATTCCGCCAGTGTGAACGGTATTTGCTTCGTGATACATTACCCGTGTTAAAATGGACCGTTTACCAATCGCGGAAAAGGTCGATTTCGTGTTGATGTGTGGCTATTGTGAACAAAATGCCCAACGGGCGTGTGCTATGTATGCTGCTCGGTATGCTGGACGACATCATCCACGTGTCCGGACCGTTCGCCGGATAGTTACGTTATTTAAGGAAACAGGAAGCGTTCAGCCACATGTGAAACGTCAACCACGACCTGCAACAAAAGATGATGCCCAGGTAGGTGTTTTAGCTGCTGTTGCGGCTAATCCGCACATCAGTAGCAGACAAATTGCGCGAGAATCGGGAATCTCAAAAACATCGGTCTTGAGAATACTACATCAACATCGATTGCACCCGTACCATATTTATATGCATCAGGAATTGCATGGCAACGACTTTGAATATCGTGTACAGTTCTGCCACTGGGCACAAGGGAAATTACGGGACGATGACAGATTTTTTTGCGCGCGTTCTATTCAGCGACGAAGCGTCATTCACCAACAGCGGTAACGTAAACCGGCATAATATGCACTATTGGGCAACGGAAAATCTACGATGGCTGCGACAAGTGGAACATCAGCGACCTTGGCGGGTTAATGTATGATGCGGTATTATGGGAGGAAGGATAATTGGCTCCCATTTTATCGATGGCAATCTAAATGGTGCAATGTGTGCTGATTTCCTACGTAATGTTCTACCGATTTTACTACAAGATGTCTCACTGCAGGACAGAATGGCGATGTACTTCCAACATGATGGATGTCCGGCACATAGCTCGCGTGCGGTTGAAGCGGTATTGAATAGCATATTTCATGACCGGTGGATTGGTCGCCGAAGCACCAATACCATGGCTCGCACGTTCACCGGATATGACGTCCCCGGACTTCTTTCTGTGGGAATTGATACAATCTACTTTTCGTTTTATAGATACATTATATGGTCAAAAGTATGATGACATCAGCATGTAATACAGAATTGGCCACTAGATGTCACGGAGGCGAACCCGCCAATTTAAAAGGAGGCGGGTAGTACTACGTTGTCATTAGCGGAGCAGAAACAGCAGAACGGGTCAGTCAGGAGGGCTTAGAGACTTCGGACATCTACATCTACACCTACATCATACTCCTTAGGCCACCTAATGGTGTGTGGCGTAGGGTACTTCCGGTATCACTAGCTGATACCTGCAAATCTGTTCCACGCGCGGATAGTGGGAATAATGATTGTCGGTAAGCCTCTGTATTGGCTCTCATTTCTCGAATTTTATGCTCGTGGCCAATATGCGAAATGTATGTGGAGGGAAGTAACATGTTGTCCGACTCCTCCTGAAAAGTGCTGTCCCGAAATTTCCACAGTAAATCTCTTCGTGATGCACAACGCCTCTCTTGTAACGTCTGCCAGTGGAGTTCGTTTAGCATCTCCGTAACTCTCCCGCCAGCTAAACGATCAAGTGACGAAACGCGCTGCTCTTCGTTGGATCTTCTCATCTCCTGTGTCAGTCTTACCTGATAGGGATCCTTGATAGATGGACAATACTCAAAAATCGGGCGAACAAAGCGCCTTATAAGCCACTTCCTTCGTGGGTGAGCTACATTTCCTTAAGATTCTTCTGATGAATCTAAGTCTGGTGTCTGCTTTTCCTAATACCTGTTTTATATGGCCATTACACTTAAGGCCGCTCTGGATAGTGACGCCTAGATATTTTACTGCAGACACTGTCTCCAGGTGTTTGTCATCAGCTGTGTAGCTGTACACTAGTTGATTTCTTTTCCTATGTAGGCGCAATATCTTATATTTATTTACGTTCAGGGTCAACTGCCAGAGCCTGCACCATTCATCATTTCTCTGCAGGTCGTTCCGCAAAATCTTACTATCTTCTGGCGTTGCTATTTTGGAATAAACAACTACATCATCTGTGAATAGCCTTAAGGAGTATCCGAGTTCTGTCTGCAAGAAAGTCTTGAATCCAATCGCAGGTCTGCTCCGATACTCTGTAATTAAACGGCAATGCGGAACGGTGTCAAATGCCTTACTGAATTAAAGTAACACGGCATCAATCTGAGCGTCGTTGTCCACTGCGCTGTGGATTGCATGGAGGAACAGAGCGAGCTGAGTTTCGCAGGATCTCTGTTTGCGGAATCCATGTTGATTTTTATAGAGGAGTTGTTCATTTTCCAAGAACGTCATAATTCTTGAGCATAAAACATGTTTCATAATTCTACAACAGATTGGCGTCAACGATATAGGTCTATAATTGTGTGAATCTGTCTTACGGCCTTTCTTAAAAACGGGAATGACCTGCGCTTTTCTCCAGTCGTTAGGTACTTCTCCTTGCTCAAGCGATCTACGATCGATTACTGCTAAAAGGGGAGCTAGTTTTTTCGCATAATGTTTAAGGAATATTATAAGTATCTCATGTGGTCCTGAAGCCTTTCCACTACCAAGCGATTGTAGCTGCTTTTCAGTTCCGCGATGGGTTATCCCAGTATCTGCCATTTCGACGTTCGCGCGACGATTGAAAGGAGGGACAGTGTTACGATCTTCTGCGGTGAAACAGCTTCGGAAGACCGAATTCAGTATTTCGGCCTTCTCTCTGTTATCTTCCGTTTCTGTGCCGGTGTGATGGCTGAGAGAATGAATAGATAATTTTGACCCACTGATTTTACGTACGACCAAAATCTCTTAGGGTTTTTACTCAGGTCGATTGACAACGTCTTACTTTCAAAATCATTGAACGCTTCACACATTACTCTCTTACTCTCATTGTCACGTCATTCAGCTTTTGTTTGCCAGGTAGGTTTTTAAGTCTCTTGCATCTGAGATGAAGTGCTCTTTGTTTACGTAGCGCTTTTCTAACACGGCTATTAAACCATGGTAAATCTTTCCCACCCCTTAAAACCTTACACGGAACATACTTGTTGAGGGCATATTGAACGATGCCTTTAAATTTTTTCCATTTGTTCTCCATATATTCGTCCTCATCACCGGATATTTGATGCTGACTGCTGAGATACGAGGGCTGTCCAAAAAATAAGTTACGATTGATCGCGAAATGAAAACCACAGTGAAAATCAGAAATGTTTCATTTGTAACAGTTAGCTACACCTTTTAGCTACTTCTCTACGTAGTCGCCGTTCTGACTCAGACATTCGTCGTAGCGATGTACCAACTTTCCAATACCCTAGTCATAGAAGGCAGCCGCCAGTGCATTCCGCCAATTCTCTACGCTGGCCTAAAGCTCGTTGTCTGTGCCAAAACGTTGTTTTCATAGCCAGCGGTTCGTTTGAGCAGAGATGAAACTCAGTGGGAGACAATTACGTGCTGTATTGTGGGTAACCAAACATTTACAATTGAAAAGATGCAAGAACATCTTCATTGCCCCTGCAGAATGAGGCTGAGAATTGTCTTGAAGAAGAAACCGCACGACAGTTATGTAATGTTGGTTGCATAGCTTCAGGGGAAAATTCTCACCAGGCCCTCGTACTTGGCGGGAGACACTATTTTCTATAACATCTTTAAGCGCTCACTAAGGGCTCAGGAATGAAAAGAGCGACATAATTCTGCCTAGAGTCATACTAGAGACACTGCCCAACACATCTTTGCAAAGCTTTATCGCATTTTCACAGTCGTTTCCATTACGCGACCGATCGTAACTTACTTTCTGGACAGCCCTCGTATTATGATATTTGTATCCTGTCACCCTTGCTGAGCAAATATTTCTTCCTACCTTTCTTAACATTCCTTGTAGGACCCGTCGTCATAGATGCGACAGCCTTGTGATCACTGGTGCTCTCCTCTACTTTAACTGATTCGAAAGTTCATACCTGTTTGTTGCCAGGAGGTCTAAGATGTTACCCTCACGAGTTGGTTCTTTAACAGTCCACTCAAGGTAATTTTCGGACAAGACATGCTGAGCAATGCCACACAAATCCCTGTCTCTGGCATCTGTTTCTATGGCATAACACTCCCAATCTGTACCTGGAAAGTTGAAGTCACGCCCTATTACAACAGGATGATCAGGATAATTACTAATAATATTATGCAAGTTCTATCTGAAGCTCTCTACAACTACAGTTCCTGACCCAGGTGTTCTATAAAAGCATCCGATCTCCATTTTTGACTGTTCTTTCATACTCAGTTTCACCCAGATTAGAAAATATCGATGAAAATGTCGTTAACCAATCCTTCTAAAACTATATTTGGAGTTGTTATTTATTGCAACCAAAACAGACTTGGGATCTAGTAATGTTACTTATAAAGCATGATTTGTATAGCAGAAAATGTAAGGCACCTAAGATGGCATTTTTCAGGACAACACACCTACGCGGACTACTCATAAATTAATCTCCAATTAGCTACTAAAAAAAAGAAAAATGTATATTTTTGTATACAATATGTCTAATATCGTGTCGGACCTCCTTTCGCCCGGCGTAGTGCACCATCTCTACATGGCATGGACTCAAGAAGTCGTTGGAAGTCCCATGCAGGAACTTTGAGCCATGCTGCCTCTGCAGCCGTCCGTAATAGCGGTGCAGGATGTTGTGCACGAGCTGACCTTTCAATTATGTCCCATAAATGTCCGATGGGATTTATGTCGGACACTCTAGCTGGACGAATCATTCGCTTGAATTGTCCAGAATGTTCTTCAAACCAATCGCCAACAATTGCGGCCCCGTGATATGACGAATGTCATCCACAAAAATTCCATCGTTGTTTCGGAACATGAATGGCTGCAAATAATCTCCATGTAGCCGAACATAAGTATTTCCAGTCTATGATCGGTTCAGTTTGATTAGTGGATCGAGCCCATCTCGTGTAAACACAGTCCACACCATTATAGAGCCACCACCAGCTCGCTCAGAGCTTTGTTGACAACCTGGGTCCAAGACTTCGTGGGATGTGCACTACACTCGAACCTCTTACCAACTGAAATCGGGACTCACCTGAGCAGGTCACGGTTTTCCAGTTGCCTAGAGCCCAACCGATATAGTTACGAGCCAAGGAGAGGCGCTTTAGATAATGTCTCGCTCTTGGAGCTCGCGTTGGTCGTCTTCTGCCATAGCCCATTAACGCCACATTTCGTCACACTGTCCTAAGGAATACGATTGCCGTACGTCCCACATTGACTTCTGGGGTTATTTCATGCAATGTTGCATGTCTGTTAGCACTGACAACTCCACGCAAACGCCGCTGTTTTCGGTCCTTAAGTGAAGGCCGTCGGCATTGTGTTGTCCGTAGTGAGAGCTAATGCCTACAATTTGGTATTCTCGGCACACTCTTGACACCGTGGAAGTCGGGATACTGAATTCCCTAACGATTTCCGATACAGTCGCTCGTGTTTAGCTCCAACTAGCATTTCGTGTTCAGAGTCTGTTAATTCCCATTGAGTGGCCATAATCATGTCGGAAACCTTTTCACATGAATGACCTGAGTACAAATGACAGCTTAACCAATGCACAGCCCTTTCATATCTTGTGTACGCGAAACTTTCACCGTCTGTATGTTTGCATATGGGTGTCCAGTGTCCCCTAGTACCTCTGTGTATTCCACGTTTGCTATGGGTAGGCCTTGCGCCTATCGAGCCTGCAACCTAAACTACATCTGAATTACGTAGGCAGCCTGTATACTTGCAGAAGACAATTCGAGGGCTGCTGCGGCACACTCGACCATTAGACGGCCAGCAAACACCCAGCAGAGGTCGCTGGTGCCACAGGCCAACGCCAGTCGCGTGACAGAAACCAAGACTGAATGTATCGTGCTACCGAGGACTGTACTTAGGCCGGCGCTGAAGCACTGGGCAGCGAGTTCCCGCCGAGTTAGTTTTGCGGGCCAGGCGCCGAATGATTATTGCCTTTCCACTCTGGTATCTCCTCTACTTCACGATCGCCGTCTGACCCAGGCCCGTTGCCCTGGACTCGGCAGCGCGGTCTCTCTACAGAAGACGCTCCCACGACAAGTATAAAGATGCAATATTTCTATGTTTTCCTGCTGTACGACCTCGTGGGACGTAGAACATCCGTCTTCGAAACTTAGACTCTAACATTTCCCGCCGGACTGTGTTGCCAGATTTAGAATTTGCATCGTACTGCGTCTTTATCCTAAATGTCTTGTGAACTTTCAACAGACTTGGTTACTGTTCTAAGTTGTAAGTAGGCTGTTTATGTGTTTGTATGCTGGCAGCGCTATGTAGCACTCTGCATTAATAACTCTGACAGCGCTGTGCGCACTCTGTATGAGACTCTGTAGCTGGTCGGACTAGCAGTTGGAGGTGAACAGCCAGCAGTGATGGAAGTTGGGAGTGAACAGTCAGCAGTGATGGAAGTTGGGAGTGAGTAGTGAGCAGTGATGGAGGTTAATAAATAGCAGTGTTGCAAGTTTGCAGTATTAGCACGAGAGGACGGTCTGAATGTGTATGCGTCATGGAGATTTATTACTGTTGATTATATAATTTCTTTTTGAACTGGTTGTCACATGATTAAGGTAAAATCTGCTAAATACATTGTTTACTCTGCAACAAAATCTTTCCTTTGCTAACCACACGCCTATTAGTAATTAGAGCCTACAGTAGTTAGAATCTTTTATTTAGCTGGCTTTATTCGTGTTTTCTGCATTGCTGTAGTTGGTGTAATGAAGATTTCCTGTGAGGTAAGTGACTTATGAAATGTATAAGTTATTGTTAGGATTTCTTATAATTCAGGGTCTTTCCTTTGTATTAATTATTGGAAGTCACGTTATCATTTCTTGAGCAGTCAGGTTGCGTTGCGCTAGAATATTGTGGGTGAGTGTTGAAATGATAAGAATAAGTATAGAGAAAGTAGGCTCAGCACGTTCAGTTTCACTCAGCAGAGTAAGAAAGTTGAGTAAGCATTCAGCAGTTTAAATAAATTTTTTATTAAGAATTTTAAAAGTGACTCAAAAACTTTATTCGGACAGTGATTACCTGAAGTATGTTAAGAACTTATGGTAAGAGCTATTTTCCTATCTTTTAGAGCCAAGGCTTAGTACAACACTTTGTTTTCCTCATTACTAGACAGCTGCACTATTAGATTGTTTGCGCCTATCCAGACGAGTTTAGGTTGCTTCATGATCCCGAGATTTTATCATTATTAAGTTGAATTGTGTTTCTCTCTATTCAGACAAACTTAGTTCGTTTGTTTGTTTACTTGTGAAGGACGCTGAAGAGGTATAGAGACGGGGATCAGTGATCATGATGTCATGATCGCGACTACGGTTACAAAAGTTAATGTATCAGTAAAGAGCGCTAGGAGAGAGTTTCTACTATAGAGGGCAGATAAGCCGTTGTCAGCAGTTCACTTAGACAGTGAACTGCAATAATTTAATTCAAGAATGATGGACGTAGAGGAATTATTGGCAAAGTTTAACAGACTGTAAATCGTGTTCTGGACAAGTATGTGCGTAGTAAGTGGATTAAGGACAGGAAAGACCCGCTGTGGTCGAATAACGAAATTCGGTAAACGCTGAGGAAGCATAGGCAGTTGCACTCTCAGTTCAAAAGATTACGCGCAAATGACGACAGGCAAAGATTAGTAGAGATTCGTCCGTCTGCGAAAAGATCGACGTACGAAGCATACAACAACTATCAGCATCACACCTCGGCCAAAGATGTGGCGGAGAAGTTGAAAAGATTCTGGTGCTATGTACGAGGGCTATGCAGAAAGTAAGTTGCGATCGGTCGTGAAATGGAAACGACTGTCAAAATCCAATGAAGTTTTTCACAGATGTGTCTGCCAGTATCCTTAGATCGATCGCATCGCGTCGCTCGTTTCATTTCCGAGTGTAGAGTGAGCGTATAAAGACGCTAATGAAAGTGTGTCTCCCGTCAAGTATGAGGGTCCATTGAGAAATTTCGCCTGATGGCATGCAGCCCACGTAAGACAACTGTCACTCCGTTCCTTCTTCATGAAAATTCTCTGCTACACTCTGCAAGAGTTCAAAAATGGTTCTGAGCACCATAGGACTTAACTTCTGAGGTCATCAGTCCCCTAGAACTTAGAACTACTTAAACCTAACTAACCTAAGGACATCACACACACCCATGCCCGAGGAAGGATTCGAACCTGCGACCACAGCGGTAGCGCGGTTCCAGAGTGTAGCGCCTAGAACCGCTCGGCCACCCTGGCCGGCACTCTGCAAGGGCAATGAAGATCCTCCTACAGCGTTTTCAATGGGAAATGTTTGATCACCCACTTTACAGACAGCAATTCACCCCCTGAGTTTCATCTCTGCTCACGTGAACCGCTGGCTATGAAGGCAACATTTTATCACAGACATCGAGGTATACACCAGTGTAGAGACTTGGCAGAAAGCACAGGCGGCAGCCTTCTATGACGAGGGTACTGGAAGGTTGGTACAATGCTACGATGTCTAAGTCGGAGCGGCGACTATCTAGAGAAATAGCTGGAAGGTGTCGCTCAAGTTGGATATAAAACATTTTTTATTTTCACAGTGGTTTCCATTTCGCGACCGATCGGAACTTACTTTCTGGATAGCCCTTGTAAAATCGCTAAGCAGTTCTAAGCCTTCCATCCAGTCAGTCGTTGACCAGTCTGGTTCTGCAGCAGAATTAGCAAAAGGAAGGCCGAAGTTTTAAATTTCTCGTTTAAGAAATCGTTCACGCAGTAAAATCGTACACATGTACAGTTGCTTGACCATCGCACGCAGTCCCATTTGGATGACGTAGTAATAAGCATCCCTGACATAGAGGAACAACCGAAAGAGTCGAAAACAAATACCATAAGTCGCCAGGTCCGGATGACATCCAATTCAGTTTTACAAAGAGTACCCTACGCCGTTGGCCCCTTGCTGACTTTGCATTTATCACGAATCTCTCAACCAGAGCAAAGTGCCAAGCGTCTGTCAAAAAGCGCATGTGATTCCTGTATGACAGAGAGGTAAACGAACGGATCCGCAAAATTACAGGCCATTATCCGCAACATCGATTCGCTGCAGAGCTCTAGAGCATATTCTGAGTTCGAGTGTGATAAATTTTCAAGAGACCGGAAAGCTCATGTCCACGAATTAGCACGACTTTAGGAAGCATCGCTCGTGCGGAAACCAGATTGCTCTTTTGTCACGTGATATACTGCGAACGATGAATGTTGGGCAACAGGCAAATTCCATATTTCTATATTTCCTAAAAGGATTTGACACGGTACCCTATAACAGACTGTTAACGAAGGTACTTGCAAAGGGGTTAGTCTCCCAGATACGTGACTGACTCGAGGACTTCTTAAGTGATAGAACCAAGTACGTTTCCTCGACGGCGAGTGATCAACGGAGACAGGTCTAACATCACGAGTGCTCCAGGAAAGTGTTATAGGACTATTGTTATTTTCTATATAAATAAATGACCTAGCAGACAGGGTGGTCAGCAGTCTGCCGTTGTTCACTGATGATTCTGTAGTGTACCGGAGGGTGTCGAAGGTAAATTGATACAAGATGACCTAGACAAAATTTCTAGTTGGTGTGATGACTGGCAGCTGACTTTTAATGTAGAAAAATGTAAGCTAATGTGGATAAGTGGGAAAAACAATCCTGTAATGTTTGGATATAGCATTAGTAGTGACCTGTTTGACAAGGTCACGTCGTTTAAATATCTGGGCGTAACCTTGCGAAGCGGTGTGAAATGGAACGAGTGTGTGAGAACTGTAGTAGGGAAAGAGAATGGTCGACTTCGGTTTATTGGAAGAATTTTAAAAAAGTGTAGTTCATCTGTAAAGAAGATCGCGTATAAGGCACTAGTACGTCCTATTCTTGCGTACTGCTCGAGTGCTTGGGATAGCACCAGATCGGATTGAAAGAAGACTTGGAAGCAATTCAGAGGCGAGCAGCTAGATTTGTTTCCGGTAGGTTCGATCAGCATGCAAGTGTTACGAATATGCTTCTGGAGCTCAAGTGGGAATCTCTGGAGGGAGTAAGACATTCATTACGAAGAACACTATTGAGAAAGCTTAGAGAATCGGCATTTGAAGCTGACTGCAGAACGATCCTACTGTTACCAACATATATTTCGTGCAGGGATGACGAAGATAACATGAAATTAGGGCTCATACGTATGCATATAGACGGTCATTTCTTCCCTCGCTCTATTTGCAAGTGGAACAGGAAAGTAATCGTCGTTGTACAGGATACCCTCCGCCACGCGCTGTACGGTGGCTTGCGGAGTATGTGCACTATGAGATCAAAAGTATCCGAACACCACCAGGAACATACCTTTTTCATATTAGGTGCATTGTGTTGCCACCTATTGCCAGGTACTCCATATCAGCGACCTCAGTAGTCATTAGACATTGTGAGAGAGCACAATGGGGGCCTGCGCGGAACTCACAGACTTCGAACGTGTACAGGTGATTGCGTGTCACTTGTGTCGCACGTCTGTACGCGAGGTTTCCACACGCCTAAACATCCATAAGTCCAAATTTTCCGATGTGATAGTGAAGTGGAAACGTGAAGGGACACGTACAGCACAAAAGCGTTCAGGCCGACCTCGTCTGTTGACTGACAGAGACCGGCGACAGTTGAAGAGGGTCGTAATGTGTAATGGTCAGACACCTATCCAGACCATCACATAGGAATTCCAAACTGCATCAGGATCCACTGTAAGTACTATGACAGTTAGGCGGGAGGTAAGAAAACATGGATTTCATGGTCACGCGGGCTGCTCATAAGCCACACATCACGACGCCTCGCTTGGTGTAAGAATCGTAAACATTGGACGACTGAACAGTGGAAAAACGTTGTGCGGAGTGACGAATCACGGTACACAATGTGGCGATCCGATGGCAGGGTGTGGGTATGGCGAATGGCCCATGAACGTCATCTGCCAGCATATGTAAGGCCAACAGTAAAATTCGGGGGCGTGTTTTTCATGGAGGGGGCTTGCACCCCCTGTTGTTTTGCGTGGCACTATCACAGCATAGGCCTGCATTGATGTTTTAAACACCTTCTTGCTTCCCACTTTTGAAGAGAAATTCGGGGATGGCGATTGCATCTTTCGACACGATTGAGCACCTGTTCATAATGCATGATCTGTGGCGGAGTGGTTACACGACAATAACATCAATGTAATGGACTGGCCTGCACAGTGTCCTGACCTGAATCCTGTATAACACCTTTGGGATGTTTTGGAACGCCGTATGCATGCCGTACCTCACCAACCGACATCGATACCTCTCCTCAGTGCAGCACTCCGTGAAGAATGGGCTGCCATTCCCCAAGAAACCTTCCAGCACCTGGTTGAACGTATGCCTGCGACATCAAGGCTAAGGGTGGGTCAACACCGTATTGCATTCCAGCATTACCGATAGAGGGCACCACGAAGTTTTCAGTCATTTTCAGCCAGGTGTCCGGATACTTCTGATCACATAGTGTATGTATATGTAGCTCCCACTTAGTAGTTTTTACTGTGGGCTTTCTGTTGGAAGTTTCCACGTTACTTGTTGGTCGAACGTTAGTCCAAGGAATTTTAATGTGTTAATTAGTTGATACTCCCTACAGGAAAATTAAAGAGACCTTTGGAGAGAAGAGAACCACTTGTATGAATATCAAGAGCTCAGATGGCAACCCAGTTCTAAGCAAAGAAGGGAAGGCAGAAAGGTGGAAGGAGTATATAGAGGGTTTATACAAGGGCGATGTACTTGAGGACAATATTATGGAAATGGAAGAGGATGTAGATGAAGACGAAATGGGAGATAAGATACTGCGTGAAGAGTTTGACAGAGCACTGAAAGACCTGAGTCGAAACAAGGCCCCGGAAGCAGACAACATTCCATTAGAACTACTGATGGCCTCGGGAGAGCCAGTCATGACAAAACTCTACCATCTGGTGAGCACGATGTATGAGACAGGCGAAATACCCTCAGACTTCAAGAAGAATATAATAATTCCAATCCCAAAGAAAGCAGGTGTTGACAGATGTGAAAATTACCGAACTATCAGTTTAATAAGTCATAGCTGCAAAATACTAACGCGAATTCTTTACAGACGAATGGAAAAACTGGTAGAAGCCGACCTCGGGGAAGATCAGTTTGGATTCCGTAGTAATGTTGGAACACGTGAGGCAATACTGACCTTACGACTTATCTTAGAAGAAAGATTAAGAAAAGGCAAACCTACGTTTCTAGCATTTGTAGACTTAGAGAAAGCTTTTGACAATGTTAACTGGAATACTCTCTTTCAAATTCTGAAGGTGGCAGGGGTAAAATACAGGGAGCGAAAGGCTATTTACAATTTGTACAGAAACCAGATGGCAGTTATAAGAGCCGGGGGGCATGAAAGGGAAGCAGTGGTTGGGAAAGGAGTGAGACAGGGTTGTAGCCTTTCCCCGATGTTATTCAATCTGTATATTGAGCAAGCAGTAAAGGAAACAAAAGAAAAATTCGGAGTAGGTATTAAAATTCATGGAGAAGAAGTAAAAACTTTGAGGTTCGCCGATGACATTGTAATTCTGTCAGAGACAGCAAAGGACTTGGAAGAGCAGTTGAACGGAATGGACAATGTCTTGAGGATATAAGATGAACATCAACAAAAGCAAAACGAGGATAATGGAATGTAGTCAAATTAAGTCGGGTGATGCTGAGGGAATTAGATTAGTAAAGGAGTTTTGCTATTTAGGGAGTAAAATAACCGATGATGGTCGAAGTAGAGAGGATATAAAATGGAGACTGGCAATGGCAAGGAAAGCGTTTCTCAA